>NC_053126.1:4458248-4768248 GCF_010015445.1 Perca fluviatilis | reverse complement strand
CTCCTCTCTCTCTCCTTTGCAGAACCCAGGAATGAACAGATCAGCCTTCACTCTGACGGGTGGAGTGTCTCCGCCCTCCTCCGCTCTTTAGTTTTTCCCTCTCGCCAACTTGACGCTCACGTACATCACCACCTTCCACTCGTAGACGTTTAAATTCACTTAAAGTGGGGCATCAAGCTGGCGGCGTGGCGCTAAATGGTCACGGCTTATTAACCCCAGATGAGTTCAGCTTGTGCTGACATTAAAAATATCACTTGCATAACTCATTCCATGCAGCATCATAGGTCTACAGGGAGTCACCTCCTTCAAATACCCCCCCCCCCCACACCCAAAAATGAAGTAACCTTCAGTGCCACTAAGGGTTTCTCGTTTGTCGTGGCTGTCTGTTCCAGGACGCATAAAACAGCGGGGAGCGGAGAGGCACATTTACATCCTGCTTTTAGTGCAATATAAATTTTGACACAAGCCGTTGGTGTGTCAGTATGCATTGGACTTTCTTTCCAGGGCTCAGTGTGTGCGTGTGTGTGTGTGTGTGTTAATTTGGGGCAGCAGCGCATGGGTGCACGGTGTGTCACTGCGCGTTGCTTTGCTCTAGGGTTAGTCTATTTAAATGCACACTGAAGGCAATGTTAGTCACCACTGGAGAGTAAGAGGAAACAGGAAGGGCAGATTTGAATAAAAACGTGGGATGGATAAGACTGGGCCAGAGAAGCTGAGGTACTGTGTGAGGTAGCTGTATGGACAGAAGGAAAAGGTAACAAGAGAGGGAAGGGGCAGGATTCCTCCAAGCTGGCACTGCAGCGTCCTGCAAATGCACTACAGGGTGGACAAAACCTCTGGGACACCCCATATTATGTAATTCAATTTATTAAAATGTGTATGTGTAGCCTCTGTGACAGAGCCCAGGATTCAACTGTTAGATTTTGTTGATGCAGCTTATAATTGTGTTAATTCTTCAGTGCCTGGAGGCATGTTGAGGGTCTCCTTGCTAACCCCTGTTCCTCTTGGCTGATGCCCTGTGTTTAACAGATACTGTTCCATCAAAGACCGAAAGACCCTGGATGCAGACCTGGACGCAATATTTGCTTAAAGGTCCCATGGCATGAACATTTCACTTTATGAGTTTTTTTAACATTAATATGAGTTCCCCCAGCCTGCCTATGGTCCCCCAGTGGCTAGAAATGGTGATAGGTGTAAACCGAGCCCTGGGCATCCTGCTCTGCCTTTGAGAAAATGAAAGCTCAGATGGGCCGATCTGGAGTCTTCTCCTTATGAGGAGATAAGGAGCAAGGTTACCCCCCCTTTCTCTGCTTTGCCCGCCCAGAGAATTTGGCCCACCCATGAGAGAGAGAGAGACATCATGGCTTTCAAACGAGCAAAGTTGTCAAGGCCACACCCCCCACTCTCCACCTTGCCCCCCCCCCCCTCTCTCCTGCTCAAGACACAGAAATGGCACATCCTAAGGAAAGCTCATTGTGGGACTGGCTCTAGTGCCTCTAATTCTGCACCAAAGTGGAATTTCGGGAAAGAGACTTCAGATACAGTATTAGGGGACCACTAAGGTCTATATAAAAGAGACTTCAGATACAGTATTAGGGGACCACTAAGGTCTATATAAAAGAGACTTCAGATACAGTATTAGGGGACCACTAAGGTCTATATAAAAGAGACTTCAGATACAGTATTAGGGGGGCTGGGTGGGGAAAGTGAGCAGCGCTTGTCCCTCCCTCATTACCACCACTGAGGTGCCCTTTAGCAAGGCCCTTAACCTCCAACCGCTCCAGTGGCCAGCAGATCAGACTGTGGTCGTACTGAGCAGCTTCCAGGTATGAATGTGGAACTGTGTGAATGTGATCAGGGCGTTCCTGCTAAAAGAGAGGCTGCTTCTCAGTGAACTTTCCCTGAATAAATAAAGGTTAAAAAAATAAATAAATGTAGGGCTGGGCAATATAGCGATATTATATTGATATTGTGATGTGAGACTGGATATCGTCTTAGATTTTAGATATTGCGATATGACACAAGTGTTATCTGTCCCTGGTTTTAATGGCTGGATTACAGTAAAGTGATGTCATTTTTTGAATTTACCAGACTGTTCTAGCTGTTCTATTATTTGCCTTTACCCACTTAATTATATACACAATGATAATTCATCAAAAATCTCATTGTGTAAATATTTTTTTGTAAGCACAAATTGTCTACCCTACAATATCGATATTGAGGTATCGTGATATTTGATTTTTCCCATATCACCCTAGCTCTATTCCAATGTGAGCATCATCAAGCTGGTTTATTGCAGGGCTATAGTATGGTGTTGCATTAGAATGTATGTTCCTGTTTGTGATCCACCCCAACGTAGAAGACAACAGCCTGAAGGTTAGCGTATGCCTCCGTGGGTCCAATGGGACAAACTCTAAAGAATCCCACAAACAGCCGTGCAAATTGCTGTTACGATAAAGACATTAATTCACAAAGCCTGTGTTACTTAATTATGTTAAATATTCTCAAGGATTCGTGTTGATCAACATCTGATTAGTAAATCTGGGGATTATTCCCTTTTTCCAGTCTCTTTAGGTGCATGTAAATGCAGCACGAGATGGATTAAACTACCAGTTCGTTGACACGGTGGCTCGTTTGTTATTCTATTATAATGTGCGATGATCAAGTTCTTTAATAAAAACTCAGAACGTGTAACGGTGGCTCATATTTTAATGGGACAGGTGATTAAAAATTAAAAATGTACTTACAGTCCGTTTCAAAGGTTGCTTTCGCATTTTTACGGTTTGAAAAATTGCAAAAAAACACAAACAAAAGCAGGCGTGGACGAGCTGTGGGGTACAGCTAAACAACAGATTTTTAATTTATAGCATATATTTTCACAGTTGCTTCAAATACTCTCAGATCAGATTATCCTCATATTGAACATTGGTAGAACACAACAGGAATAAGTTGAGTTCCCTCAAAGCAGTCCATGATGGCACAATCTCCAGTTCAAGGTGTATCCCTCTGCAGTTTACTTTTCAAGGTGAATTGGAAGAGACCAGACGAATCGTCCAAAGAAAAGTCATTTCCAAAGAGAGTCGAGGTTTGCTTCCAATATCGGACGCTCCCATGCCCTCACTTCTCCCAGCCTTTACCTCCTGGCTGAGTGGGCAACCTGAGCCCCACTAGGCCAGCCACTTCTTCTCGGCTGCGATCTCCCTTGCCGTGGTAAAGTTTGTGCAGGGCCAGGTGGGTCCTGTTCGACGCCAGCAAACACAGGTATGTGTGGGAGTCATGGTGGGCCTCCTGCTGGGCACGGCAGTACATTTCTCCTGTAACCTGTAACCGGAGGGAGAACGACAAAAATGAGCGAAGATCAAATGATGAACCGGATTGTAACATAATTAGACAACAAGCACAGTTTTGCTTGGTTTGCTAAATCAGTCACCATAGAGAAAAATATAATCAAGATAACATTTATGAAGAAAAGTCTTAAGGTCTAGCCGGTGGGCTACATGGAGTTAGCAATAATCCCAGTAACAGCCTATAAAACATAAACAAATGTGCCTTTATGACAGGCTTTTCTGCCTGAATGTTTTTGCTTCATCACCCATTAGTGATACACAGACAGTTTGCATTTGGTCCCTATAGAGTTCCACATATACGTTACAATGCCTTAGGGTATTTTCCAGAGCTGGGACAAATACACAATGACAGGCAAGTTGCTCCCAGCTATTTTTCGTCAGTGACTGCACATGCATTCGACCAGCCTGGTGAGCCATGTACTCCCGAGCATAAATAATACAAGCTTTAAGCCTATATGGTAAAAACCCCTTGGGCCTTCATTTGAACAAGCAGCTCGAGAAACAGACAGAATCACAAGCCCTCCCATGGACATGATGGCAGATAAGAGAAGTTATACAGTGGTGCTCATAAGTTTATGAACCCATGTTGAAGTTGACTAAAAAGAGGAATTAAAAAAAAAAAATCATCTTTTGGAAGTTGATCTTAATTAAAAAAATTAGGAAGAATCGGTGTCCTTAAAAGGTTGGATTTTTCCTAATTTTTTTAATTAAGGCATTAAGACCAATTTCCAAAAGATGATTTTTTTTTATTCCTCTTTTTAGTCAACTTTAGCATGGGTTCATAAACTTATGAGCACCACTTTACATATTAATTAAAATAAATATATAGTTACATTTAGGGTGCCCTTGACTGGAAAAACGTAAAGATGCTAAATTACTAAACAAATATAATACTTATTACACATACGTTTTTTTTTAAAACATAGCTATAAGTATATTATTTATCCCTGCAGATGAGTACAAATTCCTTGATAACCTAAAATCTATTGATCCTTAAATTGTTCATTTCACATCAACTCAGATGCCAGTAAACGAATGACTCGATGCTTTGTAACAACACGTTTAGTTAGTGAATTCATTATCTGACAGAGCACCTGCGTCTCTCGACACAGCGCTGTGCTAAGGCTGCGTTCATGTGCTGTCGGAATACTTCCTCACTGGAAAAAGTCACGTGAATGCCCACTGGTGTAGCAACAAGTCTGGGACAAAATCAAATCACTTACATAAAGCTTCAAACTGGAAATACATACTGGAAACAGCTACTGTTTACACGCTCTGAGCCATGATATATAATACATCTTATTTGTAACGTCCATGTTTTATCCCACATTACGACTTAAATGATCACACCGAAATCGGGAGATCGACTTCCCAACTCGGTAAATGGGTGAAAGGGGAACATCCGAGGAGCACGTGAATGCAGCATTAGGCTCATTTGCTGCTAGCTAATGTTAGCTTGTCCTTCTGCATCACAGTCACCTTGCGTGTTGCTTGTAAATATTACAAAGTTGGCAACGACAACACTCCAGTGTCATGATGGGCATTCTCCCTATTCCCGAGTTCGTAAACAGGCTGAAGGGCGAAAATTATGTATACTTCACTAGCAAAACGTTATCATTCAAGAGATGTCAGGTTAGCTAACGTTAGCCATTCACTTCCCATGCAGTTTGTAATGGTAGTTAAGCTAACTTCGCTACCGTTAGCTGAGACGCAGTTGGTGGTAAACTCGCCTTATTCTTACGAAACTGCTCCATAACATAGTTGTAGGCCGGTGACAGTTTGTACGTGGCTCCTTGCATGGCACGTAATTCTTTCAGTATTCCTCGGCAGACTCGTAGGGGTGGTAACAGCGTTGCCATCTCTGAACGGTGTTGTTGTGATCTGTGTGCGGCGCATGAAGCCAGGCATGCTCAATCCAACACCGGTCGATCAAACTACTGCAAATCGACCACAGGGCGGCGATATGTCCCACTAATAACAAGTTCACCACACATGTGATGCTTCTTTCCTAACAAACATTTCCCTGCAACAGTTTAAGGTAACGTGTTTTTAATTCAAAAATGTACACCGACTCAGCTGATCAGAATCAGCTTTAATGGCCAAGTAAGTGTGAACACGTACAGGGAATTTGACTCCGGCTTTTTGGTCATCTCAAAGCACATACACAGAAATAGACGGCTAAAAAACAAGGACATTCTGAATTAGTAAATATGCAGCGTAATGGCATGATAGCCAACCGTACGTTCTACTCTTTTGTGTGTACTTATTTTTCATCCAGTGTTCATCAAATTTCACCTTCCTTATCAACCCCTCCACCAGAGCTCTGTGTAAGAGTTATGGGGGTTAGGGTTAGTGTAGTGTGTAAACCAGGGCTCTTCAACGTCTTTTTAAGCCAAGGGCCCCTTAACTGAAAGAGTGACGGATCAGGGACAAATGAAGATGCATATTAAACTGGGCCTACAATAACGTTTAGGGCAGCTAAAGCCTTTATACATACTTTTTTTGCATGGAATACTAAGCTATTTAAATAATAATTGTTCGCATGATTTTAATGTTACACATACATGTGGCACAGTGAATTTTTATGATTAACTGTATCTGTGGGTGGCTATCTTAGAGACTACCTTACCTATAGACCAGTAAGCCTATCATCAATGAGGATTTATATTTGCTAATAATGTGTTAGAATGAATTTATGACATGTTTTTTTCAAATTTGACAATAATTTGGAGGCCCCCCTGCAGTGACTTTGAGGACCCCCTAGGGGTCCCAGACCCCCTGTTGAAGATCTCTGGTGTAAACGGTCCCTGGTTGTAGGAGCCCAGGGTAGGAGCACGCAAACATCTAATGAAAACGCTGCTAGAAGGAAACAACTGGCGTTTTCCCATCTTCCTTGAACTTGTGTAAAAGTGCTGGAACAGTAAAGCAGATGCCAGTGGCTGTACTAAGAGTTCACTCACAGGTGCAAAAGTATGTAAATTAGTAAAGGACATGCAAGTGCATCAACTTCCCTGGATAAATACAGTGTCAAAAATAATGTCAACTTGATATTTATCACCACACTTGTCCAGTATCCATTGGCTGTTAATTGTATTTTCAAATTCATGTTCACAGATGAAACTTTGGGAAAGCAGAGACTATTGAACGGGCCAGGGGACCATAGCGCTGCCTGCGTCGGTGGGTCAACGGAAGATCGTCCAAAAGAGACGAAAACGGTTTACCCTCGTTCACATTCGAAGCCTATTCACGTGGATTCCACCTTCAACTTCACTGTAAGGTAATTTGTTAATGTGCTTATGCATGATTCAAATACTGAACAGAATTTGCCTGAAAATGTTGCGCTCCTCACTCATCCTTACACACGCCACCTGTCACTGAAAAGACAATTGGGCTTGAGTTTGATTAAGTTAAGTAATTACTGTCTGATAAACGGGTCAGCAGAGGAGACAGAGGGGACTGTAATTATATTTTCTTCCAGGATCTGTCAGCATCTCTTTGTCTCCCTCTGTCTCTTTCCTACCTTTACTATAAATAACAACCTTAACATGGATAGAACTAAACTATACATGCATTCACTGAAGTCTTAGCTGTGGGAATAAATTCAAAGCAACTTCTTATGTCCCAGGGCCCAGTTTTTCTAATAATTTAATCTGGATCAAATTGATACAGATTTGGAAATCTCATGTTTTGCTATCCAGGATCACCTGATCCATCTTACTTTTATGCCTGATTTATTAAAGGAACATTGGATTGGATCACTGTGATCCAAATACCAAATTTCAGAACTAACAGTGTAGCCTACTGGCTTAGCAAAGAACAACAGGTAGGCAAAATACTGGTGGCCACAAATAGCCATTGTTTTTTTTTTATTTTAAGAAACAGAAACACCGTAATAAACAGAACCATTTTGCATTCTTTATTTTCTTATAATGTTTTTTTTGTTTACCATATCTCATTAGATGTGACATGCTTCACATATGCTTCAAATATGAAGAAATGTATATATCATCAGTAAATATTGACTTAATTTAAATAAAAAAAAACACTGATTTTATTTAGTTAGAAAAATCACAACTGAATCCACCCTTCTGATGGGATCAGGATAATCCTGTTTTTTTGGATCAAATAGATCCCAAACCGAGTTCAAAGTTTTGAAAAACCCCAAAGGGCAGGTTTGATCCAGATCAAATGTAAGATCGGATTACGTGATCTGATCTTAGTTCGGAATCCCTCTTTTGCTTTTGAAAAACCTATTTCCAAGATTTGATCCAATCCGGGATCCGAAATCCCGCTGGATTTCTTTTGAAAAACTGAGCCCTGAAGATAATAAATTAAGAGTGGTTTACCTCACAAGCCTCGATTACGCCTCCTGTACACAAGGTAGTGTCTTGTCTTTGTGGGCATGCCAAATGAAATGTAATTGGTTATGTATTTCCTTTAAATATATTTTGTCCATGGCATTCCTGATTGCAGAAACAGGGTGAAATATTTAGACGGAGACAGAACTTAGTATGGAGATCCACTGCAGTCTTTTGAAATCTTTTTAAAAGGAGCTTTTGACCACCTATCTTTGTGTGCTACTAGCTTTTGATTTGGGAGCTTGAGAACGGTCATCTGTCACCATAGCAACACAGAGTTTAGCTCAGGGCAAAATGCAGAGGAAAGGATCAGTCTGTTTTTCCACAATGCCACGGGAGAACCAAAATGCTTTTTAATGCTTTGTCTGATTGTTGCGCACCAAGAGCGTACAGCTGCTCCGTCACACAGAGCTCTGCTTTTGACTCATTAAAATGAACGTTGAATTATTCTGTAAGTGGATTACAGTAACATGATGCTGTTGGAGTGACACTGCAGAATGAAGCAGCGAATTTAAGGGCGGCAACTAACGATTATTTTCTCGATTAAACGATTAGTTGTTTGTTTGGTCTATAAAATGTCAGAAAATGGTGATAAATGTCGATCAGTGTTCCCCAAAAGCCCCAGATGACGTCCTCAAATGTCTTTTTTTTTTTTCTCCACAACTCAAAAGATATTCAATTTACTGTCACAGAGGAGAGAAGAAACCAGAAAATATTCACATTTAAAGCTACATTGTGTAAGAATTTCTCCCATCTAGCGGTGAAATTGTATATGACCACCAACTGAAAATTACTTTCTGGCCCCTCCCATTCCGAGCGCTTTTTAACTCCTACGGTGGCCGAACCCGAAATTAGCTCTTAGTATCTCCATTGTTTACACGCAGCTGTTCTAGCCACTCCAATATTAAAGATGCAGTAGGTAAGTCTTATAAAACTAACTTTCTGTCATATTTGCTGAAACTGACCCTATGATCCAGTAGAACTACATGAATTATGTAAAAAAAAAAAAAAAGACAGCTCCTCTGGCACCTCCTACAGCCTGTAGTGCCATTGGCAAAATTCCACCGCTCCCGGTCGATTTTCTCCAATCAGGGCCACAGGGGGGGTCTATCTGCCTGTCAATCACTGCTCAGGCACGTACACGCATATATAGCGTTCTCCCCACCCCCCCTCCCTGCGCACGAGCTGCAGAAAGGTTTCCCAAAACTCCGTGAATATTGGAGAGGCTTTTCAGAGGTGGCGTGGCTGCAGGATTTTAAAGATCTGAAGAAGGATGCAGACGTAGCCACATTTCCTCTCGACAGGTAACATAATTACCATGAATGATTTATCTTTCACTTGGTTATTAGTAGTCAAAAGTCCACAAAGCTACGTTGGTGAGGATGATAGTAACGTTTGTACAGTGGTCGGTCTGATGTGATGCTGAAATGGCTAACGGTAGCCTGCTAGTTAGCATCGTACTGTTGGTGAGTAAAGTTAACGTTGTGTTAGTGTTTAGTTATTGAACATGTTGTCTGACATGCCGGCAGTTCTGTCAAACTCCGTAGTGTGGGAGGGGCTTATGAGACGGTTTGGGCTGCAGCAGAAAGGGGGGAGGGACTGAGAAGTTGTCGATGTTCAAATTTGTTGGCAAAGTCCTGGATCTTCACAATCTTACCTACTGCAGCTTTAACTTTGTTCTTGTTGCTTTGCCTGTCGCGTTGTCGTTTTTAATTCTCTTTTAGCTTCCCTGGCGAGTAATCTCCCCCTGGCATTCGTCACGGTGCCGCTAGGTGTAAGAGGGCGGAGGTATGTCCCTCTTTGGCTAATGGATTTTAAAGATGGAGGCGCTACATGGCTGCCGTCATTCCAGCGAGTCGCTCCTATGTATTCTGAATGATTCTGAATGTCAGATTCTACGCTTACTAGAATACTTTGACTAGTTGGTGGAAGTAATTACACATGAATGAGCACATATTTGTTAAAGAACAAAGTTTTTTGCTCAGAATCAACTCAAAAAATGACACAATGTAGGTTAAAGAAGCTGGAATCAGAGTACTTTACTCTAAACCGATTAATTGTTTATCAAAATCTGAAAATGATCAAAAAAGCGATTGATTTAATAGTTAACAGCTAATCGATTAATCTTTGCGGCTCTAGAGAATTTGTCCGATGAGGTTCAAATTTGAGGTGTTGCACTGAATGCAGGTCACAGGTCATCAGACTGGTTGGTCCACATCAAGGGGCTACGCTTCTCCTCGGAACGCGTAGCTCCTATGGCGCCATTTTGATGCTAATAAGCCATCACCTTCCGTTAGCATCCCATTGACTCAAATTCATTTTTGGGCAACTTTGACAGCGAATAACTTTACATCTGAAGCGTTTAAAGACTCTATTTGTCCATTGTTTATTTCTAAAGAAACACGACAATGTATAAAAGGCTCCATTACCTTGTAGCTCACGTTATGGCTCCGTAGCAGACGCTTTTGTAAAAATAGGCTAACGATTGGGTCATAACCACGAGACTTACTGTCGCACAGTAGAGGAATTACCGTACAGTACAGGAGAAGCTCGCAGGCAGTTTGGACTTCCATTATCTGTTTAGGTTTAATTACTAATGTTAACTAGCATGTTAGTGATCAGTAATTAGCCTGTGCCTATGTTATCTCCTTACATATACCTACGCTCTCCGTCTCTGTAAGATTGGGAATGATTGAGATTTCTCTTGGCACAGCTACCAGAAGACTTACAACTTTCAGACAGGTTGCTCACGTCACATCTACGTCTTCAAGCTCAGTTGGAGGCTGCTCAGTAACGCTCAGCCAGCACCGGGAAAGTGCTTCTAATATCCTTCACTGGTCTCCGTCCAGAGACACGGCATCTGGTGGTCCAGTTTATATATACTGTCAATGGTCCATACAGTAGTCCCAGTGTTTCCAGTTATTTGTGTGTGTATTGATGATTGACTCTAGGGGGAGCCAGTCTCTTATCAGTTTCACACACCGGTTTGATTCCTGGATATTTGTTGAAAGGGACCCCTCTCCCTCTCCCCCTTCTCTTCATCTCTCTCTCTCTCTCTCTCTCTCTCTCTCTCTCTCTCTCTCTCTCTCTCTCTCTCTCTCTTTATCACTCTCTCTCTCTCTCCGCTCACACTCTTTCAATGAATACTAATGCAGCGAGTGGGCACACCTCCCTTCCTCCTATCTTTTTCGCAGGGATGGGCGGGAGAGGGGAGACAGAGCAATTCCAGCTCAGTATCCCGCCTCGTGAGGCAGGCAGTGCTTGACTAGCAGCAGCCCCCAATGCCCTTTTTTTCTCCCACTGAGCAATATTGGTGAGACTGTGCGTTGCTGCTGCAACAATGTCTAACCTGTGTGAGTGGCACGTGATATCAGACCAGAGTTGAGAGAGAGGAAAGGACATCTGTGCCTGCTTTTTTTTTTTTTTTTTTGTCATCTGGATGGGAAGTCTTTTTTGGGAGGAGAGACAGAAGAAAGCAGAAGGCAGCCGGGGAAGGGGAAAAACTGGCAATAGCCAATCCCCCCTTCCACACATAGTCTGGACACGACGGAGGCCACTGGAGTATTTGCTTTTATCTTTCGTTTTTTGTTCTTTTTTTTTCTCATCGCGCTGCTGGGAGGTGCTTTACCTTTTCATTTGCTTGCTCTCTCGGTCCTCTGTCTTCTCATCTATTTCGCCATTTACCTGGTCAACAATTTCTTCTATTTATGAGCCAAACAAGGAGGGAGAGATTGAGAGAGGCAGAGAGACAGAGAAAAAGAGAAAGAGGAGGGGGATTTATTTTTTTTGCCCCCTTATTCTCTTTTTGTCCCCTTCGTTCATTCCTCCCTCCCTCTCCATCGCTATCACTTGCAGCCCTTTCTATCCCTGTGCAACCCACGCTCCCTCCTCCCCTACTGCCTCCCTCCTCCTCCCCTACCGCCTCCCTCCTCCTCCTCCTCTCCACCACACCACTCCGCTCACTGTCCACCCGTAACTTTGGCTACTTTTTTGATTCCACCAGTGTTTTAATTTCCTTACTTAAAAAACCCCAACTCTTTTAATTGGCTTGCTTGTATTTTCTATTTACGCCTTTTTTTTCACTTTTGTACCTTTTCCTATCCCCCCCCCCCCTTCTCTTTTTTTCCTCCTACCATCCTATGCATCTTTTTTGGGCGATTCTTAATTCTAACCATAGGTAGGTCTATTTAGTGTTTAGTGTCTGTCTCAAAGTCTTTGTACCTTTTCTGTGTATGCAAGGTGTTTTGTGTGGGGTGCACACACACACGCACACATGCACACGCACACATGCACACACACACACACACACACACACACACTGGCCTACTACAGCTTTGGTTTAACCGTGGCTCTCAGCTGATTCTTGCTTCATGCCATGTCATCCTCACGTCCCTCTCTCCTTGCATACTTTAATCAGTGTTTCCTGACTCGGTCTTTTCTTTTTTGTTCTCCTCAAACCAAGACCACAGTGACTCATCAAGCAAGCACCTTTCTCCAGCCGTCATCACGGAACCACATTTTGACTGCCTCATTTTTATGTTGTTGCACAAAAAGTCTGTTCTTCCATTAAAACGTCTGAATTTCCCCCCTCTGTCACACACACACACACACACACACACACATGCACACCATCCTCCTCACATGTCCTTTTTAATTTGCTGTCATGCACATTGGGAGATGTCCAAAATTCCACATTGGTCCTGTAGAGGAAATGTACATTGTTATTAAAGCGAGGTGCGTTTAGGTATCCCCGCTTCATGTTTATCAGGTGAAGGTGAAACTGAGCAAAAGGCCTAATTCACCGGCGACAGCGCACCGTTGTTTCTAAAGCGCATTTGTAAAGCCAGCACTCGTCCGTTCTGTCGGGGTGTCATCTGTGTTTATACACTCCTCTACCTCCTTCTTTTTCTCTGCCCTGTTTTCCTCTCTCTCTCTCTCTCTCTCTCTCTCTCTCTCTCTCTCTCTCTCTCTCTCTGTCTGTCTGTCTTTTTCTGAACTGACTCTCATTCTGGCAGACAGACACACACAAGCACTCTAAGAGAATGGACTAGAGAAAATATTGGCTCTATCATCCAGAGGATTTTTCCCCTTTTTTTCCTCCACCATAATTTTCACTTTTTTCACTCACTTTGCTTCAAGCTTCAATCTATTTTCATCACCCTTTTTCTCCCGCCTGCATCTTTTTCTCTCTCTCCATCACTTCCTCCCTCTCACCCCCTCTGATTTGATCCACTTATTCATTTATCTGTTGTTCTTATTTTTATTTGCCGTCTCAACAAATGTCACGTCCTACCACTTTCACATCATTGATTTGCTTGCATCAGAGAAGAGTTGCTATTCATTTAGCATTTTGGTGACGTAGTTTTGCAATTCACCACCTCGGCTACTTCCATTTATTGAAATACAAGTGGCAGATTATTGAAAGATCTTTTGCATTTCAGAAGAAAAAAAAAATTAGCAAGTTGACTGCAGAGTAAGTGAATCATTTGGAGTGTGTGTGACTGTGTGTGGTGTGTGAGCAAAAGACAGGCACAGCAGTAGACGGATGCATAGCAAAGTGAATCAAACCACATAACTCATTTCCTTGTCCATCTCCTTTTTTTTCTTAAAAAAAATAAAAATATATATATATATATTTCCACTTTTTTTTTTTTCCTGAAGGAGATTTAACGCCTCTCCTCTTCATTACATGAAGATAATGGGAAGTGGGACTTTTGAGCAACCGTCACCATGATAAAGGCACTCTGGATATAGCTGTTTTCCTGTGGAATTACCCCCTTTAAATCCTGGATTTGATTCCAAATGAAAAAAAATTAACAATTATTAAAACTGTCAATTCAGGACGCCTTTTTTTTTTTAATTCTTTTTTTTGTAATGGATATTGAAGCTATTTCTATTTCATCTTTGAATTAAATGGTCTGTTGCATGTTTTGGGTGATGATTAATTGATGTAGATATTTAGCATAATATTTTTTGTCATTAACCCTGTGTGTGTGTGTGTGTGTGTGTTGCACGTTTTTTTTTTAATTTGGCAGATTATCAGAGATCAGTAATTTCCCTCACACTTCATAATTGACCCTTTTCTAGTTTTTCCCCCCACAAGCCTTTAATTCTCTTTAATTCTAATTATAAAAACACATGCGTACACTCAGATCTGATAACGTTTAAAAAAAAATAATTTTGAAATGAATCTCCATACTCCATCCTTGGTTTTGTACTTATTAGCCACTCTCCACCTGATGGAGCAGCCACTTCTGCCTATCAAATCATCTGTTCAGTGCTGCTCCACACTCTTATTTTAAGCTGAGGAGCGTGTGCGTACACTAGCATGAGAGGAATATGTAGGCAGATCAATAAAGTAATCTACATTCAGAGACAGAGTGCATTGCCCTTTTCTCAATGCAATTATTTTTATCTGCTGTTATTTCAAAGAACCAAAGTGCTTCACTGTGGGATAATGACAGTAAATCTCCTATTAGACTGTGTTGGAAGGAAATCTGGAGTCTGTCTGCAGCAAAATGCATTTCACACCCACTCTCTCTCTTTCTCTTTCTCTCTCGCTCTCACACACACACACACACACACACACACACACACACACACACACACACACACACACACACACACACACACACATATGCAGACACTTTATCCATCTATCCATCAGAGGTGCATCGACGATTGACCCCTTTTCTCTGATTAACTTTCCCATCATTTGGCTGACAGCAGTTTGGAATTGTACATTGTGTGTGTGTGTGTGTGTGTGTGTGTGCGTGTGTGCGCACGCCGCACAGTCAAGGTTACGGCTACGTACCCGTGAGTCCCACCTGGGACCTGCTCCCCTAACCCGGGACCATTACCCATTCTGCTCGGTGCTCTTGACACACATGTGACCCCTGTAGCCTATCTACAGATGAGCACTTAAGCCCAGGTAGTGTGTCAGAGCTGTCACGCTGCAAAATGGACAGCCAAAATGGAAATGGTCTCGGGTGAAAACGCTGCCTCTGACACATCTGACTCTGACTCACCGCTGTCTTTTTTTACTGTAACAATCACGAACAGGTTAAACTTGCTTTTGGCTGTAATATTCTTGACAACGTGGACAAAATGGACGGTGATGTGAACGTTATGTTCCACTTCGCTGGAAAGCTGCAACTGATACAGCTGATTTGGCTATGCAAAGAATGCTGATTTAAGTTGTAACCGATTGTTTCGTAGCTGGGTGTAGAGTGAGCAATCGCGGTCCAAATGAACAGTTTGGAAGATGGATATGGCTGAGCATCACTTACATGCAAATGTAGAGGCGATTTGTTGGCGGTCATGGCGGGACACGTCACTTTTTTTTGTCAGGTTCTGGATTGTATTTGGGATCATGAACCTTTGGAAAGTTCAAGGGGTTAAGCGAGCATCCGGAAAGCGTACCTCCTATGGGGAGATTCTGAGGCTAACAAGCCATCATCTTATGCTAGTATTCCATTGACTCCCATTCATTTTGGCGTCACTTTGACAGTGAATAACTTTACATCTGAAGCGTTTAAAGACTCTATTTGTCCATTGTTTATTTCTAAAGAAACACGAGAATGTATAAAAGGCTCCATTACCTTGTATCTCACGTTATGGCTCCGTAGCAGACGCTTTTGTAAAAATAGGCTAACGATTGTGTCATAACCAAGTGACTTTCTATCGCACAGTAGAGAAATTAGCGTATAGTACTAATAATACTCACACTCTCTGTCGCTGCAAGATTGGGAATGATTGAGATTTCTCTTGGCACAGCTACCAGAAGACTTACAACTTTCAGACAGGTTGCTCACGTCACATCTACGTTGTCACCGAAGAAGTGCTTCTAATTGACTTCACTGGTCTCCGTGGAAGTCTATGGCGTCGCTGTGTCCATTTCGTTTACCGTCTATGTGAAAGTCGCATCATGTTTTGTGCTAAATTAACGTTCCTGCCGAAAGTAACACCATAGTTAATGAACTGAAGTGTACTAGATGAATAATGTGTGTGTAAATATGGCCACCGAACTGTATTGAACAACAAATCAGTTGTGTTTGGTGATCGGGGGCACAAGCACATATTTCTAGCCTCCTCTCAATTTGTTAGTGTTGGAAAACCGCTTGATGCCAGAAGCTTACGTAAAAAAAAAATAAAAAATAAAAAAAAGGAGTCTGCCAAAAGTCTCCAAACAGAGCTTAAGAGATTTCATAGGCACCGTGTTTGCAGTCGTCATTGATAAACAGGCCAGGAGAGGAGACAGCAGGGGCTAAGGAGATTCATAATCCTGCCCCCTCTTCCTACTGATTCTCTCTCTGTCTCTCCTCCTCCCCATGTGCTACCTAATGAGACGACAATACGACTCCTGCGTCTGGCTCTGAGCACTGCATCTGCCTCAGTGAAACCAGCAGCAACACTCTCATTAGATATCTTATCTTCGAGTTACTTCCGCTCTGCTGTCGTCTAGGAATCGCCGCGCTCCAAAGCGGCGCTGCACGGGCCTCAGAAAACCTAAAACATGTTAAGGCGATTTGAGCTTGTAAGAGTGAGGTAGGAGTTCAAACTTAACACCTCGGATTCACATCTGTGCGACGCTGCGTGACGACCCCGTCCATCATCTTGTTAAATGAGCCAATCGGAGCTCTATCTATCCAAAGCTCGTAACTTTTCTGCAGTGTGTGTGTGTCAAAATCCTGTTCAACCGTTAGAGAGCGAGCAGGGCGCCTATGTGGGGCGGCTTAAAAAGTACGTCTCGATTTTTTATTGGCAGAGTATTCACTCCAAGCGAGCGGAATATGGGTCATGATCTGATATAAAAAGGCTATTCAATAATTCATCGGAGCTGATTAAGAGGACTTGTATCGACGCAGACGCTGTCCATGAGAAGTGATGGCAGTAGGCCTACACAGAGTGCACAGAAAAAGCAACATTTAGGCCCCTTTCGTGGGATTAGTCGAAGCGAAAACAGCCACGGTGTTTTTTTCTCTTCAAGTGAGCAGCGTAGGCCTTCTTTGATGTTTTAATCTGCTCGTACGTCCACACCGTTTGTTTCATGCGTCGACCGAAGTGGCGCACGAAACACGCGAGCAGTCTGATCACATGTCGCTGTGATTGTGTACATGTTGTGGGAGTTTGTGTGAGGGCCCATCAATCTATTAAATATGAAAAGTACAATCTGTTACCCCGCAGAGACTGGTCTATTATTCATCGACATGTTTCAATTAATCATTAATTTACCTAAAAGTATGGCCCACACTCTCCCCTTTTAATTTAGAGTAGACACTCCTATGGACTCACAGGGGGAGTATGTGCACGGTGTATGAGTTATGTATAATCTGGATTAATAGAAGCTATTAATTCTTCTTCTGATCTAGTACATACTGTATTTGGGCGGTTGTTGGGGATGAAGGCAGAGACAATTTAGTACTACAGTACATTTGGAAAAGGAAATGTATTATTTATGGCCTGGATTCTCCTCAAATTAGTTATATCCCCTGCACCCACGCTTGCACGCACACACGTTTACTTAGGTCACTTTTTGGGGACATTACATAGACTTACGTTTGTGGAGACTAACCCTAACCTTAACCACTGCCCCCCAAAATCTGCCTCTTCCCAATTGGGGACACGGCTTTTGTTTCCCAATTGGACAAGCCATCCCCAATTAACTAATCTTGTAGTCTGAAATGTGTCCCCAAAGGTTGCCTAAATCAGGAACACATACGCACACACACACACGCACACACACACACACACACACACACACACACACACACACACACACACACACACACACACACACACACACACACACACACACACACACACACACACACACACGGGAGTTGTGAGATGCATTTAAATAAATTAAGGAGAGAGGCACTTTGTTTTTTTTGTGCAGAAATAGCCTTTGGATTGTAAACAATAATACAGAGAGCTGTATTCAGATTGAGTTATGCATTTTTTTAAACCGCCTTATTTAGTCTTTATAAAGTCTTCATAGGGGAGCAGGTCAGAGGTCGGACGCCGTGCCAAAGCGCAGTATACTGTAGTTTTATTAGAGTCCGTCTGACTGCGACCTGCTTCTAACCCTCTGTCCCCCCTCTTCCCTCTGCAATAACAGACTGGCGGACGTCAGAAAAGCACGCAACGCCAAACGTCTCTTCGGAGGAGCGAAGGGGAGAACAGAAGTGAAGCTGCTCCTGTGGAGTACAATTAACTCGAAATTGCTGCTTTACCCTCTTGACCCGTCGAGGATTTTACCTAAAACTGCTGTGAGTTCCCCAGCGCCAACTCCTTGTTCGCAATCAACACTGAAAGGATTATGATGTGGAGAGATAAATGCTCAGCAATGCAGCCTCAATTTTCTTTTTAAATCTTACCTCTCATTTATGAACATCTGTATTTGCTTGAAAACGTAATTCAATTGATCATGGCGACTAAAACACATTTATTTCATAAAGTGCAGCTGATTAGAGCTAATAACCTAACACATTTCAGGAAGCGTTTCACTTTACTTGTGTTGAGAGCTTTTTTTTTTTATTATAATTTTTGTGCTCACATTTTCTGCATTTTAAAACGACAGTTAACCCCCAGAATCCAGATTACATATTTTTCCTCTTACCTGTTGTGCTATTCATGAATCTAGATTAGTTTTGGTGTGAGTTGCCCAGTGTTGGAGATGTCTGCTCGTGCTCGAGACAGCGCGAGATGTAAACATTGGGGGGGCGTCCTCAGGTGAGCTAGTAGCAAGGGGGTAAGGGGGCATCCGAAAAGCGTACCTCCTATGGGGAGATTCTGAGGCTAACAAGCCATCACCTCCTGCTAGCATTCCATTGACTCCTATTCATTTTGGCGTCACTTTGACAGCGAATAACTTTACATCTGAAGAGTTTAAAGACTGTATTTGTCCGTTGTTTAGTTCTAAAGAAACACGACAATGTATAAAAGGCTCCATTACCTTGTATCTCACGTTATGGCTCCGTAGCAGACGCTTTTGTGAAAATAGGCTAACGATTGTGTCATAACTACACTTTCTGTCGCACAGTAGAGGAATTACCGTATAGTACAGGAGAAGCTTGCAGGCAATCGGGGGGACGTGGAGGCATATAGTCAAAATGACAAAATAATTAATCAGTATACTTACCAAAAGTTGCTCCTGCTCCTACACTCATGGACAGCTCCTACTCACGCTCTCCGTCTCTGTAAGATTGGGAATGATTGAGATTTCTCTCGGCACAGCTACCAGAAGACTTCACACTTCCAGACTGCTCACGTCACATCTACGTCGTCAAGCTCAGTTTGAGGCTGCGCAGTACGCTCAGCCATTACCGGAAAAGTGCTTCTAATTGACTTCACTGGTCTCCGTAGAAGTCTACGGCGTTGCTTTGTCCATTTATTTAACCGTCTATGGCTAGCAGTATCCGTTAGCTACAGCTACAGCTCAGCTGAAGGAGGACGAGCCTCCCGTCCATGCGTACGCTTCCGTCTGTGCGGGGTGATACAGTTGGTGTGTGTAGTTTGGTAGACAAAAAAATAGTTTTTGACATGAAACTGCTCACAACTAGGGTTGGGTATTGTTTGGATTTTTCCGATTCCGATGCCGAACCGGTACTTTTAAAACGATTCCGATTCCTAAACCGATTCTTGAAAAACTGAAAAATGACATCAAAGATGTAATATGTTTACTAGCGATCATGTGCAGTCAGTGAATGGTTAATATGCTTTTACGTCCGTTTTGGTGAGCCCAGAGGGAAAATATGGCATTTTAAAAGTAGCTTACATATACGGTAGCTAGCTAAAGGTAGACGACAAGAGAAAGTGTGATATTTCTATGTCCGTTTCGGAGTGACAGAGGGAAAATATTTCAGTCGACACATTAAGTGGAACCAAAATGAGGAACTGAGAATGCTCTAATCCAGTCCGATCCGGGGGGGGGGGGGGGGGGGGGGGGGGGGGGGGGGGGGGGGTACCGGGCTGGGTTTTTGGGAACCGGGTCTTGATCTCTGGGAAGGAAACATTGCTGTTGAGTTGTTCAAATGTATTTCTTGGGCTCCTTGAGCACCACAAGCCGAGTGCCATCTACTTCCATCACATTGAGAAGGCAGACATCTCCAACACACCAAAACATGCTAGATTGCTAAATAGCACTACAGGTAAAAGGAAAATATGTGTATATATATACATTTTTTTTTTATTTTGGGGTGAGCTGTCCCATTAACAGCTGGAAATGAACGTGACGTTTTCTCTTTTCAGCTCTTTTGATTAATAATTGTGCAGTCAGAGAGCAAACCATTATGACAGGAACTCCCAATTAGAATATTTTAAGATACAATAGCTGCTAACAATCAATGCACGTGTTGTCTTTTCTCTTGTGTTGATTGTAGTTCAGCCTCCCTCAGTCTGAGGCTATGAGAGGGAGAGAGGAGTCCCAGGCCGCACCATCATGCTACTTCTGAGATGCTGGGATGAGACTTTGGCTGGCAAAACACAAGGTAAGACAATATTGATGCATGAGGAATCTCTACAACTCGAGCTGTTGCTTAGTTTTCTGGCGTCGTGTCCATGCAGAGAAGCGCTGGAACATCCCGTCTTATCTGGCCTGTGTGTGTGTTTGTGCGTCTGCTGCTTCCCTAAATGTGCGCCTTTCCTGAAGCTCAGTGATGAATGGTCTAAGACTTCTAAAGGCTTTTTTTGCTTTGTATCTCACGCCAGGATTGCTTGAGGGTCAGGATAATGGTTCAAGGTGGAGCCTCCAGATGAATGGTTTAATCCTGGGTTTTTAGCACAGTGTGCACTTTGATCAGTGGTGTGCATCAGCGCGTGGACGATCAACCCCGACCCAGCCCCTATCGACTATTGGCTTAATTTGCATGGCTCTGAAGGCATTGATCAGGCAATTAAAGGATTTGTTGAATGATGATTTTTGTGGTCGGAAGCGTGCGACCATTTGGAAGTGTTAGCGTTCGTGCTCTGTTGTACTGTACGAAGGAGGGAGAGAGACGGTGCGTTTTTTGTGATAAGATAAAAGAAGACATCATTCTCTCTCTGTCCCAGGACCAGATTACACAGAGCAAATGTATTTGCCACAGGGGCCCCACGAGAGGCCATTATCATATCAGCACATTCCATCGTTTTCTCATACATTCATCTCCTCACTCCTCGGTGCTAAGCTTTTTTTTTTTTTTTTCCAAACTCTTCTGCTGTTGCTTCTCCTTTTTCTTCTTTTCCCTCCCTCTTTTTTAGTCCCTTCCCGTGCACGATTAATCAGCCGTGACGTTTAAGAGACTGAGTCTCGGTGCAGAGGAGCGAGACTGAGAAACTAAATTTCTTATTTGTTGGTTTTTTTAATGACGGGAGGCACTAGTTGTTGTGGTATGTAGGAGTGATGGACTGTGCACACACTGTGTGAGCACACCACAAATGCTGCCGTTACACAGTTACTCCCATTACTTTAAACCAGCAGCAGAGCGACAGTGCAGCTTCGTAATAAAGTGCCTCTGACTCGGCCTTCTGTCGTTAGCTGAAAGTCACACAGCTGCCTCGGCAAACGCTGACGCTGCACATTGCCTACATATTGCCTTACGTCATAAAGCATTACCATATAGATGAATTAACAGTGGAGGTGAATCTCATAAGAAATCATACTTACAGTTACAGATTATTCAAGTCCAGCAAGCTTGCTGCTCTTACATAAACTGTTACGAAAATGCACTGGTTGGAATAATGGTTAAAAGGAGGACCTATTACATTAATAATGTCTCATGAGTTTTTTAAAAAGCTTCATCTCCAACTCTTGTGCACCTAACCTAAATGAGATTTTGGCCCCTCATTACGCCACCACCACTCGGTGCCATTATTTAAGTGCAGCGCTCATTTTTCAGTCCAATCCAATTAACAACAGACTCTTATTTAGACTCTGGGAGCCCACGTCATCGCTCATGTCCAATGCACAAAACTGGTAGAATATTATATTCAGGCTACAATCTTTTGATGTGTGAAATACAGTATGAAATATATTTTCGGATCACCTTTCTCCTTCCAGCTGATGTACAGAATGTAATTAAGCGTAACAGTGAGATAAATGAGCACCTCTTGGGTATATATATATATTTCTTCCTCCTTTAGTGTTTTTTTTTTAATGTCTGTTGTTGCATTTTTCTGCCAAATAGGCCAGTATGTTTATGTGCTTATTTTGGGACAGTATTTATGACTGACATCATTCGTCTTTGCATGCCTTTTTCTTTTATTTATTTATTTTTTTACACACACAGAAAGAGTGTTGAAAGAGGATGTTTTTTTTCTCTTTTCCTTCGACTGTGCTTTTTTTTTCTAAATTCAAGCAAATTTAAGAGACGGGGATTTAGGAGGCTTTTGATGAAGAAAAGGACAGCAGAAAAGAAACAAGGACAGGAAGTGTTTTGGTAGTTGTGACGTGGAGTAGAGGATAGAAAGACTGCACCTGTGGGTTTTTCTCAGGAAGACAATGACTTCTGATGTGCCTGTGCTGCTGTCTATTCAGTTTTATCACCATTTGCAAAATGACTCAAATCTCATTAATTCAATAACTCAGTCTTATTCAAAGAAACTTTTCAGGCATGGCAAAACTCGCCCCGGCTTGTTTCTGTTTGTAATGAATTACAATCTTATTGTTGCACCTAGGCTTCGCCGATGTTCAATTATCTTGTAATTGAATAAACTTGTAAGATACTGCAGCGGGGTGAATGTAAGTCTCTGCTGGCTTATTTATCTCTGAGTAATGCTATCATTTAATATTAATTACATTTGGACCATAAGACCACGTTTTGGGCTTGACCTGAAAATACAGCTAAGATCTGTGCGGTGGCATCGATTGGGTTGCAAAAACAGCAGATCAATACAGCTTAACTCATCCTTGTCTCCAGCAGCGGAGCAGTAACATAAGTCACCTGGATAAGGGCCCGCAGATCCAGTCATTAGCTGAGCGCTGCACTTCCAACATTTGCTTTGGTGGCATCTGTTATTTTCTGGCACGTTCTCAGATGCTGCTGTGAGGAGGCGTCAGGTGCCGTCAGTGTTTGTGCTCAAGTTTTTGGCTAGATCTAATAGGGCTGGGCAATATACCTATATCGAGACATGAGACTAGATATCCTCTTAGATTTTGAATATCGTCATATAGTGATATGACACAAGTGGTGTCTTTTCCTGGTTTTGAAGGCTGCATTACAGTAAAGTTACCAGACTGTTCTAGCTGTCCTACTATTTACCTTTACCCACTTAGTCGTTATATCCATGGTAGGCTCGCATTGCCAGACCTTCCTCCACAGCGCTGCGGAGGAGGCTCTGGCTAGTCCACACAGCATTCCTGGGTGGGAGAAAAACGTGCTCTGGTTTATTGGCATTTCTTTAAACCAATCACAATCGTCATGGGCGGCGCTAAGCTCCGGACGGAGCAACGGCGCCTTTTGCAACATAGCCTCGGGAAGGAACTTGTTTTGGTGGAACGTGTGTACGTTCAAAGGTTGTTTTAGTTGTGCAACAGAAAACTCAGATTGGACAGATAGTCTAGCTAGCTGTCTGGATTTACCCTGCAGAGATCTGAGGAGCAGTTAACCATAGTCCTCATATATCCACTGGAGTTTAAAATTACAACACAAAGGAAGCCCCAAGGCAATGGATATCTGGCCTAAATGAGTGAAATCCGGCGGCAACAGAGCAATCCTGGAAGTGGAACGTCGAGGATGTAGACTATATCCATGGTACTGATGATTATTTATCACAAATCTAATCTATAGCACCAATTGTCAACCCTACAATATCGTTGCAATATTGACATTAAGATATTTGGTGAACAATATGGTGATATGGGATTTTTCTCCATATAGCCTAGCCATAAGATCTAATGGTGAAACGATAAGTCGCTCAACAGGCATTTAATAGACAGCTCAGTGTTTCCTCTATGTTGATTTGACCATGGCGGCCCCCCACGGCAACATTTCTGCCCCCCCACAGTATCAGAAACAGGGCGGCATTGTTAGAGTGCATGTCGGAGAATAGCGCGGTCACACGAGGATAACTAGCCAGTTGAGATGGTGTGTGTGTACGTCCTTGAGAAGTGTAAGTGGTATAACGTCTGTTGTCAGTTTATTTAAGCCTGGTCTTGCAAATATAAATTAACTGCTGATTGTCGTTGTTTGTGTTCTTCACCTGCTAGCTAAATTGCACGTGGCTGTTGATTCGATATAATAGCGATTGCTCAAGTTTGTATTTGAGGTGCATTATTTACATGCTGTAGTGACACTGCATTAAGATAATGTAATTAATAGTGGGTTTATTGTTATTTGCTACAGAATGCTTAGCCTATATGTCAAGATCCAAGTTGGCCTATAAAGTAACTCAAAAAACACAGTTCAATCATAACTGAAAATATGCCTCATTGTGTGTGAATAGAGGTGAATAAATATATTAGTTTGTGTTGCAGCCAAGTGTCAGCTCCGTTTCATGGGGTTGGAGGGGGGAGAAGAGGACCTGCCCCCACTGCTAAGAAAAAATCCTAAAGGAAACACTGCAGCCGTTTGAAAAGAAAAAAAACAAAAACAGTAATTAACCATGGAATAATGTTAACATATGTTGATTCCAGCCTCTCATGTGCAAGGCTTTGCTGCTCCCTTTAAGATTTGTATCATTGTAAAGTGAATTTGGGCTGGTCGTTTAACAAAACAAGCGATCTGAAGATGTCACCTTGGCTTGTAGTCTGGAAGATGGCCATATTTTAGTTCTAGACTTAACCAGCAGTTTCAAATCAAGACAGCTACGCCCACCTCCTTAACAGGATAATGCTGCCATAGCTGTGGGCTAAAACTTGACCCGTTTTTTTTTTTTTTATGCCTATATTTGTTTTTGGGAAATTGGCCGCATCATGAAAAGTATGCTGAATTAGTTATGGACCTTTCTCACAGCAGACATTTTGACTCGTCATAGTAGGAAAAGCACAGCTGAGATTGATAACCTTAACGATGGCTCAGTTCCATCAAGTGTCCCAGTAAGATATTTCAGTGAGTCAGCATGCACAATACCAGGACCTCTCCTAAGTGGAATGCAGCCATCATTAATGGTTTAATACCAGGACCTCTCCTAAGTGGAATGCAGCCATCATTAATGGGTTTGAATACACCCGCGCTTTTCCTACTATGTCAACATGTCTGCCGTGGAAAAGGTCTATTGGCAGTTCTTCTTTGCAATGTTTCAATGGACGTACAGACAACTATTAGAGTGCGATTCATTGTGAAATGACAGATCAGTCAATCAAGAAAATACCCGCTAGTCGCAGGCTAATGTGTATCTTTGTCTCCCTTTTAATACTGTGTGTTTAATTTGTATGTTTATACTTGCGTGCATGCATTTCACAGTTTTCACTGTTATTATATTTTGACATGACTTAAAGCTAGCACAGGTATGTGAGCAGCTGTCAGAAAGCGCAGCTCTGTAGCTGACTTGTTTTCTTGCCTCACCTAGAGGTTGTGTTGTTGAAGCGGGTGAATGATTTGTTTCAGTATGTGTGTGTGTTTCTCTGTGTGTGTGTGTGTGTGTGTGTTGTGTGTGTGTACGCCACAGGTCAGCATCTTTACGCAGCCACGATCGACAGGAAACACTTGTTATCATGCCTAGAGGACTTACAATGCAGAGAGTCAGAGGGTTTTGCTTTATAGTTGAGAGAAAGGACGATTGGAGCCAGATGAGAAACCAAGCAGATTCTTTATTTGTATACCGTAGCTGGCTGTACATTTGAAAGGCCAGCGGGACAGTGAAATCCATAGTATACTGGGGCTCACAACAAAACAAACACTTTGGTTCGCTCTACAGACTGAATGTAGGTTTTTACATAACTCCATACAACCTACAGCAGCCTGGTGTTATCACTGATTTAAGGGCAACCCATTGGATTTAATTTGGAATAATAACACCTGTGTCATAGTACGAGATTAATGTTACACTTACAGGATTTGATCAATGTCTTGTTGTGCAGAATCTGCAACTAAGTAATGCTGTTTAAACTTATTTTTCTTCATCTTTCGCTCCATAAGCTCAGTTTTTCTTTCCCATTATGAAAGCTGTGCCGGACAATAAATCAGTCTATACCAGAAAAGGGATTACTCCCCGATACGGCGTTCTACCAAGAGCGAGCTACGCCCCCACCTACTATGAGATTGGATGCTGGTGCATCATCAGCCGAGCCACAGACACACGCACATAAGAATCTCTAAAAGCCTGTTTGTGATGTCGCAAAGATGAAAGCGTGGGCGGTGAACCTCGACCACCCCTGAGCGCGCTCTCTTTCTGCGAGCGGAGCTGGAGGTCTACCTGCACACGAGGCAGCGTCTCTCCCCGGCCCCCGCAGTCCATTGAGATGTCATAACTAATGCTCACCTTCGCCTCAGTCGCCTCAGCAAAGCAAACTCCACAGCCGCCTGGCAGGCTCTCAGTCCCTGTCTCGGTCGGTTCCGAAACCTCCTGCAGCCTTTTGCTGTGACTCTGTTTGCCATGCAGATGATATTAAAAGTTATTGATTGCATTGTGTTAAGGAAAAAAAGCCCGCTGGGAGTTTAGCAGAACAACTCCCAATAGGGAGCTAATGCCTCTCTGAGGGACCTCATCCGCATACTGTCATAATCGGAGATTTGTGGCAACCATGCTGCAGAAAGAGAGGGAAAAAGGTGGGGTGGAGAAGGGGAAGACTAGATTGTATGTGCCAATTTGTCTCGTATAGAACAGAGAGATTCCAACTAGGCAGACAGACAAAACGAAGAGAGGGGAGAGATTGTGATGTGATTATTTTTGGGGCATTTTAGGCCTTTATTTGTATAGGAAAGCTGAAGACATTTAGTGGGAGAGAGAGGGGGAACGACATGCAGCAATGGGCCGCAGGTCGGAGTCGAACCCGCGGTCACTGCGTGGAGGAGTACACCTCTATATATGGGCGGGCGCTCTACAAGGTGAGCTACCCATGCGCCCTGATGTGAGCTATTGTAAGAGATACAAACATAATAGGTTTGTTAAAGTCTGCCTGATTAAACTCAATGCACCTGGAGACGATGCAGCTCTCATGCAACCGCTTAACCTCGTCCGTGTATTCAGTCGATTGTTCCCGTTTGCATCTCATATTGATTTTTGAAAGCCAGAACCAGAGTTTGAGAGGTATTGACAAAAAAAAAAAAAAAAAAAAGAACGCTGTAAGTGCTCTGACTGTTCATTCGTGAAAACTCCCGACGAACATTGACAAGAGATTTTGTACTCATGGATTAACATGGACTGGATTTCCACACACTGGCATTGGTGTCCCTGATGAAAAATGCTGGGAAAAAAAGTATAGATCAGTCTTGTGGCCCAAGTGTGCCACTGCGTCAGTTGTTTTTCATAATATCTCAGTCATCGCTGGTGGGGATTTTGATCAAACTTGGGGCAAAGATGCAGCCTAATTAATTGCATCACCCACAATGCATCGGAAAAAGCTAGTTACATTTAATAAAAAGATTAAGGTGTTAATATGACATACTTTATTTGTTCCGAATATGGTTATGGGACTCTTATGATTTTGGGGAACAGCATCTGTATTGTTGCCTTGTTTAGTTGATTTGTCAATCTATATGCAGATATTTCAGACTTTGTTTCATGGATACGGAAACATCACAGTCACGGGACACAATTATTACTTCTGCCCTCCTGTCAGAATAATGAACATAGATGTTTTCTGTTCGAGGTACAGCAGAGGAGAGCCGAAACATCTTCGCTTTCTAACCTTTAAAGACGCTTAACACTTTGGGCTCTTGTTTCTGCAGCGCTGTCAGAGGTGTGCTCTTTGTGGTAGTGTACACAAACAGAATAACAAGGGGATCAGTGCATGGCTTGTTTCTAATACAGTTGGTATTGGTTGCCCGTGTGCGTGCGTGCGTGCGTGCGTGCGTGCGTGCGTGCGTGCGTGCGTGCGTGCGTGCAGGTCGGGGTGTAAATAACATCAGCACTTGAGGAGGACTGAGTGTTAAATTAAGCCTCAGCCCAAGAATGTGCCACCTCGAAAGATAAGACAATTAAAGCACACTCACACAGCCAGACCCTGATGGCACCCTCATTAAGGGTGTGTGTGTGGGTGTGTGTGTATGTGAGAGTTTGTGTGAGAGAGATTGGAAGTATGTACTTGTAAATTCTCTCATTGAATACTGATGATCAATGACTTGACTCCCCAATGTCTTAAAACAAGTTTTAGAATTGACCAAACCAGAAAGTGCTTTTTACAACCGAATCCACACAAGCAAAAACATAAAGATTTTATTCCCTCTTTGGACAGAAAGATAACAAACATAGCAGACCTAAGAGAGACTTGGGAAAACGTTGCAAAAGCATGATGTGCACATCGGCCTGCCGGGTCACCGAGATGCTCCATTAAACATACAGTTAACAGTATAATACGAGTCAGTGGAGGGTACAGAGGCAATCGGCCTTAAAATGTCCCAGGCGAGTAGGTCTATAGGACGTCTACAGTCCATATTAATTCTCAGAGCTGAGCACTCAACAGAAGATTCATGTTGTAATTATGACTGTAAATCCTTCAAAGGACTTATCTTAGCTGCACAGCTAGTGTTATATGGCGCAGGTTTGATCTTAACGTGGATAGCGGTTGTAATTATGAAGGCGACGATTGACAGGTTTCTATCCTAAAACCATGGTATGTATTAAGGAAGATACAAAGGCAAGGCAACAAATATATTTGGCTTTCATAGGCTAAAACACATGCAACACCCACACCTCCACATTCCTAGAGACTGTCCTCCCCAGAAAAAAAGGCCCACATAAGTCGTTTGTTCAATCAGCAATTACGACTTATATTTACGTTTATAATGGCGGCGCCCTGTAGTCGTCGTAGTAGTTATGGCGGGAGCAAAGCAGAAAGTAAGTAGCCTAGGAATCCTGACGCACTCTAGCGGCAGGAAATGTAATTTGCAGCCAGGGGGGGTCTAGCAAATCTCCGTTGGCTTGCGAGCTGGAAAAACCAAACTCTAGTCAGGCCAATCACATCGTGTATAGAGTCGGTGGGCGGGCTTAACATAATGACGGCAGAGTTGCGACGGTTCCGCGTGTATTCCCTGCTACTTGAAAACCAAGAAGATGGCTGCTGCTGCTGGAGAACAGCGTCTTTGGAATCGGCTTTGGCCGCGACTCTGGAAGACTTGGAGTTCAGCTTTTCTTTGAGAAAAGAACAAAGAACGGCACTGAAGTCCTTCTTAAAAAAGGAAGATGTGTTCGGAGATTTGACCAGATACGCCAAAAGTTGAATCTATCAACTAGCGTTGCTCTGCCTGGTTGTAGCGCTATCCTATTCTGTCCTTCCAGAAAAACGCAAGTTTTTTTGTGATTGTTGTGGGCAAAAATCCTTGATTATGCGGCACGTTTTCTTAAAAAATGCGATGGAATATGCAGGATATTTATGCAATTTTATGCGATGAAATTGCGGGAACTTGCAAAAAATGCAGTTTGATGAAAAAGAGAAGAAAAGTGATTCCCCCAACAATCTGCTTTTTTTAAACTTAATTTCCAAAAATAGTTTACAGATATTCAGTCATTGCAATAAGTAAACAAATGAGATACAAAAATATATACAAATAATATAATATTAAAGTAAAAATAAAAGTAATAGGCCAGAGGGAAATAAAAGATACAAAAGAGACAGACTTTCAAAAATCGTTAATAAAAGACAGCAGGAGCACTTAAACAAAGAAATTTGAGTAGACATCAGATATTAAGATAGCTTTCTTATTGGATACCAACTTAAGAGACTCAGAGTACAACATGTCAAACCTCCAACACCTGCTTTTCAATGATGTTCACATCGCGTAATTACGTCACTTCATAACGTTCCCATGGCAACAGGGGGAAATGGCTGCTCTTTATGAAGTAAACGCAAAATTTTTTCAACTTTCTACTAAGATATATTATGGGACTTTTTTGCAACGAAAATGCGGGGATTATGAAATCATGCATGCACTGCATATTTTGCGCGGAAATCGGCAATTTATGCGGCGAAAGTGCGCCGTATTTGAAAAAATGCTGCCCCCGCATGAATATGCGGACTTTGGCTGATTATGCATTGAATTATGCGATCGCATAATCGCGTTTTTCTGGAGGGACTGCCTATTGCGTGCAGAGGGAATATAAAAGACAGCCGTTTATCCCACCCCTCGGATTGAGCCCTGAGTTCCCAGACCCAACATCTTGATGCGGGTCTGGCTTGTCGGGCTTTGTTCAATCAGCAATTACTTATATTTACGTTTAGCGTGTCCCGTTTTGAAAATAAAAGTAAATGGCGAGTTCTTTTTGAGTTTACAGATCAAACCGAGCTACGTCACGTTCTGCGTCACGCGCCTAACAAGAAGTGAAGTAACATCCTGATTTGAACCCAAACCACAATCTTTTTCTAAACTTAAGTTTTTGCGCCTAAACCAAACTGGGACCGTTACGTTCTGCGGTTATAAGATACAAGGTCGCATTTCCTGCCATCCCTAGGGGTGCAGCTTTCTGAAACATCCTGTGGGTCATATTAGAGGGTAGAAATAAACGACCTACAGTACGTATATCATTCGATATGGAGGACTTGTTGCATTCTTAATGTGTAGAAATGTGACTTATTTTTTTGGGGGGTTTCTTGTGAAATTCTCCGCAGTGAGTTGCCCTCTTGAAATAAAGTCTTCATCATGTACAGCATAGCACAGTGTATAAGATATCTCGCCACAGTCTCAAATTTGAGCCATTGTTCAAATATGGGGAAATAGTGCTTCTCTACTAGTAAAGGGCAAGCTCTGTTTTGACATCAGGATGATAATACATTTAATTTTAAGTCCACTGCAATTATATTATCTGTCACGATAAAATTGCCCCCTGACATTATCTGTAACTGCTGCCCAAGTGTCTGATATCTATTATGAAGCAGGGAAACCCTCAGGGGGACATAAGATACTGTCTCTTCTGTTGCACAGTGCGGCATTAGCTCTCATCTACGTTACACATTCTCGTGTCTGTGTGTGTGTGTGTGTGTGTGTGTGTGTGTGTGTATGTATCACGTGTTAGCTACACACTGCTGACGATGGTGGTGTGGATAAACAACCGCCATATGGGAAATTGTTTGGATTCTTATACATTTTCTCTCAAATTAAAATTATCATTCGTCATTATAAATCCATGTCTTACCTTCTTTGTCTGTTCTTTTTGATAATTCTTCCTTTCATGTTCATTACTTAAACACTGACCTTTCCTTTGTGTGGCCTTAAACATAAATGGATTATTTCAAAGTATGTGTATGCATCATTCAAATTGATGCAGCCTTCTCTTGCGCGCTTGTGAGTATGTTGGCAAGAGTTCGAGGTGGGTCAGTGAGTGTGTGTGTGTGTGTGTGTGTGTGTGTGTGCGCGTGTGTGTGTGTGTGTGTGTTTGCGTGTGTGTGTGTGTGTGTGTGTGTGTGTACTCTCACTGTGGTTTCTGTCGTGATTGCGAGTGAGCCAGACCTTAAAAAATCAATCATCGAGAGTGACGAAGAACGGGAGAAGCAAAAACACATGCACAGATGCACACGTAAACACACACACACACACACACACACACACACACACACACACACACACACACACACACACAAACACAGAGCGAAGTTCTAGAACACCGCAGTGAGCCAATGAAAATAAACGCAGGCATGAGGAAAGTCGAGACACACTGTGCTTTTCTGTTTTCACTTCATTGCAGAATGAGCTCGTACTTTCCACTTATCTCCGTCCTGTAATCACTCTTTTTCTGTTTCTTTTCCCTGTTCTATTTCACTCTCTGCATCATCTTTCTCATCTAATGCTCTCTCTCTCTTACTTTCCCTCTTTTCTGTCATGCTCTCTCTGCATTTATCTTCCCTCTCTGTCCCTCTCTCCCACACAGTATTTTTTTTTTAATTAAAATCTCTCTGTATCAAGGGATTTGTTATGGTGGTGATTTAAATGGAGAGGCTGACATAAACTTAACATTACTGTCAGACCAAAGCAAATTCCATCAGCCTTGGTTAAATTTGCAGTGCTGGCCAGTTTCCAAAAAGATTTTTTATTCCAGAGCCAATATCTGTACCACCACCTATCTATCATCTTGTTTACCCTGATATTCTCCTATGCTATTTATTTTTTATTTTCAGTGTATCAGGTCAGAGGCATGCTTCGTGGAGTGTAGGGGCGATACTGGATTTTTGAGGTCGATACTGATATTAATATGTGAGAGCAGGGGAATCGTAGTGAGGGGAATAGGACTAAGCACTCAGAAAGTATGTTTTTATCTGTAATGTTGACATTTTACATTGTAAATAGGGCTTCAACTAACGATTATTATCATTGTCAATTAATATCTCGATTATTTTCTCGATTAATTGTTTGGTCTTTAAAATGTCAGAAAATAGTGAAAAACGTCGATCAGTGTTTCCCAAAAGCCCAAGATGACGTCCTTTTAAATGTCATGTTTTCTCCACAACGCAAAGTTTTACAATTCACAATTAGAAAACAATCACCTTTAAGAAGCTGGAATCTGAGATGTTTTACTTTTTCTTCATAAAAAATGACTCAAACCAATTATCAAAATAGTTTCAGATTAATTGAAAAGTTGACAACTAATTGATTAATCTTTCCAGCTGTAATTCTAAGCCTTATAAGTAAACTATTACAGTTGACTATTAAACAAACTAATAAATAGTTTGACAGCCTCTCAATGGCCCTCACCCCTTTGAAAGGTGCACATGGTTCAGTCCACTCCAGTCGTAGTGTGTTTCCAGATGAACTACAACATACTTTTGACATTTTTTTTTAACTTATAAGCTAATACTAAAATCAACCTCTAATATCGGCCATGTATCGTTCGGGCTTGAGCGTAGACACACTCACACTGTGATATATGCCCCCAGTGCCAACCACATTGCTGTGAGAAACGAGACACTTCTTCCTCATGAGTGTTAGCCTCCCCCTCACTTTCCCTCGCCTCCTTCTCCACCGTGAACTCACTCTCTCTGGTGGATGGGAGCCTGCGGTCGGGTCTTCATAAATCAAGATGTTACCACCGGCGCTATAAGGCTACTTTTTAATTAAAACTGTGAATCAGTCGGCACTGATTATGAATTGTACTCTGCTGCCACTGAATAAAATATACAGCGCTCACTTCTTCTCCCCCCCCTCCTTCCTCCCTCTCTCTTTCTCTCTCTCTCTCTCTGTCTCTTTCTTGTTGCTCGCTGCTCAATTTTCCACCCGAAATTGAGAATGTCCACAGCAGGCCTTGGCCATGTACAGCGACTGAAGGCCGACATCATTGTGAAATAGTTGGGGGAGCTTAGCGGTTGCATAAATTTAATAACTCAATATGGAGGGTCTGGCGCCACTGGGGTCAACACCATTATATCACACACAACAGCCAGGAGGACAGAAACACACCACTGAAGCTACTAGGCCAGTGGGCCCTGTTTAACACACACCACCACTCTCCTCTAATTATGTTGCAACAAGTGAAATATGTTGTTGTTGTTGTTGTTGTTGTGTGGATGATCCTATCGGAGCGAGAGAAGAGGGTGCTGTCAGTTATGTGATGGTATCAACGCTTTTGTCCACTGGTCACATTGGATGAGCGGTTAATGCATCTGAGATCAACAATGATAACTGCTCCTGTTACGGTATTCATGAAGACAGAGGGTACGTCCCAGGTCCTTAAATAGACATTTTTCACGGCAGACATGTTGACATGTCATAGTAGGAAAAGCACAGGTGTATTCAAAACCATTAATGATGGCTGCATTCCACTTAGGAGAGGTCCTGGTATTAAACCATTACTGATGGCTGCATTCCACTTAGGAGAGGTCCTGGTATTAAACCATTACTGATGGCTGCATTCCACTTAGGAGAGGTCCTGGTATTGTGCATGCTGACTCACTAAAATAGCTTACTGGGACACTTGATGGAATTGAGCCATTGTTAAGGTTCTCAATTTCAGCTGTGCTTTTCCTACTATGACGAGTCAACATGTCTGCTGTGAAAAAGGTCCATTGCATCCATGTTTCCTTCACTTGCTACCCTTCATCGTGTCTTAGTCTGTCTCACTGAGGAAGCATGGGAGAGCCGCGAGGAAGTCATGTGTGGAGAGATGAAACAAGGAAATGTGTTTTTGGAGGCATGAGACGTCCTTTTCTCTGAAGTGTCACGTGAATTCGTCGCGATATTACGAATCGCACTATGGCCACGCCAAGACCCGCCCTTCAATAGCATTTATTGGCCAGGCGTCTATGAGAAGGCAAGGTAACGTAACCCCATTTGTTCAGCTCCTATCCCCTGACCAATCGGCTATCCTAACCTTAACCACTCGAGGTGAAATGCCTAACCCCAACCAATCGAGCTGCTTCGTAGGGCGGGTCTTGGCATGGCCATAGTGCGATTCGTAATTTTGCGAATTTGTCGGCTGTATGGGCGGAGTTGGCAACGGCTTTTAGCTGCACGGCTTCCGGGAAGGGTGCTCTTGTGTTTCCTCGCTCATAGCTACTCAGAGATCCCTCCTCCATCCTAGCTCCTTGGGGCAGGAATAAAAGCTTTGAGACGACCTTCACAAAGGCGGACTAGAACGACTTCAGGTTCAAGCGAGGAGCGAGGAGATATCAAATAACAGACTTGGAATCCACCCAGAGACTTAAAGAAGAGCGGCTCAGGCAGGAGAGGGAGCAGCTCTGCTTTTCACTGTCAAAGGGCAACGCCAGCGCTATACTGTGAAATGAAATAAATAAAACCCAAATCTATGAATATATTTATATGCAAAACAGTGAGTCTTAAAAGCTCCTCTTAGGAGTACCACCAGGTTGAAGCTTAACAGCATGTCTCCTTCAAGGGCCCTATTGCTAATTTATGACCTCTGCATGTCTTGCAAAAACAACTGACACCGTCCTAGAGAGATACAGGGATGAGCCAGGCCTCAAAGGAGCCGAAATTAGCCCAATGGAGCGCGGCAGTGGCACTGGAACGGCTCTGTCGTGCTGCCGCCTCTGCTTCCCTTTACATTATATCAGCAGGCGAGAGCAGGGAGGAAGGACTAACTGGAATTCAATCTTACAGCTTTGCACAAACAAACTCATGAATGATAATGGGTTGCTAATTGAAGGTACTGGAGCGGTTCCCTCCGCTGACTGCGGCGCTCCAAATGGAGTCCTCCGGGTAGTCATGGCGACAGGCGCAGCGAGGCTCTGGAGGTCTCCTGACCTGAGCGGGAGTCAGATCATCTTTTACACATGCTCCCCGTAGTCGGCGCCAGCGTTTGGTTATATATGAGCAGACATGAATATTTATAAGGAAAGTGTTTGCAGTTGGTGCGTCACTGAACTGTTTGAAAAGTTAGTTCAAGTGCAGAGTTGTATTTATATGTTTGCATTTCAGATGCAAAAATTCAGATGATTGTATTTGCTATGCATGTGATTGTGAGTTCATTGAGGTGTTTAATGTGTAAAAATTACATTGTATTTGCTTTATTTCAGACAGTAGATCAATATTAAAAAGATAAAACAGCTACTAGTTACATTAAAAAAGGTTGTGCATACTGCATTTGACTCTCTGTTGTATAACTTCTGTGTTTCAAACAATCTTGGCCTTTACGTCTCATCATCAGTTTATCAATATGTATCCACGATGTATATTGATTCGTACTAAACTATATTTCACCACCGATTAGCATCCTAAAGTCACGTGCGGTGGCAGAAGGCTGGCACAGTGAGAACTACGATGCGTGTCCTTAAAGCAGGCCCTTACTGAGTGTCTGACCTGTCGAGGTGTCCTTGAGCAAGACATTGAGTTTCTACCAGCTGCAAGGTTGTCTTTGTGTATCTGACCACTTGCGCTGACCTTGTTTTGGACGGGAGCAAGAGAAAAAGAACTCCTTTTAACGGATGCTTTAAAAAGCTGCTTTTATCCAGGGGTTGGTGTATTATCAGCTCAAAGAGAACATACAGTCCGGCAAGGCATTTTTATCACTGGTATGACTACAGCAGACATCCTGTCATACTGTTCTCAGATTAGAAAAGCTGTTTTAGCTTTGTGGAGACCAGCAGTGTTAGTCAAGACCACCTAAAGCGAGGCGAGACCAAGGTCCAAGACCTTCAAAAAGTGGTCTTGAGATTGCTCTCGAGACCAAGACCGATCTCGAGTACCCACAACACTGGAGACCAGTTTTACTCTGGTGCCACCCACTATGCTTAGGTGTTCACCTGTGGCAGTGTGTTGCGTCTGCTTCTATTCCTGCTGGATGTCTGCTGGTGAGCTGGCCAGTCTGACTAACTGTCTCTTTGCTCATCTCATTGGCTGCTGGCAAACCTGCCCGTCTGTCCATGTCTGTATGTGCACCTAGTGCTGCTGCTGTTCTTCTCTGAGGCGTGCAGTCATTTTCTTCCGGCTAAGCGTTGGGTGGGATTAAATCCGGGGGACATCCGTTGGAGAGACACTCGTGGATGTCATTATCCCTGTGGGGAGTCTCATCATCATCCTGCAGCGGAGAGGCGCTCGGCACGCCAGCCTTGGGAAGACCGCGAGAGAGACAGCCGTGACAGCCTTACGTCTGCAAGAAAATTGTGATGATCATGCGGAAAAAAAAGGGCTAAAGATATATGTGCAGCCTCTTTTCTGTGTATGCATTATGGGCTCCTAGTAGTGAAAACGGCAGAGTTAGTGAAATACATCCTCCGGCAGCTTCTAATCATAGCAGGTCCCGTGCAAGAATACCTGGAATTAATTGAAATGTGTAAAATTAGCAACAGAATTAATAGCTGAAAATGAAAGTCATCAGTCAACATTCAGCCTCAGGGAAGAGGGAGGAGGTGTCTTTCCTACAGTGTGTTTGCAGAGGTGGTATGATTTAGAGGGGTCTGTAAGAGATTAAGAGTGGCTGATTTTACGTAACGTTTTCTAATTACATGTGATGCTCTAGAAATCACGGAATTTACAGAATTGTGTGTAGGCAGTTATAGCCAAAGAATCAAGCTGTGGCCAATTATTAGTGTAAAAAATGACGCTGTTGTGTAAGAGTTCCTGAGAATGTTTTTTCTGTACACACACATTGTCCTCATTGTCCTCTCCCTTTTGCAGGGTTAGTGATGTGTGTATTGTACTGGCAGACACGGCAGACACAGTACAGTAGCGGATTAGGCCATGTTCTTGCTTAAAGCATATTTCAGGGCTTGGGTTTTGATGTATCCAAGCGTACCCATGAAATGTTGATTTCCACTCACAGAGGCAGATTGTGAGCGCACACTGTATTCCAGTATCTTCTTTTAAGAAACCGATCCAGCACCACATCCACTCGAGATTATTTCCCCTCACAATGGAGCGGTGCCGATACCTTGCTGTACAACCTTGTTGTTTCTCACTAGTACACACACATACACTCAGCCACACAAAGGAAAAAAACAACAACCACACCACATCTACTAATCCAAAAAGGCAGAATCCTGGGGCCAAAAATAACAGCTTGGAATGAGATGGATAGAGGAGGACAGATTATTGTGGCTCTAATCTGTGAAAAGCTGACAATAAAACACATTTAAAGTGATTACAGTGCTGTTATTGGCATCAGGGTCACTCAATGCGCCGTGCTCTTCCTATCCCTAGGTTTACCTTTCAACAGACAATGCAGTATGCCGCATAACTCCACACGTATAAACACTCCCGTAAAGGTCTTTCGCAATGACACATGGACTGAAGCACTAATGCTGAGGCAAGGCAGATGAGGGAGAGAGAGAGAGAAGGCAGGTAAGATAAAAATGAGACGGAAGGGAAGTAGGAGAACAGAAAGACAAAGTAAGGATGGAAGAGGAAAAAGAACAGAGCGGAGCGAGGGATTTCGGAGCTGAAGTCACAAATCACGGAGAAGATTAAGCGTCTCTTCTGCGAGGCGGAGTAGGTGTAAATAGAAACGTGTCCCTGGGAGAGATCCTAGAGACCAAGTGCTTATCTCCCCGAGTGTTGTCAAAACACATTTGTCAATCTGAAGTGTGCAACTGTCTTTGTGTCTATAAGAGACTTGATGTGCAAAAATAAACAGCTGGTTGTAGATGGAAAGGGGTTTGCAACAAACACGCACCCCTGCAAAGACACACAACCCGGAGAAAACGCACAGCAACACCTGAGACTAGACAAAACTGTTTTCACTCTGGTACGACCCCTGGCTTGATGGCAGTGTGTGGACGAGCAAGTTGATCAGGCATTATCCGGCGTGTCTGACTCCCTCAGCTGCAGGACCAGCACATCATCAAACAGCTGCAGGCGGTTTTACCCGTTCAACAGCTGCCACATCTCAGGAAACGTTTGACGGATGAGAAAATGCTTCACGGTGTGACTGTGTCTGCCCAGTAAATTAGCCAAGTGAGTCCGGGGCTCTGGCGATGCCTTACTCTTCTTCCCCTTTCTACTGTGATGTGTCCTATGGGAGCTCCGTTCCTGCCAGGAACAGCTGCTGGGAGCTTGGGCAGCAGGTCTGCGTCGCGGTTATACATTTGGGTGCAATATTTGATTCCAAACGTGTTGTTTGGATAATGGGACAGCCAGTGTTGCCATGCAACCACCAGCATAATTGTACAACTGTCAGTCCAGGGCCCTTCGATAAGGAAATACACTTCATTCTGTCTTGTAATTGAGGAAAACAGCATGATTTGTCTAAGGGCTTACCTTACATTGCATCCAATATCTACAGACCGTTAACACTTGGGCTTTATGCCAAAGAGTGTGGATCAAATCATAGTAAAGGTGCAGTAGGTAAGACTTAAAAAACTACCTTTCTTTCATATTTGCTGAAACTGATCCTATGTTCCAGTAGAACTACATGAAGCTGTTAATTAAAAAAAAAAAAAAACCTGCTCCTCTGGCACCACCTACATCCTGTAGTGTTAAATTCACAAAAATCCACCGCTCCCTGTTCAGATGCACCAATCATGGCCAGGGAGGTGTCTACCTGCGTGTCAATCACTGCTCATGCACACACATTCATTCTCCCTTGTGGGGGGAGGGGCTTAGAAGACCGTTTTGGGCTTTAGCGGAAAGGGGGGAGGGACTGAGAAGTTGTCGATGTTCAAACTTTTTGGCTAAGTCCTGGATCTTTGCAATCCTACAGCACCTTTAAGTCCATTCCTAAGCAATTTCTTGTAAGTTTTTAGGAATTATGAGGCATTTAATAGTGGTTTTATAAATGCACCTACTTGCCTTTTGGTTTCTTGGCATCTTCCTACACGCCACACTTTATGAAAAGTATAGCTTTATTACCTTTAATTAAAAAGATGGTTGCCTACTGCATGCTAACAAGACCCAAACGAAATCTGCATATTTTGTTTTACAGTTTTCAGCCGTGATCCAGAGTGAAAATCTGCAGAATTTAGTATGCTTTTATTTATGTTATTTAGGGTTTGAATTTAATTTGTTTAAAATCTTCGGTACAATTCTGGAGAATACTGTGTCCAGCAGATTCTGTTTGGCTGATCACTTACAGTACAGTAATTACGGATTTATTTTTTATCAATATATTTTTTAATCATATTTATCAATGTCAATATTTTAATAAATACAGGTATGCCCAATAAGAGTTGAAGCTGAGTAGTTGTAGTTTAGCTCAATTCATAATTCAAATCAATATCGAAAGAAAACCATCAAAATCACACGTAACATATATCGCATATCGGAGTTATCACATCTCTGAAGAATGCAGGTTTTCATAGTATTTAGCAGTGCAGCCTCTATACCGTTAACCATTTACCATTAAACTGATTAACATGTAACTATAATCATAAAATGAAAATCCTCATTACGGCTGCAACTAACGATTAGTTTTAATTGGCGATTAATATGTCAGTTATTTTCTCAATTAATCGATTAGTTGTTTGGTCTATAAAATGTCAGAAAATTATGAAAAAGTTCATCAGTGTTTCCCAAAAACCCAAGATGACGTCCACAAATGTCTTGTTTTGTCCGCAACTCAAAGATATTTAGTTTACTGTCACAGAGGAGAGAAGAAACTAGAACATATTCACATTTAAGAAGCTGGAATCAGAGAATTTGTATTTTACTCAAACCGATAAATAGATTACCAAAAGCGTTGGCGATTAGTTTAATAGCTTACAACTAATCCATTAATTGATTAATCTCTAATCCTCATGGCATCATTTTAAGCAGCAAATGCAAATCCCTGCCTACCACTCTTTTTTTCATAACCCTTGTATTATCTATAGAAAAAAACAAACATTCAAATTGATATAACAAACTACATATGTGCTTAAGGATAAAAAAATAATTAATCAATCATTTGTTCCAGCCGATACCTCAAGCGTGTTTCGTTCTTCTGCCAGACTGAATTGGAAAATAAAGTATAGACTTGTGGACAGTATTGATGAGTGTTTTGTGCAGGACTCTTTCACCGGAGCCGCAGCAGCTGGAGGGGAAGGCAGACAAACAGAGTTTCACTTTTCATATCAATGGCATCTTGTCCAGGCCAAAATGGCTTAAAGTGCCCATATTATGAAAAAAAACACTTTTTCTGGTATTTGGGGTGTTCTTTTGTGTCTCTGGTGCTTCCACACACATACAAACTTTGAAAAAAATCCATCCATGCTGTTTTGAGTGAGATCTGGTTTCTGAATGTGTCCTGCCTTCAGTCTCCTAGTGAGCTGTTCAAAATCGGCTCGGACTGTAACGTCACAATCCGAAATGAGCTGGCTAACCACAACCGTTAGCTCGTAGCGTTAGCATTAGCATGCTAACGCTAATGCTAACACTAGCATGGTACCTCGTTCTCAATAGCAAAGCACTGCTACAACGCACACAAGTTCACCATAATCTACAAAAGAACTACTTACATGTGTGCCCTCATTTAGAAGTCTCCCAGCTAATCCTGCCTTGTAACTGACCAAAGTTGGAGAAACAGGCTTTCTTTTACTGTCTCTAGAGTTAGCTAGCTGACATGCTCTACATCTGAGCTACTGAGCATGTGCAAGTGCAATCAAAGATAGTACAGAAGAAGAAGATGAAAAGAGGTCTCACTCTGTAGCTAAAACAGAGACCAGGTGAAAAGAGGATCTGCAGCAGTGAGAGAGAGCTGTGCAGTACAACAAAAATATGGTGTTTTTTGAAAATTAAACCATGTAAACCTATTCTGGTACAACCTTAAAATACAGTTATGAACCTGAAAATGAGTATAATATGGGCGCTTTAACTCCTACGGTGGCCGTATGCCAAGATTAACATGGCTTGTTTGTACGTGATTAATAGTGTAAGGCAATGTTTACAGCGTAGCCTACATATTTTTCTCCGTGAGCAGGGTCAGAGATCAGTTGATGCGACGGAGGCACGAGGGAAAGCTAAAGAAAGAGGGAAAGGTAAAGAAAAACCAAAAGACAGAGCCGGTGGCAGTGGATCGGTGAGGCAAAGAAAAACTAAAGAGACACTCTCCAAAGATGACGAGGAGAGAGTGGAAGCCCTTCAAAGACAAAGGAGAGAAGCAACGGAGGTTTGTGTTTTTAATATTTTTCTCTGAGCAGTATGAACAACGTCAATGAAACCGAAATGAGCTCTTAGTATCTCCATCGTTTATACGCAGCTGTTCCAGCTGTAGCCTAGTCTGTGGTACAACTGCACATTATGTGAGTTGTCTGCCAGGGAAATCACGACGTTATGCACAACCATGCTATAGTTAGCCAAGCAACTATGAAACTTTACACAAATAGGCAGAATTACCTGTCGAGAATAAAGCAGGCAACTCGTTGTCCCTTTTAAAATCCTTGCTCCTCATGAGCTCTCGCTGAGTGTAAAAGCGCGAAAGGCAGAGCTTGAATTTCCAGGTATGTCCCTCCATTTTAAAGATGGAGGCGCAACGAAGGGGGGTAAGCTTCGCTTCAGAACTCGAACCTCCTATGGCGCCATTTTGATGCTACCAAACGATCACCCGACGTTAGCATTCCATTGACTCCCATTCATTTTGACGTCACTTTGACAGCGAATAACTTTACATCTGAAGCGTTTAAAGACTTTTTTTGTCCATTGTTCATTTCTAAAGAAACACGACAATGTATAAAAGGCTCAATTACCTTGTACCTCACGTTACGGCTCCGTAGCAGACGCTTTTATAAAAATAGGCTAACGATTGTTTCATATCCATGAGACTTACTGTCGCATAGTAGAGGAATTACCGTATAGTACAGGAGAAGCTCGCAGGCAGTTTCAACTTACATTAGCTGTTTAAGTTTAATTCCTAATGTTAATTAGCATGTTAGTTAGCAATAATTAGCCTGTGCCTATGTTATCTCCTTACATATACCTACGCTCTCCGTATCTGTAAGATTGGGAATGATTGAGATTTCTCTTGGCACAGCTACCAGAAGACTTCACACTTTCAGACACGTTGCTCACGTCACATCTACGTTGTCTCTCTCAGTTGGAGGCTGCTCAGTAACGCTCAGCCCTCACCGGAAAAGTGACTTCTAATATCCTTCACTGGTCTCCGTCCAGAGACACGGGGTCTGTTGGTCCAGTTTATATATATACTGTCTATGGGCGCAACATGGCTGCCACCATTCGAGCGAATCGCTCGTATGTATTCTGAATGTCAGATTCTACGCTTACAAGAAGACTTTGATTAGTTGGTGGAAGTAATTACACACGAACGAGCACATATTTATGAACGAACAAAGTTTTTTTTGCTAAGAATCAACTCAAAAAATTACACAATGTAGGTTTAACGTAACGTGGAGTGGCTCTGTCCGCGGGTTGTCAGTGACTGCAGAGGGAGTTCAGTTAGCTCACCCAGGACTCTTCCTGTTCATCATGGATGCTGCAGGCCCAGAGCAGAGGCCCAGACAAGCAGGGGAGCCATAGAGCTGCAAGGGACTGGAGGATACAACACCGTACACCAGGTTACACACACTCAACTTATAAATAAAGTAGGATATGTGTGCAGAGGCGTAATCATAGACCTTGTATGCACAGAGGTGAGTGTGTCCCCCCTGCTGCTTTCCTCTCGCCATAATTATTCCGTATATAGCAAACATCCGTATGTCTAATTATCCATAGCTCCCAGACCACGTATTCATTTTCTGAATATCAATTACACTAAATATCTTCTGGACATTTCTGTTTCCGGTTATTTTGCATTCCAACAACAGCCAATTTTCAAACTATATAAAGACAAATAACCTGAGAAAACAATTTTTCGAAGAGAGTCGTGAAGGCAACAAGTGTTTCAATTTAGGCCCCGGGAAGTTTGTTTCCTTCCTCCGACCCACCGCGGTTCCACAGAATGTGTGTGTGTGTGTGTGTGTGTGTGTGTGTGTGTGTGTGAGATCAGCCGCCCCCATGTCTCGCTGCTGTGTGGTCAAAGAGGTTGTCCAGGTAACGTTTTCTTTCATCACCTGTCAGCAGTTGTTCTGGGTCAGGCCAAGGTGTCACCTGCTGGTTTAACCTGGAAACACAAAGAATGGCGCAATGAGGTGCCAGACACCTCGTGACGCAATGAGCCATTTTTCAAACGCTTGGTACTTATTTTGCTGCTGCTGCTGCTTCTGATACGTGGACCTCTCATCATGACATTCTCATTTTAATTAAAAGGAGAAATGAAGCCATTACAGCACGCATGACTTAGAGTTTAAGATAATGTACTTGCACCATAGACTGTTTGAAGTCATCCAGAGAGATATAAAGAGATTGTCTTTTCATGCCATCTTCTGCCGTCCTCCTAAATATCAAACCAGGCGATAAATGTGAAAAATTGCCAGTAGCCTTTTGTCCTCCAGTTTTCATGCAAATAACACCATCGAGAAACCTGACACTTACCACATAATGAGGAGAGGGCGATGAGAGAGCGTGAGCGCAGGAGAGAGATAAGTGGGAGAATTGAGAGGAAGCATTGTTCGTCGAAACAAAATGATAAAACAGAGAGAGAAAGGGATAAATAGCGTTAAAATGAAAGAGAGGGATTCTGGGAGGAAGAGAGCGATGGACGCTTCAACGTCCCCTCTTTCTGAAAATAGACACCATTATGCCAGTAGATTGGTCCTGGAGCCTCGGTGGGCATGTGATTGCAAAGCCTGGCTGGTCTGCTTTGGTGAGGGGGCTGGTGAGTGGCTGCTTCAGAACATCATGTACAGACACAGGTCCAAACACACAAACACACACACACACACACACACACACACACACACACACACACACACACACACACACACACACACACACACACACACACACACTCACTCACTCACTCACTCACTCACTCACTCACTCACCACCTTCCACCTCCACAGCAGCCTGCACAGACAGGCTGCATGAATATTTATCAGAGCAGTTTATAATGAGTTCACACATTAGACCAGCATTTCTGTCATATTCTCACGTATCAAAGGTTTGGCAGCGATCCAGCAACCAGCTGATTTCTGCTCTCATCAGTATGCGGCGCAGTGACCCGCGCTGTGGCCTCGTCACATCCCCCAGGGCAGCAGGGGCTCGCTTCTCAAAAATGCTACCACGGGCTGAAAAATGGTTTTAATATTGTCAGGTGCCGTCCGCCATCGAATCAATTTCAAATCTAAGACATATCCTCGCTAAAGACTAGCGCCAAGGTTTCATTTTTCTGCTGGCTTTCATTCGAACATAAAAAACATAAATGTCACTTCTAAAAATGCATTAGGGAGAGCAAGCCACTGCTAGCGCTGTTCACAACCTTTCAAACCAAATTCATCAACTGTGCGCATGCACGCGCACACACACACACACACACACACACACACACACACACACACACACACACACACACACACACAGAGGCCACAAGCGTACAAACCATTCTCGGCAGTAATGTGTCCTGTCCTGTGTGGATTTATTACTGTGAGAGCAATATGTTGTGATTGGAACGCGGTGCTGTTCCGTCATGTGTATTAAATACACAACTTGAACAATACGGTGCCTGTTTGTTCACCTGTATTAGGTATTTTGACTGACTGTAAAGCAATTTTCCTGATTTGAATGTATAGTGTCTGTTCCTTACAGGACCACATCATGACCTGCCCTCTAATAGTTGGTCTGCATTTGACACACGCAGAGATCCGCTGCGGGCTCCCTGCTAGTTATAATTGTGTGATTTATAGCTGACAAAAAGAAGTAAAAAAAAAACAGAGAGAGAGGGGAACCAATTACAGAGCTGTAATATCTGCGTCATGCCTCATATGCCCTGCTCTGTCAACTTTCCACTACAGCAATATGAGCCATGTTGGCCTTGACGTTCATTAATGACTATTACCCCGTTTATTGTCCATTTGGGCCCACTTAGTACCTGATTTTTGTTGGGTTGGGGTGGTAACTACCTGAATTTTACAGTATGTTCTTACCTAATTGGCTGACGCCTTTTTGCATCTGTACAGTAACCGAACTGTCATAACCGAGGCAGTAGGAGTACAAATAGAAACGCATTTTTCTATTAGTATGTTAGAATGAATGTTTTCTGCATTTCAGTGTTAACATGGCTTCATATCCTTTAAGAGAAAACACAGGGAAATGGTGTGTTTATCATAAAAAAGGCAACAAAATGAAAGGCTGCAACCAACAACTTCTCGATCAATCTACTATCTACTTTCTCAATTAACTGTTTCATTGTTTTGGTGTATCAAATTTCAGCAAATAGCAAAAACATCCTATCACAATTTCCCTTGAAGGTCACATATCGTAAAAAGGGAGGGGGGTCTTTCTAATTATAAAGCAGGTCAAGGTGCTATATAGATATTTTGAAAGTATCAAAATCCACAGAGAAATGCACACAGTCCGTATTCAGAAATTGTGCCTTTAAATGAGCCGTCAGGACTTCGGTACGGTTGTGATGTCACAACTATATTATATATAAGTAGAGGGTGCCGTTACAGTCAATGCCTGGCTGCAGTAAAGGTGCAGAGATGCCAAGGGTGCAGATGAATGCTGAAGGCCCCGGAATCACTGACCAATCAGAGCAGACTGGGCTTTTTCGGTAGGGAGCTAAAGAGACAGGCGCTAAAACGGAGCATTTCAGACAGAGGGTGAATACAGGTATATTCAGACAGACAGTATGAGAAAGATAATGTGTGTTTTGAACATTAAAGCATGTAAGCATTTTCTAGTAGACACCCACAATACAAGTATTAACCTTAAAATTAGCATAATATGGGACCTTTAAAGACTCTGAAAACACATCAGCTTCTTAAAATGAGTGACCGGGTCACATGAACACACACTGATTACATTTGCACATAATATTCCGGTTTTTGCCCTAATTCCTACAAAGACAATATTCCGACTAAGCTGTTTACATGGCTGATGAAAGTGACTACTTTACTAATATTCCCATTTACATGTAGCTGTGCAAAACAGGATTTTTTCAAAATTTACCAGCAGTGACCCAGGTACCAGCTTGTTGGACCGTGTTAACACAGCCTCCCTCTTTCATTCCTTCAACCAGCTTCTTGAAAAGGTCGACATATCCAAAAACCTGTTGATATCCAAGTCTTTGATAATGTTTAAAAGTAGCTGTATTTCTCCTCCTTATCGAGTCTCCAGCCCTGCAAACTGTCGGCTGGTTGGTTTGTGTACAGAAACCATAGCAACGCACAGAGCTGACCATTAGGCCTGCGGTAAAAACCCCGATTGAGACACATATTCCGAATGCGCTGTATACTGTACATGTCCAAACAATGCCTCTAAAACCCGAATAATACTGGAATATCCCACGTCTTAATCGGAAAATGCTATATTCGGAAGAAGGACTTATTCGGAATATGCTGTTTACATGACCTGTATCAATTTGGAATATTGTCATATTCTGAATAATAGTGGGATATTGGTATGCATGTAAACATACAGAATGTTCTACCAGAGTAAGAGCACTTTTGGATTTCTTCACTGGTTTGTTGGTCTTGTGTTGCCAGGTTGTCAATCAAACACCCACACAGTCCTGATGAAGCAGATTAGCTGAGCATTCGAATGTTCTCTTAATAAATAATACCTCTTTTTTTTTAGATTCCTCAAAGTAGCCACCCTTTGCTTTTTTTGATAACTCTGCAAACCCTTGGTGTTCTCTCAATGAGCTTCATGAGGTAGTCACCTGAAATGGTTTTACCTTCACAGGTGTGCTTTGTCAGGGTTAATTAGTGGAATTTTTTTACCTTATTATTAAAAAAAGCAAAGGGTGGCTACTTTGAGGAATCTAAAATATAAGACATGTTTTCAGTTATTTCACACTTTTTTGTTAAGTACATAATTCCATATGTGTTCATTCATAGTGTTGATGCCTTCAGTGAGAATCTACAATGTAAATAGTCATGAAAATAAAAAGGAAACGCATTGAATGAGAAGGTGTGTCCACACTTTTGGCCTGTACTGTACATAAATAGAGCTTGTGAACACAGAGAACATAAAACATATAAAGTCCAAAATCCAAAGATACTCAGTTCACTATCATAGAAGAGTAAGAAAAGCAGAAAATATTTAGATTTGAAATGGTAGAACCAGTTACTTTCTCCTTAGTATATTGATAACACATACATGTCTTGTATGTTGTCAAATAAATGCAAATTACAGGAGTTTGTGACCCGGTCAGTGTAACGCTTATCAGTTCAATTTTCTAAAAACAAACGGACATTTGGAGAAACAGAAAAATGGGTTCAAATCCAATTTTTCATTTTTTTTCCACCTTGAAATATTAAATAATTGGATCTTTAACCTGTTTTTCCAATTCTCTGTTTTTTATTCAGAGGATCAGAAATTGAGAAAATTACAAAATTGCGTCTGAGCTCCAATTATTCAATACTGCCATGATATTCTCTTCCTCTACTTTGTGGAATAGGGTATGCAGGTCATTAACTGTGACCAAAAAATATGGACCAAAAAAAACAAAAACTGATAGACTTTGGGGTCAGAGGTGCAACTGATGGTTTCGAGTGGGGGGGGGCGGGGCGTAGCTAGGTGGAACGAGGGAGAGAATAGCATCACAGTATTATGAATAATTGGAGCTCAGACGCAATTTTGTAATTTTCTAAATTTCTGATCCTCTGAATAAAAACAGAAAATTGGAAAAACTCTTTAAAGATCCAATTTTTTAATTTGTCAAGGCGGAAAAAAATGAAGAATTGGATACATTGGAACACATTTTTCTGTTTTTCCTAATCTCCGTTTGTGCTTAGAAAATTGAACTGATAAGCGTTACACGGACCCTATGAGATCACCAAACTCCTTTTAAATAAACTGTGAATGTAAATGAAACAGGTTCACATTTTCTTCTTTTTTCCTCTAGTTTTTAATTCAGTGTATACACACACTAGTAAACAAATGCACACACTTATTTATTGTTAAATATGTTTTTGCACGTGCATTCAGAAAACTTTTCCCCATAAAAAAAAAAAATAAAGCAGGAAAGTGTGTACGTGGGGGTTTGGATCTTGGTGGGGTCTTTGGCTGGTCGGGGCTATCTGCGGTCCGTCCATGTGTAACTGATATTGCTGCTTTGTGCGCTGGCGTGTCCAATAGAGCAAACGGTGGGTGAGACGCGTGGGCCGGCTGATCGGGAAATGGGGTCATTTAGTGTCATAGCCTCGCTCGCCTAATCTACAGTTTTATACATGCCTTTTGTGTTTCTTTATGAGACATGCTCTGACTCACTCTGGGACTTTTTAATGGCCTCATCTCTCCGAGTGATCGTTGGAGTTACACAGTGCGTTGGCTAATATATTCTGTACTACTCTGCGGGTGTGTGCGCGGCAGCAGGCGACTGTGTGTGACAGGGAGAGATGGGGAGAGGGAGATGGCCAGTTTGGTGTGAGTGCGTATGCATGAAACAGAGAGAGTGTGTGTGTGTGTGTGTGTGTGTGTGTGTGTGTGGTGTGTGTGCGTGTGTGTCCACGTGTAAAATGTGTCAGAGGTCTTTATGCTAATCTGTGTGTGAGAGGACTCTGTGTGTAAAACACACCCTCTTTAAAGATGCACAGTAGTGCGACTACATCACTTAATTTACATGATCAATGCTCAATTGCTAAATGTGTGTGTACTGTATGTCGGTGTGTGTGTGTGTGTGTATCTCTGTGTCCATCAACTGTGTCTGTATGTGTGCGCATGTAGGCCTATTTTAATTGTTGCCATGGAAACAGAGTGCTGCCAGAGAAGTCCAGATTCAAAGAGGTCATCTCTCTCTGTCTCACTCTGTGACTCTCTCTCTCCTACTCTTCTCTTCCATCCCGCTTTCTCATCTTTCTGGCGTCTCACCAAGGTCTTCCTTGGTTTACACTCTCTGTCTCTCTCTGGTTTACTCCCACTTCACCCCCCCATCCTCCCTTCTCTGTCTCCTCATGCCTCTTATCACCCTCCCTCCCTCATTCCTTCCCTCCCACCTCTCCATCCTTCCTGGAGAGTGGTGTGCAATTGACTATTAACACAGGGACCTGTAATTAGAGCTGACGAACCTCCAGCAATTAGTTTCCCCTAAAGAAGTTGTTCTGTCATCTCTGCATACATCCCTTTATCCCTCTCTCAATCTCCTTCTCGCTTTTTCTTCCCCACTGTCAGTTCCTGTCTTATTAGCTGTCAGCTTCGCCGAGCGGTTATTGTTTTAGTATTTTTGTTCTTCTTTGTACATTCCTGATGCCTTGTTAAAGGCAGTCATGTATGAGATATACACACAATACACCACTCAGAACAACTTTATGAGCAACTACACCCCCAACGCCCTGGGTGTCTCTGCCCACATACATCTATGTATCTATTCCCACCAACTGTACACCTACACAGACTATACATTGTGCTGATAAACTCAAGAGGACGTATGCCCTCCCACACACTCGGAGGTAAACATGCAGAGAACACACACATCTCTCAGATAAGCGTCTTTTTCCTGTCCGTCCTTTGTCTCCAGCTGTGTTGTTGCCGTCCCACCTTGCTGCCGTCATCTCTTTCCTCCTCCTCGTCTTCTCTGGATCTTGCCCATTTTCCCCTCTCCCTCATTCACCGGCCCACATGGCCCTTCCTCTCCTCTGCATCCCCATTAATGAAAAGCTCTATAAATAAGCACAGCGAGCAGGGGGTCAGAGAGAGAGAGAGATATGGACAAGTAGAACATGGGAGGGAGGTGGAAGGATGGAGGGATGGACAGCTAACGGCTGTGTGTGCTAAACTAGGCCAATAGGGGTGAGGGAGGAGGGCGGGTATCATATCAAAGTCTTGCGAGTTGCTCCGAGCGCCTCTGCCGTCAATCACTTAATCAATTTCGGCGTCAGTCAGTTTGTCTGCATCTCGGGGTTTGTGTGTCACTCATCCTGCCCCAGACAGTTTGTCAGTCAGTCGGAGTTGCCGTCTTTTCCTCCGTCTGCCCTTTCTCTCGTTTGCATTCCTGATACGACATGCTTCCTTCTTCCTTCCTTCTTCCTTCCTTCCTTCCTTCGCTCCTCTCCTCTCCTGTCCTCCCCTGTCAAGAAGCCATGTATCTCATCTGGAGGGAGAGTTTATATCCTCCATAATATATACCATAATGCTGCTTCAGAGCAATGCACATGAATTATTGATCCGTGTGAGATTATACGTAAACTATACGCCACAGCACCATGTATCTGTGTGTGTGTGTGTGTGTTTATGAACTATTTATGCATGTCAAGTGTGACCTCTTCTCTCATCCCTCTGTCTTTAAAGCCTCGTTTTCCACAAGGTTTCCCCCTCCTTCATTCTCTGCCCCATTTCTGTGACTGGCATTGATTTGCACTGATTCATACAATGCATGTAGCCTCTCGGCAATTCACTTTATTCAATCAATGTTGCATGGTGCTATGTTAACCTCTTTCTCCTTCTCTCCATCTCCCGCCTCCCTCTCTTTCCCCCCCCTTTATTTTCTCTCTTGTTATGTTGCTTCATCAAATCTCTGCCCACCCTTCCTTTCTCTCTCTATCTCTCTCCATCTCTTTCTGCTCCTCCATCTCTCCAGGTATTACCCTCCCACTCCTCCACCATGCCTGTCTGCGGCTGCCGCAGCCCCTCCTCGCCTCGGGGCCAAGCTGGGGCCTCCTGCTCCGCCCCCTCGGTCGCCCAGGAGCAGGAGAGGCCAGTCCGACCCCCACCTCCACCCCCGCCTCCGTCGCTCCGGCGCCACACCAGCGCCTCCCGCCTCCTCTCGCTTCTTCTCCTGCTGCTCTGCCTTCTCCACCTGCCCCCGGCCTGCCACTCGCGGCGAGAGAAAGGCGGGGGAGGTGGTGGTGCGGGGGGAGGCGGTGGTGGCGGCGGCGGCGCCCACTACATCCCCATCCCCCAACCCCCTCCCCACCACATGGCCCTGCCCAACATCCTGCGCGGCCTCAGCATCGCCGTCGTCCTGGTGGGCAACTCCAGCGAGGTGGCGCTGGCCGGGGCGCGGGAGAAGGATGACTTCCTGCACATGGCGCCCAACGTGGAGGTGCTGACCATGAACGAGACGGACCCTAAAAGCATCATCAAGAGCATCTGTGACCTCATGACGGAGCACTGGCTGCAGGGCGTGGTGTTTGGGGACGACACCGACCAGGAGGCCATCGCCCAAATCCTCGACTTCATCTCCGCCCAGACCCACATCCCCATCCTCGGAGTCCGCGGGGGCTCCTCCATGATCATGGCCGCCAAGGTAGGACACTCAAAAAGTCTTCCTTCAGTAAAACTGCACTCATTTTTAAACCGTACAGTTTATGTAAAACTAAAAAAGTGATCCCTATTTACAGTAATTGTGCGTGGGTGGTTTGAAGTGGGTTGAATATAAAGAGCTCGCCTTGGAAACAGTGAATGGAAAGTGACCTTAAAGGAACACGCCGACTTATTGAGACTTTGTCTTATTCACCGTATCCCCCAGAGTTAGAGAAGTCCATACATACCCTTCTCATCTCCGTGCGTGTCATCACTCTGTCTGGCGCACCCACCGCTAGCCTAGCTTAGCACAGATCCTGGAGGTAACCGGCTCCATGTAGCCTACTGCTCCCAATAAGTGACAAAATAACGCCAACATGTTCCTATTTACATGTTGGGATTTGTAAAGTCGCAGCGTGTACAAATAACAAGGTCACATGACACACAGCCATCTTCTAACCGTATACGCACTGGGAACTATATTCTCAGAAGGCGAAGCACTGCTACTTGGGCGGAGGGATTAGTGCAACACCTGAAAAGCACCGTTGTTGCTCTCTGCTCCTCACCACGGGGCTTCTCAGGTGCTGCGAGCAAATCACTCCGCCCAAGTAGCAGAAGTAGCAGTGCTTCGCCTTATTATGGCAAAGGACACCTAATAAAACTCCATTTGAATTGTGTAGTAGGGTTGGGTACCGAAACGCGGTGCCAATGGGGTACCGGTTCCGACGTAAGCGGTCGTAACAAGACCGAATAAGAATGAAACTTTTGGTCAGTGCCTGACTTTTTTTTTTCAGAAGCATCGCTGCACGGGTCGGGACGCTACGTTACCGTTAGCTAGTAGCTGGATTAAACACAATGGTTAAAATGCTGACAGCTTACGTTAAGCGGTGTAAAGTGTGACTGTATTTCCCTGTAGAGCGGTGTTTCTCGAATGGGGGTACGTGTACCTCTAGGGGTACTTTGGAGGACTGCAGGGGGTACGTGAGATATTTAACAAAATGTTTAATAGTTACAAGGCTGTTCTTCTTTATGTAGACCTACTTTACTGTAGACAAAAATGTGACATTTGTGTTGCCTTCTTTTGACCTATTCTGGCCTTCCCTCCTTACTGTCCTTCTACTTTTTAGTCGAAGGACAGTTTCTCTAGTAGAAGTTTCTCACTGTTTTTGAAGTTTTTGATACTATTTTGACCTATTATTGCCTTACTTCCTTCCTTCTTTCTACTATCTTTTTTCTAAAGTTTTGTCTTTTTCTTTTCTCTTTTTACAGTTTTTGTCTCCTTTTCTCTTCAGCATTTAAATGTTTTTTTTTTTTTTTTCAGTTCCAAGGCTGTTGTTTAGTAAATCTATCGCTGACAGTGCTGTACTCTTCCTCTTTATGTAGACCTTTTTTCTACCAAAAATGATTAGCGCTGGTCATTAATGACATTATTAATCAATCATTTAATTTTGACCATATGGCCTTAGCAATAAACAAGCCTTTCTTTAATGTCGCTAACTGTTGTTTTGTGCTCCTTTTTTATATTTTATATTATAACATTATAAATATATATATTTCGGTTCAGGCACCGGTACCGTTGTAAAAGTATTGATTTAGCACCGGTATCGGAAAAATCCAAAACGATACCCAACCCTACTGTTTAGTCTCATTACTGGAAGTTCAACAGACCTACTTGTTAAATGCCGCTGTAGTTTAAGGTGTAATGTTGTTTGGTTCTTGCGAGGCCAGTGTGTGAACTCCGATCTCTGCAGGGTTTTGTTTCCATTGGCTGCCCTTTGCTGTCACTCTTGGCTTTATGTCGGTCGCTCACCGTGAAAGCTCGTCAGGGACACATTACGTCACACTACTGCTGTTTATTTTTCTTAATGGTGTCAGTGTTTTGGCGTGCTCTCTTGTGATTTGTCATCTTTAATTTTCTCCTTTTTGTTTCATCTAAAATGAGTGAAGTTTAACAGGGTCTACCGGTTAGATTCAGCAGGGCTCTACTTTGTGCTGAACGTTACAGGTTCACATAGACTTGCATGTGTTTGAAAGCGAGCGCTTTAGACATGCCCTGCGCAACTTGAACCTACTGCATTATCCTCTTAATATCAAGTTTACCCAAAACAGTGACACCATTTTGACTGATTTGGCTGCAACGGAGGATGTCTCATCTCGTCCTCTGCATCAGTATAAACTCTGGGTGCAGACAGTCAGTCAGACAGGCAGGGTAAGCTGGGGTGTCTGACTTGAAAGACAAACTGCCAACAGTGCTGATGCCAGTGACAGGATCAGCTGGAGATTTCACCAGAACAGAGAGCTAGATCTCTGCCTATTTACTAGGCCTCGCCTAATGGGATAAAGCAATCTGCTGCTGCTTTATCTGTTCTCGCCTGGGATCTGGGCTTGGACCTCATTCCACAAAATCAGCTCATTCATTTGGTACTTTGTGCATAAATGCAGCTGTATTAAATAATAAGGAAAAGCCTTTCATGCAGGGAAAGCGAAACCTTTACTAAAATACTGGCACTTCGCTTCGGCTGTCGGGAACTTGGTCGACGCTGTTTGATCCGGGGGGCCACGTAGAGCTTTAGTCCCGTCTCAGCCTCTGTCCTCGTCTCCCGCTGTCCTCCAGTATGTCTGCTGACCCTCTGGTGTCATCAGGTCTTTGTACCAGCAGAGACACGAGTCGCAGTGACACGGCGAGGCCAGCGGCCACCACTGTAGCTCTTCTCTCTGTTCGTTCTCATTAGAGCACTAAGGAGAGAAATGGCAGGGAACCGTCCGCTCCCATTTAAAACGCCGCTCTTCCAGGCACACATGCAAAACGCTGCTATACAGTTGGCACGCTTTGTCACAGCGTAATGCAGCCAGCTTCTCTGCTTTCTTAAATATCTGCCCCTGAACTGCGGCCACAACCGTCTTTAACCCTTAACCCCCACTAACCGTATGCCTTAAAAACATATACATCTTTTAGAGCACTCCCTCCTGGTGGCATTACATGTGAACATGTATGTCTGTGTCTTATTGCATGGAAAGATGCAGGGTTGTGGGAGGAGGAGATAAACACACAAAAAAAAGCGCTGGAGGGATAGTTAAGGAATGCATGGGCCTGTGTGCATGTGCAAAGACAGTATCATTCATTAAGCACATGTGCCCTAAGTGCACCAGGCAGCAGGAAAGAGCAGTGTTTTGTGGCAGGAGTTTAAATGGATTTTCCCGACCACAAGCCAGAGTCTGCGTCTCCTGAGAGCTTCCTCCTGGCTGCACCGGGGGCCCAGGAGAGCGAGGACGAGGCTGCGCTAAGGCTCAGTCTCCAAACGGATTTGTGTCTGCCTAATGGGCTGAGACAATGGAGTGGTGAAAATACTATAGCGAGAGAGAGAGAGAGAGAGAGAGAGAGAGAGAGAGAGAGAGAGAGATGAAGAAAGTAAAGAGAAGTTGAGATAGTGAGGATGAGATTGGGTGGAAGAAATTCTACGTTGAGTAAAAGCATGTCTGGGAGGAGAAGGGTTTGAGTTTTTTTTTTTTTGCCAGATCGGGTGGGGTTCAGATGGGGCTGCCTGTAGAGGTGATGGACAGATAAGCGTAGAGGACAAGGGCCGAGTCAACGGCAGAAGAGGAGACAGTTTGACACCGTTCAGACTGGGAGGCGAGGAGGGAGGGAGGGAGGGAGGAGGGAGAAGTGTCTCTGAAAGTGAGCGGGGCATTCAGAGAGCGATAAAGAGAAGTGAGGAGGGAAAGAAAGTGTAAGGACAGAAAAGTTCTCTTCCGTATGGGCTGCCGAGATGGAAAAGAAGCGATAGAGAGTAATTGCGGAAGATAGAAAGAAAGGTTGAGGTTTTTTTTTGTTATTGGGAGTGAGCGTCTGAAGAAGAGGGACTGACAAAGATTGGGAAATAGGGATTGCAATATGAGGTGTTTATCTTACGGCCCCCGCTCCATCACGCACAACCCAAATACACACACAAATGTGCGCACCGTCAAAACTGAAGGCCAAGCACTGCCATTGCAGTTGGCAAGACAACCCCTCCTTTTTCATCATACATCCAAGGAAGGACATTAACAGGGGACCGCAGAAGGGGGAGAATACAGCATTTAGATTTTTTGTTAATGCAGCTGAATAGGAAAAGAATTTGGAGGAATGGTACAAGGTAATTCCATAAAATGTACCGGATCAGAATGACATTTTCCTGCTCACATAATGCATCTACAGGGAGAGTTACTTGGTATTTGTGGTAATGAAACACAAAGCTGAGCAAAGCATTATGTGCCAGTGGGAGATCCACGCACACACGCACACACACCACACGCACGCACACACCCGTGTTCTATATATGTATTTTTTTTTTTATTGTATTATTCTTGACGCTTTGGCAATATTGTTTTCCTGACATTCATGCCAACAAAGCATTTTTGAATTTGAATTTCATACAGTCCAGCATCATACCCAAAACTTAAAAGATTATTGCAGCATATCTGTCTATTAATCAGCCTTACGACTCACTGAGTCTTCTGACATGTGTAACAAGAACAAAACTGGATTGTTTTAAAGCTATTCCTCTGTGGGATGGAGCCAAACTGCAGCAGCAGCAGCTCAGCAATAAAAAAAGTGGGACCACAGCAACACAGTGGTTGCATCTGTACGTACAGCTTGCCAGTGGGAAATGGCTCTGTGCTGTCTGTAGTTACTGCGAGTGCAGAGGAAAAAGTGAACTTGTGCATGAGCTTGAAAGTAAGAGAGTTAAACAGATGAAGGGATGGGAAGAGGAAGCCAAGCGGCTCCGGTATTAAGAAGGAATGAAGAAAAAGGCGGAGGAGGAAAGGGAAAGGAGAGAGATGGATGGAGGCAAAGGGCACTCACATCTATATCAATGAATAAGATCAGTGAGGGAGGGCTGTGCGGTAAGTAAGAGGATGAGTGCACTCAGTGGCCGCATGGCTGCAAGACTGAGGGAGTGAAAAAGACAGAGTGACACAGAGCGTGTGCTTGCAGGGAGTGCAGCAGCAGGTGTATCACCATCTATCCAACGTCGGCAATGTTATATGAAAACGAGAAGCTTCCTGTTTGCTCAGGGAATGGGGAGGAGAGAAAGATGGATAGAATGCAGCTGTAGCCACATCTGTGAAAGACAGGACAAGATAAAGGAGGAGGAGGAGATGGAGAAGGGAGAGGGAAAGCATCCAACAGTTTGAGGGTGTGTGTGTCCTTGTGCATCTGTGTGTGTGTGTTGTTACCTAGCCAACATGGCTGTAGTTGCCAGTCTTTTGTCTGTAGTGGCTTCCAGCACCACCCCGCGTGCTGTCCCTCCACAGTGTCTGTTGGACCGCAGTAATCAGTGTGATCTAAAGCTTTGGCTAATGCTCACATTATCAAGACATGGTGAGCCATTTTCCTCAGCTTGTCTAGAAGGTATGGCTTTGTAGTGGTACAAATAGCTGTAGTTGTCGTCGATCACCCCAGGGCGACTACATAATACGAACAGCGAGCTAATCTACGAGCGGAGGCTGCTGAAGCTGTAGATTAGCAGAGCGATAGCATCCACTTGTGCACCGGATTTAAATGATCGTCAGCAATTAATGAAAAAAGGGAAAGCAGCCAAACCTGACGACCTGAGGGAAAAATGTACTTTAATATGAATTGCACACATGCAAACATAACGCAGGCAGACGCATTAAAAACATTAACGGGCATGCTCACACCCACACGTGTGTTTTCATAAATGTATGGTAAGACATGCGTTACAAGGGCAATTAATGTATGAATATTAAATAGATAAGGGTAGAAAAGCTCATCCACAGTGAACTGCTGCAGCAACGTCGTCATCACGCATACACATGCATCCCAAGCGCTCCCACACACAAACAAGTCCGTTTCCTGCCGTCTTTTGTGTGACTGGCAGCCGTCTCCAGGAACCGAACAGCAGGAAGTGATCAATTAACTTTTGCCCAAATAATTCAGGCTTTTCATCGTTTCCAATACGTGGTCGTTTTGCCCGTGGGTGTTGAAGGCTTTTGTAAGAGGAAGAAAATTAGCGATTTTTGTGTGTGTGTGTGTGTGTGTGTGCGTGTGTGTGTGTGTGTGTGTGTGTGTGTAACAGGCTCGATGATGGTGTAGAATTGGTGTCCAGGGATAATTGTTGTGGAGGACGTGTGCGTGTTGAACCATTTCATCACAGCACATACCTCGTTCTCCAAAGACGAAAATTTTGCCCGTTTTAATTTTTTTTCACAAAGAAATCGACTCGTTTAGGCGTCATTTCCTGTTTCCTATGTCCTCCTGAGAGTTTTAGTCCAATGGGTTGAGCAAAAATGTGCCTGCGTGTATATTCCCAATTAATGTCCGACAATAGCACCTATTGTTGTAGTAATCACTGAGGTCCTGTACTCTATTAATGTAATGTGCTGTTCGGCTTGGCAGCACCGCGTCCTTGCTAAAACATAGACGCAATTAGGAGCATTTGTAAACGATAAGAGAATTAAAAGGCGAGCGTTCCTGTGCCTGATGTCTCTCTCGGTGCTTCTCTTCTTCCTGTCTGTCTCTCCGTGTTCCTGTCTCCTTCTCATCTCGCTCCCCCTAATTGTTTCGCTCATTCATGGACTTTGTTGTGTCCAGTAAAGCACAGTAAAACCCTTGTGACAGCTTTCTGATCTATCCTTTTATCCCGGATATGTTCTCTCTCCTTTTATTTGCTGCTCCCTTTGTCCAGTTTTATTCTCCGGGGTTTCTCTGTTAGTAGTTTCCCTGTCTGTGTGTGTGTCTCTCTCACCTGGACATTTTCTTCTTCCAAAAATTCAAACAAATAAAAATGTAAATTGTGTTAATGGCTCACTACTTTCCTCCACAAACACCAAACATAAAGGCTGGCATATATATATATATATATATATATATATATTTTTTTTTTTTCTAACTGGCTGTTTCTCATTAGCCCGTTCAAGTTCCCAGTGTGTAATGTTTTTAGTTGTTCATTCTCAAAATCTGTGTTGCCCGTTCACAAACTTTTTCATGAATATTTACCTCCACCATCAATTCCAAGTATTCCTATTGGCTTGAAAGTTTACATTTGCGTTAGACGCTCCATATTCATGCTCCATCTTGAAATACGTGAGCCGGTGAGGGACATACAGGACATACTGCTCTGCCTTTCGTGTTTTCTCTGTCATGATAAACTCACAGGTGCTGCTAACGCTGCTAACGGGTATCGTAGCTTCCCGGCCCCCGGCAAGTCTGAAGAAGGAAACATGGAGGACCAAACATATTCAAAATCCAAATTTCAGGAACAGGAATCTTCTTCTTCGCCCTGAAAAAGAAAAAATGATATCGAAAAGAGCAAGAGACTGGCGTCATCTGAAAAAAGCGTGAAGGCTACCGTAGCTGTAATACCTACTTTGAACTGCGTGGCGCGAGAGAGAGTTGATTGCGATATATGATCTTGACGCTAGATGGGAGAACTTCCTAAACATTGGACCTTTTAAAGGCGGGAATGTTGCACTGTTATTCCGCCTCGCCGTTTGGTATAAAAGGTAACAAGACGAATTAGGGGGACAGAGTGGTTTAGCCGGCAGCGGAGGTACTCACAGAGCCGAATCCACGTCTATGTAGAAGGGACAGCCGGTATGGTGGGACAACACGCACACACACACACACACACACACACACACACACACACACACACACACGAGACGCCGACGCTGTAGTGTCACCTGTCACGTTCCTTTTGCTTCCAGAATGCCGGCATGCTGCCTTAAATCACATCCCGGGGCAGCATTATGCCGCCGTTGTTCGGTTCGGTGTAAAAAAACAAAGCCGGCGTAACGGCGATTCTTACGGCGATATTGCGGCAGCGGTAGAGCAGGAACTCCCGTGCTCTGCGAGGTAAAATGCTTCTGTCAAGGAGTCTGGTGGCTCTGAAGAGAGCAGAGATGGATATTACGGCTTCAGTTCTCTGTCGTAACGCGCTGTCTGACTGCGAGATATAGCGGTGAACATATTCTAAATATAGTTTACACTTAAACTGATTTTTAATTTTTTTAGGTGTGCCGACCGCCATCTAATACTCTGACTATGGATAGGTACTCCATACAACCCCACTATCCCTTTAAGGTCCCAGGAACTGGGGGACAACAAAACAAACCCGTGTTGTTTCAGTAAAGTCAGTCAATGCATTGAAATCTCATTCAAAATCATTTTCAATGGAAATCTTAATGATTTAAAAAAAGACATTAAGATAGACAGAAAGATATTCAGAACCTGTAAACTGTGTTTTCTGGTGCAGCTTGGCTTGATAATGCCTGATTTCCTATGATGGAAATACCCCACTACTAGTGTCTTCCTACCTTCTGAATGTCCTGGTTTAGAAAATGTGACAACCCATTGTGTGTGTGTGTGTGTGTGTTCCCCTTCTATGGAGAAAGAAACATCGAGAGAGAGAGAGAGAGAGAGAGAGAGAGAGAAATATTGAGAGTCCTAAATTTATGTGTCCTATTTTCCAACCCCGTTGGTCTCAATTTACTCGGGCCATTTAGAATGTGGCCATTTTTAAACTCACTCCATAACTTTCTTTCTATACCTCACCCCTCTCTGAACTGCCTCACTTTCACTCTCTCCATCTCAAATTCTGTCTCTCTCCTCCGCTCTATTGCTTTACATTGTAGACCGATTGCTCCCAAACACTAGATCAATGCAGAGCATTTCAAAGGTTATGTGTACTTAGAGAGGACTAGTGAAATAATCTGAAATGAGATGAGATAGCTGTGATTTAAAGACATGACACAATGGACTTAAAGTGCCCTCTATATTCTTCACCCCCCCCTCCACCCTGGCTTTATCCTCTATCCACCTGCCCCTTGTTTACGCTTGCATTCCCGTGTCTTCAATGCTCTCTTTTATTTGCCCCGTCTATCCACACTTCCTCCTCTCCCTTTATGAATGTGGCTCGCTGCCGAGGTCTGGTTCATCCTGTGGCGGCTAACAGCAGGCACACAGACAGATTTACACCAGGTGTGAATCCATCCCTCCTCCTCACCTTTCCTTCCTACCCTCTCCCCCACCGACTCACTCCCATCCCTCTCTGTGTTTCTCCCCATGCTCAGGCTACATCCACACTACTACGTTTTCATTTCTAAACAGTGTTCTTTTTTATGAAACAAAAAGGCCCTCCGTCCACACAGCAGCAGGACTAATCTCCACACATATTAACAAGTCTGGCAACACATATCACATGACCAGTGATGGGAGTAACGCGTTACAAGAGCAACGCAATTACAGTAATGTGTTCCTTTTTGCTGTAACACAGTAATATGACGCATTACTAATAAAATTTCGGTAATATTATACCCGTTAAAATCTCAGTAACGTGAGTTACAACGCATTTTAATGCAACATTTAGTGGCGTTTTGTTTTCTGAAGAATTCACCAACACCACGAAACATTTCTTCATTGGAAAAAACAAGCCGTGAGTATTATTTCCTGTTGCTGTAGTTGATGGTTGAGATGACTGCAGAGACAGTATATAATATGCAGTACATTTATGAGACATTATTTTCAGGAGTTATTACGCTGCGTTGAAGCGAGCTGTCCTGTTTTCATCGGCATGGGGTACTTTCCATAAGATCATCTCTCAATGCAAATCAAACCGTCTATTATAACTGAAATAAAACTATGGCAATCTCTAGGTATGGTGAAGGGTATGTGATGATGTGGGGGGGGCTATTTTAATTCCAAAGGCCAAGGGAACTTTATCAGGATGCATAGTATCCTGGATCCATGAAATAACTGGCCTATAAAAATCAAAATCTGCCTGCCTCTATGGGAATTTAACATAGGGGTGTACTGACTTATGCCCCCTGTATTTTAAGGAAGAACATTGATTTATTCACGATACATTATTCATTCACAAAGAAAATTGGTGTCCTTAAAGGTTGGATTTTTCCTAATTTTTTAAATTAAGGCATTAAGATAAATTTCCGAAAGATGATTTTTTATTCCTCTTTTTAGTCAGCTTTACAGAGTTTTTTTGTGATTGTTGTGGGCAAAAATCCTTGATTATGCGGCACGTTTTCTTAAAAAATGCGATGGAATATGCGGGATATTTATGCAATTTTATGCGATGAAATTGCGGGAACTTGCAAAAACTGCGGTTTGATGAAAAAGAGAAAAAAATAGTGATCCCCCCAACACCCTGCTTTTCGATGATGTTCACGTCGCATAATTACGTCACTTCATAACGTTCCCCTGGCAACAGGGGAAAATGGCTGCTCTTGTGTGAAGTAAACGCAACATTTTTCAACTTTCTGCTAAGATATATGTGACTTTTTTACAACGAAAATGCGGGGATTATGAAATCATGCAAGCCCCGCATATTTTGCGCGGAAATCGGCAATAGACCTTTTTCACGGCAGACATGTTGACATGTCATAGTAGGAAAAACACAGGTGTATTCAAAACCATTAATGATGGCTGCATTCCACTTAGGAGAGGTCCTGGTATTAAACCATTACTGATGGCTGCATTCCACTTAGGAGAGGTCCTGGTATTAAACCATTACTGATGGCTGCATTCCACTTAGGAGAGGTCCTGGTATTAAACCATTACTGATGGCTGCATTCCACTTAGGAGAGGTTCCTGGTATTAAACCATTACTGATGGCTGCATTCCACTTAGGAGAGGTCCTGGTATTAAACCATTACTGATGGCTGCATTCCCACTTAGGAGAGACCCTGGTATTAAACCATTACTGATGGCTGTATTCCACTTTAGAGAGACCCCTCGTATTAAACCATTACTGATGGCTGCATTCCACTTAGGAGAGACCCTGGTATTAAACCATTACTGATGGCTGTATTCCACTTAGAGAGGCCCTGGTATTAAACCATTACTGATGGCTGCATTCCACTTAGGAGAGACCCTGGTATTAAACCATTACTGATGGCTGCATTCCACTTAGGAGAGGCCCTGGTATTAAACCATTACTGATGGCTGTATTCCACTTAGGAGAGGTCCTGGTATTAAACCATTACTGATGGCTGCATTCCACTTAGGAGAGGCCCTGGTATTAAACCATTACTGATGGCTGCATTCCACTTAGGAGAGGTCCTGGTATTAAACCATTACTGATGGCTGCATTCCACTTAGGAGAGGTCCTGGTATTAAACCATTACTGATGGCTGCATTCCACTTAGGAGAGGCCCTGGTATTAAACCATTACTGATGGCTGCATTCCACTTAGGAGAGGTCCTGGTATTAAACCATTACTGATGGCTGCATTCCACTTAGGAGAGGCCCTGGTATTAAACCATTACTGATGGCTGCATTCCACTTAGGAGAGGTCCTGGTATTAAACCATTACTGATGGCTGTATTCCACTTAGGAGAGGCCCTGGTATTAAACCATTACTGATGGCTGCATTCCACTTAGGAGAGGTCCTGGTATTAAACCATTACTGATGGCTGTATTCCACTTAGGAGAGGCCCTGGTATTAAACCATTACTGATGGCTGCATTCCACTTAGGAGAGACCCTGGTATTAAACCATTACTGATGGCTGTATTCCACTTAGGAGAGGTCCTGGTATTAAACCATTACTGATGGCTGCATTCCACTTAGGAGAGGTCCTGGTATTAAACCATTACTGATGGCTGCATTCCACTTAGGAGAGGTCCTGGTATTAAACCATTACTGATGGCTGCATTCCACTTAGGAGAGGTCCTGGTATTAAACCATTACTGATGGCTGCATTCCACTTAGGAGAGGTCCTGGTATTAAACCATTACTGATGGCTGCATTCCACTTAGGAGAGGCCCTGGTATTAAACCATTACTGATGGCTGCATTCCACTTAGGAGAGGCCTGGTATTAAACCATTACTGATGGCTGTATTCCACTTAGGAGAGGCCCTTGGTATTAAACCATTACTGATGGCTGCATTCCACTTAGGAGAGGTCCTGGTATTAAACCATTACTGATGGCTGCATTCCACTTAGGAGAGACCCTGGTATTAAACCATTACAGATGGCTGCATTCCACTTAGGAGAGGCCCTGGTATTAAACCATTACTGATGGCTGCATTCCACTTAGGAGAGACCCTGGTATTAAACCATTACTGATGGCTGTATTCCACTTAGGAGAGGTCCTGGTATTAAACCATTACTGATGGCTGCATTCCACTTAGGAGAGGTCCTGGTATTAAACCATTACTGATGGCTGCATTCCACTTAGGAGAGGTCCTGGTATTAAACCATTACTGATGGCTGTATTCCACTTAGGAGAGGTCCTGGTATTAAACCATTACTGATGGCTGTATTCCACTTAGGAGAGGTCCTGGTATTGTGCATGCTGACTCACTGAAATATCTTACTGGGACACTTGATGGAACAGAGCCATCGTTAAGGTTATCAGTTTCAGCTGTGCTTTTCCTACTATGACGAGTCAAAATGTCTGCTGTTAAAAAGGTTCATTTATGCGGCGAAAGTGCAGCGTATTTGAAAAAATGTGGCCCCCACATAAATATGCGAACGTTGGCTGATTATGCATTGAATTATGTGATCGCATAATCACGTTTTTCTGGAGGGACTGACTTTAGCATGGGTTCATAAACTTATGAGCACCACTGTAAACATAGCAAAGGAAAGAAAACATAGCAGTGTGGATGTAGCCTCAGCAGCCAGTAGAATAGAACACAATTTGTCAAGAGTGCACACGCACCTCCCTCTAACACCCACCCATGTATCCTCACCTCCTTTTTTCCCCCGTCTTCTCACTCCCACACCTCTCTCTCTTTTTCCTACAGCTTCTTGGCCTCCTTTCCTTCATTCTCACTCTGTGTCCCACTGGTACGGGATCATCAGCCACACCATCCACTACATCCAAACCCTCCACACACGTCTCCTGTCTCCCTCTGGACACGCCCTTACAACCCAACAGCCTCATCTTCCCTCTCTCCTCCCCCCTCCTCTTACTTCATTGCAACTAGCACCAGCCTCTCTTCCCTCTAGACATAAATAGTCTAGCCCTCTGTTTCCCACTTATTACCACACCACCATCACCAAGGCCTACAAGACAACTCCTCCCCCTTATCCTCCCTTTTTCTCCAACAACCTTCCTCCCCTCTTATCCCCTCGTGAAGCTCACACCAGCCCTTTGCTGGGACTCTTATTAGCCTTATCTCCACCCGCCCCCGCCCTGATTCAGAGGTGGAGAGGGAATGGACCTCTATCTATTCATGGGCTGAGATGAGTCAGTGCATGCCGTATAAACAGAGAGGACATATGAATGGAAAAAGTACAAATTCTAGTTAATGACCTGCCCACAGCCCCAAGGCATGGCGCCTCACCCTTCCTAACCCCGACACCCACCTCTTTAACCTTTAACACAACCATTTCCCCTCCAACCGTTTACATCTGTCCAGTTATGGACCTCTGTCTCTCCGGTGACGGGTCGTGAGACAGTCCTGTAAACACAGTGCAATCCTGTGAGCATATAATTAAAGGTGCTCTAAGTGATGTCACGCATTTTTTAGGCTACAACATTTTTTGTCACATACAGCAAACATCTCCTCGCTATCCACTAGCTGCCTGTCCCCTGAACACACTGTAAAAAAAAAACAGCCTAGGGTCCACAAATGCCAACAAAAACTAACTGGCCAACCTGCACCACCAAACATAACAAACAGTGTTCCAGCCAATAACCGACAAGAAGGATTTAGGGGTGGGGGTTGGGGGGTTAGTGCGTGGAAGGAGGGGGGAGGGGACGGGATGAGGAGGAGGGAGGGGCGGGCTAGCCTCCGTTTTGTTTGACAATACTTTGAAGTGACGTCAGCCAACATCGCTTATAGCACCTTTAAATCATATATGAATAAGTCTCTGTAGATCAGAATGTCATTCAAATGGGGCGCGAGTAGTATTTTAACATCCAAATATCAGTACGGCATTCATTTAGCTTCATTAGTATACCCACTGTAAATAAATGAGCCTCTGGATAGGGTTTTATAGTTTGGGTCAGATTTGACTCAATGTTATGGCTCAAACCAGAAGGAGGGTGATGTTCTTCCAATGCAAATGTTTTTTTTTTCCAAGAGGGAAAGGGCACATTTCTCCACATGTTCTCCACAAGAGGAGCTTGAGATAGACATAATGTGTCTTCATCATGCCTCTCATTACACCAGCTTATCGCAGTAATTCATTTGTGATCTATTGATTTTAAAATGTCAGTGCACATTACATATAGCACTTTTAAATGCCAAAGATTTAAATATCAGATTAAAAGGCTCCAGTCCTTTCCTTGAAGTGCAACACATTTATTATTATTATTATTATATGTTTATTTAAAGCTGTAGAATTATTTGTAGTTACGTACTTACATATTTCCCACTATTAAACTGTGCATCAGTTTCTGGCCTATTCTCATCATAAGGTTCATGACAATGTGACAATATACTAGAACAAAGTCACACTGCTTCTGATTATGGCTCTGAGGGGAGATACCCAGTGTTGGGAAAGTTCACTTTCTACATGAACTAGTTCAAAGTTCAGTTCACAAATTTTAAAATGAACTAGTTCAGTTCATAGTTCATACTTCAAAATTTTGAACTAAGTTCACAGTTCCAAAAATGAACTAGTTCATAGTTCTTTTTTTCCATATGTTGCTGCGAGCTATTATTTTTCAAAATGATTGCCACAGCCCATATAGAACAACAGACAGCAATTATTTTATCAGTATTAACACTGAAACTATGCGTCAGATTTCATCTTCATATCCAATCAGTTCAACGTGCCGTTCCAGGTCTGCCGTGGATGGGACTGAAGTGCGGATTTTCTTTTTGAAAGCCGGTGGGCAAAGTTTGTACAAAAATGTCAGATTTCTCCATCCTCACCGACCTCGTCATAAAACTGGTTTAAATGATCGTACGAAGCCTCCACGCTGCGGTGAGACACTAGTGGCTGGTGTTGCCAGATTTGTCTGTTTACGGTGTGTTTTAGCCGTAGTTTTGGCCTGGAAGGCTCTATAGAAATCTGGCACCCTATTGGACGAAGTTAAACTGAGAGAGCGTGGCGTTCACAGACACCAGAATGAAGGAGTTCACAGTAACGTTCATCAGGCTGTAATACGGTACGTTCAGTTCACGTTTGCCCAAAATATTACGAGTTCATGAACTATTGTTCAATGAACGCGTTCAGGCACAACACTGGAGATACCTGTATACTCAGTGAGACTCTCGAGGTCTGTTTGTTCAGTGTCTGTGTCTCGTGGCCCAGAGCTCGCAAACCAAGAAGTAAAATTTGAGAAAGGAGGATCACTCTGTGTGAGTCAACCGCTTGTCCGGGTCACATCAGCGGCACAAATCCTGCAACCCGCAAGTCATATCTTCAAAGTGATTTGGAAATGAGCAAAGGACACACTGCAATGTAAATAAAGGAAATAAACTGGAAGAAAATGGGCCAAAGGATGCATAAAGGTGCATGGTGGGAGAGAGAACCAAGCCTGGTGAGCCACTACTCCACTTCCAAACCACTAGTCCCGGGTGATATCTGGGTTGAAGTCGATATCAAAAACACTTTTTTTCGATATTGATATACGTCACATGACAACAAATACATTTAATTGAATTTTATTTATAGTGTCAAATCATAACAGGCGTTATCTCAGGAGACTTTACGCATAGAGTAGGTCTAGACCACACTGTAATTTACAAAGACCCAACATTTCCTTCTCAATTGCACTTAATGCATGCAGGTTCACATATAAAAGAATCACTTGATTTATCCGTGTTTTGCATTGTTCATAAATTACACGCAACTCTTTACACGGGTCAAAGCGTCAATAACTCCTTTTTGTTTTTAATTACGGCCCTTTGTAGACCAAATATAATTATATCATCAAGATCTGATTCCACTGAAAGTTGATGAAATATGGAATGATCGCCCATTTACCTCTGCAAACACATTTTAATTTCAAGTATATTTCCCCCTTAACTGTTATCTAATGCTTTAGGCTTTTAGTTAACATTTTTTCTCTTTTTTTTTTTTCTTGAGTTCCATAAGTTAATTTCTCCTTCAGACGTCTTTTCTAATGTCATCCTTTTTTTCTTTTGATGTCTCCCTTTGCCCTTGCTTTGTCCATGCTCGGCCTCACCCACGGCCTCCTGCGTCTGTTGCAACTGTTACCAGCCTTGTACTGTGTCAACGGAAGAGACGAGAGCAAAGGAAGGGAAGGAAATTAGGATACCAGAGGGGAGGGAGACAGGGAAAGAGAGTGATGGAAGAAGAAGAAGTAGAGAAGAGAGAGTGTGAGAGAGAAGGAGGCAGGGATGTGGAAGAGGAAAGGCGTGAGCGGTGACCAGCGCTCAATTACTCACCAGTGCTGTGCCAAGCTGGCCATCTTCACAGCCACATACTGTGTGACACACACACACACACACACACACACACACACACACACACACACACACACACACACACACACACACACACACACACACACACACACACACACACAAACAAAGACAGTAGCCTATACATCAGGCCAATGTGTTCAGATTTGTTCCTGCTGACCTACAGTATAAAGATTATTCAACCTAGACACTGTGCTGAGTATGGACACACACACACACACACACACACACACACGCACACGCAAACGCTTACACTGGGTTTCCACAGGCAGCTTTTTTAAACTGCAACTCCAAGCGGCATTGTGTCAACACAAATATGATGCCGACAGCGTACACGTTTTGCAGACGATTTGATGTCAGTGTTTATACCTTTCTATCAGTTTCTCTCTGGCCTATCACAAACTATTTGGTAAGTTTTCTACTCCAGTCACACACTGCCGCTTAAAAAGTTGCATTTAGCTCACATAAAGTTATCACGCTAGCAACCAGCTAGTTGTCATTGCTACAATGCTAACGTTACTACACTGCTACTAACAAAACAAATGTATATAAAAACTGCCGCGGCGACCCTCTGCCAGGCTAGCTGTTAGCATCCATGTAACGTTAGTCATACGGAGACGTATCATAAAGTTAACTATGGGAAAATCCCGTTCTTTTAATTTGTACGGAATTTTAAATATAGCATTTGTGTGTACACGGGAGAATATATTGGAGGCACGTTCACGAGTCTGCCCTCTCATTGGCTCGCACTCTGAAGCTAGCACTCTGAAGCTAGCACTCTGAGCGGTGAACATTTGGGCACTTTTGGCGCCGTTCAGCGGATTCCGCTGCAAACTTACTTTCCGTGTGGTCTTTTTTTGTGTCATTTACTTTAGAAGTGCATTATTTTAAAATAGCATCATTTGTCTTTCACCTTTTTAGTTACAAATAAAAATGCCCCTTTTGTTTCAAACTTTTTTTTCCCAGTTTCTTTATCTCATTGCAGCTCACAGATGAGATTATTTGAAAGTGTTCCCAAGAATATTCTATTTGCTCTCTTTTAAGACTCCAGAGCCTCGCGTTTATAGATTCATCGCCACAAAAACATTCCTGGGGTTGCATTAAAAAAAAAAGAGAAGGAAAACAAGAAACACAGAAAAGATCTTTTTGCTTAACCCCATTCTGTCTCGTTGTATCTCTCTGTCTTTATTTATTTTTTTTATCTCCACTTGCTCTGGCGCTCTCCTCTCCCTCACTTTCTCACGCCATGTGAGTTGAGGCGAGGCGAGCTCCTGTGATGAATGTAAATGTTGCCCCTCCCCTCCCTTGTTCTCCTAAATTACAGCAAACACCACCTCCTCTTTAGTCTCCACTCCCTCTGTCTGTCTACATTTACCCACAACTCTGCAGTTTGTCCTCGCACGTCAACCGGCGGGCAATCTGCCCAGCATTCAGCATCCATACACACACATTCAGAGATATAGTACAGAGATGCGTGAGTCAGACACGACAAGTATACAATACTGCGAGACGAATAATACACCTCCAGCATGTATGATGTTTACTCTGTGTGGATACTTTCAGTACAGTATGAAGCCTGAGACTGCCAGCATGGCCTGAATACACTTGGCTCATTATCCCCACCCTTACATTGGTCACCATCACATACAGGCAGGATTTCATATTTATGTATTTGAATATAGAACACATTTTTGGCAGGACAGAAATTGCAAATGTGATTTACTGCATTACAGCACTTCTGGGGACAGGATTTCTCTGAAATGTTAATATGTTGTTCTGGCTCATAGACGTGGCAGTAAAAGGGCATTTAGTGAGAAGTATTTCCACTTGTAAAACTATGTGCTGCTGACCGATCAGTGGAGTCGCACTGAAGATGAGACAATTAAAAAAGACAAACTAGTCCCATGGATTATTTTTTTTTTTTTTAAATATGGAAGTACAGCTGCCACCAATTTTCTTTGTTTCCCTCCACTAACAGAAGACCACAGTGCTCCTCTCCCTAAACTAGTTCAGCTGCAAAACTAGCACACTCAATGGAGCTTGACACACACTGACATAAACATGCATGAGTTGACAACTTCCAGCAATCTATTCAGTGTTGTAAAACCAACTCAGAAAAAAAGAAGCACATTTTATTGTCTGTCAGCACACAACACAGCTTTTAGGAGTTGGACGACATAGGCAGCATGGTGTTTGCCTGGTTGTTTCCGCAGCATGGCACGCCTTGCTCTACTCAACTCGACTGGCTCTTTTTTTGGTTTTCCATGAGCAAAAGTCGTGGATAGTACCTGGTACTGTTTTTGTAACCACCTTGTTCGAGGTTCCAAGCGAGCTGAGCCGACACTAGAAGGTGGAGTTAAAACACTGCAGACCACTGAATGGTCAGAGAGAACCGTCACTTGTGGGACACGGAACATCCTGCACAAATCTGCCACTTTTAAGTAGCCAAGCTACCTTCAATAGAGACCACAATTTTATTATTCAATCGATGCAGATTTTTTTAAATGGCAGCCCGCAAAACTACGCTGTAAATTTGACGGAGTGCAGACTTTCCTCTTGTTTGGCTGCGTTAGAAAGGATCTAGCGAGTGTCGCGAAATTTCGACCTAATTATAGCGCTAGATTAAAAGTTAGAGGATCATAAAAGGTATTATAATTCATCCGATAGTTAATGAGACATTTCACTCAAAACCACAAATGCAAACCTCATAGATGAAAAGTCAGAGGGTCACAACAGTCATTAGGACTTATCGTCTGGGAACAATGAATGTCTGTACGATATTCTATCTATCTGGTAGATGTTGATTTCACAGGATATATGTGATACCTTTGACCTGCTGGTGGCACTAAATGATCACTAAAGTCATTAGGGTACAGTATATCCAATGGACACCTTGAATGTCTGTACCAAATTTCATGGCAATCCATTAAATAGGCTATTTGTTGAGATATTTCAGTTTGGACCAAAGTGGTGGACCGACCAACAGACAGACCTTGCTGTCCTTAAAGCCATGTCATAAGCATGACTAAATGAAATCATGGATTTATGTGATAACTTTGACCTACTGGTGGCACTAAATGATCACTAAAGTCATTAAGATATATCCTCTGGACACCCTGAACGTACGTATGTACCAAAGTTCATGGCAATCCATTGAATATTTGTCGACATATTTCAGTTTGGACCAAAGTGGTGGACCCACCGACAGACTGACCTTGCTGTCCTTAAAGCCATGTTATAAGCAAGGCTTAAAAAAAATAATCATGGAAGTTCAATTAATTTCAATCTACCACACTAATAGTCGTTGGGATGGCAGAATACTAAAATATCCTCATTAAACAGCATCATAAAGTTAATCATCATTATTATTATCATGCCTCTGGACATTTTAGTATTTGTCATCCCATTATCTTCATCACCGTTACCATGTTCTGTATTGTCATCCTCATTATTATTATTATTATATGTTATCAATAAAACAACCCCCACTGGGCATTTAGTTATTTGCATTAGTTCCAGTATTTGTTCTCTGTCACATCAGACACTTGTCTGGTAGACTGGAGCTTTGGCTGGCCTGTTCTCAGTCAAAGACTGATTTGCATTTGCAAAGTCAAACAGGCTTAATAGACTTTTATTGGCATGAGGCGGCAGGGCGCTGAGGGGGACTTTTAGACAATGCAATATGCTAATAAACAGAACGCTGTGTACCAGGACAACAACTAGCACAACAACAAAAACATATCATTCACATGCAGGCAGCCAATCCACAAGCCTGCATTAATAGTTTGCCTTTTTTTATGTATTTGTTACATATTAAACACGATTCTACAGGTAACCGGAAATATGGCCTGTAAGTCCATAAACCTGTAACTCCATTAACCAAAGATTCTCTATAACTAAAGTGCATTAAGTGGCGGCAATATTAAGAAAGAGTACACTTCCTGTCTCCTAAATGGGCGCGGCATCGTTTGAAAGTGAAGTGAACGTCATGTGGATGGATGAAAAGTTATATTTGTATAATTTATTAATACTAGTACAGTGCCCGTTGAAAATATGCCTGTTTGGAATGGGCCGATCGCTTGGCCTGTGGTATTGCTGTTTGTAGAATTCTTCAAAACCAACTTGTATCCCTAAATGACTTACAGAAGGACCCCGAACCACTTAGCAACTCCACTGTATAGCCCACTGCTGACTTCAGTGTAGGCTACGTTTACATCAGAAGAAGACATTGTGCTACTATATTTACCTGACAGAGAACATGGCAGATTCAGAATTTAATCACAAAATATCACAATTAAAATGCTTGTTGCCTGTTACTGCCTAGTGGCTGTAATAAATATATTGACCAGGTTTTCGGTTTTGGTGAGGGAGATATACGTTATAGGTGTAACGTTACAGGTACCCTGGTAATAGGCGTATGATTCGCTTTTTTTAAACGGCAGTATTAAAGTGCTCAAATTATGCTTTTTCCCCTTTCCGTCACTTTATAACACACGTTATAATGCTCGCCTAGCTGCCAGCGTGGCACGCCCCCATACTCTGCTTCTGACTGGCTAGTAGTCCTTACCTAGGTACTGCACATGTGCGACTCCCAACAATGATTGAACAGAAGTGTGATGCCTCACTCTGTAGCGAAAACAGAGAGCTCAACACAAAAGAGGAGCTGCTGAACCTGAAAATGAGCATAATATGAGCACTTTAACGTAACAAATTATAAGTGGTGAAAGTTAGAGGCAAACTTACACAACAGTTGCGTTGTTCCTGTATGCTATCCGCTCGTGCTCCAGGAAAGTGAAGAAAAGTTAGTTTGGTGCGTCCAGCAATTATGTACCGTTGGATGTAACGTTAGAAGCAGGAAAAGGTGTACTGGAGTCAAAGTACCCCCCAATACACTCAGAAGCTGCAGCTAGTCTCCTAAAGAGCCGTGGCAGTGGAGAAACCCACGGGACACAGATACCGGAAGTTAATCTGAGTTAGGGCGTCTCGCTTCTCAAACGTCTCTGACCTTATCCACACATTCATGACATCGTAATATTTGCGGTTAGCTTCTTAGCATAGTTTCACAGAGACACAGCTGATACTGTCGCAGCACAGTCTTTGAATAGTTTCTCCAACTTGTGCCAAGGTTGTTTTGTTCGATAAGAATGTGGAAGTAACAGAGCAGACCTGTGTTGTATTCTCCCCTGGCTCTGGATAAGGGCCAGTTGATAGTAGCACCTACCTACAGCGTGTTGGGCATCACTTTGGATCAAGTAGATTCGGCATCACACTGTAGCTGAACCTTTATCTCAGTAAGTGATGCCAGCAACAAAGATAAGTGTTCCAAAAAAAAAAGAGAACCAAATTTGTATCCGCTTGTACGATTAGATCTCGCGCTGTGTTCAGCCTGATCTATGTGGCCACACGAAACAAAATACTGAATATATGTACTGTGTAGGCTGGATTACACAAAATATACATGCAGCAAGATTAGCAAGATACACAGAAAGTAAGTGAGAGGAAGAGTCAACATTTTGCCCTCAGAATATTTTCAGTTGTCCTTGCACTGCTGCAGTCCAACTCCTGAATTTTGTGCAGTGTGTTTTTTGAGTAATGAGACTGTAGTTCTTTTGAGTAATGAAGAAAGTGGAAATCTACATTGGTCTCTGGAGACCATAGAAAATGTCTGATTTGCTCTTCTGTTCATCAAACCACTCGTGTGTGCGGTTCCAGAAATTTGGCAACATCGTGAAATTAGTGCGTTGCACCTTGTCGTACTGTGCAACAGCCATCTAGCCATATATACCTTGACGGTTATGTGACCATGGGGAGCAATCATTGGACCAAATGACTCCCTCAAGAGAGCCACCACGAAGTTCTACAGCTGGCAGTAAACCCCCGAGCCTTGTTTTCATGAGTCAAGGTACAGTGCAATGTAATTCCTACACTGCACTGTAGGAATTACATTAAATCATTTCCAACCTCACGATTTACGTCCAGTAGGGTGTGGATGTCAGGGTGGTAGGTTGGTGAGTCATTCATTCAACCTTTATTTATCCTCGATAGATCATTGAGGGGCGACCCTCATTTTCAATGTCATCGAGTCAGATACAGAACAACAACATAGAAAGTACAATCATAAGAAATATAGAAAGACAATAAAACATTCAGAATTGGAAAATTATTTGATAAATACAGTACATTCCGATAATAGGGTTGCAAAAGAAAATACAATTATATGCGTGGCCGGTTAGCTCAGTTGGTAGAGCGGGCGCACATATGCAGAGGTTTATTCCTCGATGCAGAAGGTCCAGGGTTTGAGTCCAACCTGCTTTTTTCCTGCATGTCTTCCCCCCTCTCTCTCCCCTTTCATATCTCAGCTTTCCTCTCCAATAAAGGCAGAAATGCCCAAAAATTGAAATAAAAGGAAATACAATTATATGTAAAACAGTTACAAGTTGATGTTTGCTGTGCTAGCGCTAGCACGCTACCTCGTTCTCAATGGCAAAGCACTGCTACAACACACACAAGTTCACCATAATCTACAAAAGAACTACTTCCATGTGCGCCCTCGTTTAGAAGTCTCCCAGCTAATCCTGCCTTGTAACTGACCGAAGTTGGAGAAACAGCCTCTTTTACTGTCTATGGAGCTAGCTGACATGATCTACGATCTGAGCTACTGTGCATGTGCGAGTGCAATCAAAGATAGTACAGAAGAAAAGATGTCTCAAAATACATTTATGAACCTGAAAATGGGCATAATATGGGCGCTTTAACTATGACCTTCCTTAACCAAGTTTTTTTAGCTGCCTAACTCGTACTGTACCTCAAACATAGTTTATTTGCCAAAACCTTAACCAAGCTATACTGTGGAGAGCAAGCCTTTTAAAAACTGTGTTCACTTCCTCTGCTGTTAACATAGTTGAGGAGCCATTTTTGTCCCCGTCACCAATTTAATAAGCTTTCAACTTTTGGCCAGCAGATCTAACGGCCACAGGCCGGTGGTGGTCTGTCACTGTCCATTAATTAACCTCCATTTGAGTGAATGTCTTGTGGTTCCCACTTTAATTTCTCAAACTTTGCATCAAGGTACCAAGTCTGCTCTCAGCTCTGAGGCTATTTTTACGGCTGTAATTTTAGAACGTTGTTAGAGAAACCATGTTGCTTTGAAACATGTAAATGAAAATGTTGACTGTCAGATGTCTTTTTGAGCTCGCACGGCTAATTAGAATGCACATTCTGCTGATTGCCCTTCAATTTGATGCGATTCTCTTGTGTAGTTGTAGTTGCCTTTCCGTTTGTGATGTAGTCACTTCAAAGGTTTTTTTTTTGGTAATGTGGTCACTGTCATGTTCACCCTCTGCATATTGTGATTTACTTCAAATGCTAATGAACACCTCAGTAGCATTTGAAAATCACAATCTTTATATGGGCTTCTACTTAACTGCCATGATTTCTGAGTTAAACGGAAAAGAAAAAAAGTAGTGGCAACATTTGATCCAAGGTCTTTAAGGGGACACGCAAGGCTTCAGGGGTGGCCGGATTAACCAATTGGCTATCTCTGGGAACAAGCATCCCTTTTTCCGCCCCCTGCAGGAGTTTCTGTTATCAAGTTCACCATTCACCCGTATCCGTTTTAGCACCACACTATTTTCAACATAATCACAAACACGTCAACGTTTCTCCCACATATCTTCTTGCTGACTAACATGGAAACGCCGACAGCATCAACAGAATTGTTTGTGGCGTTGATGGATGGAGTCACGAAACATGCAGTTCACACAGCAACGCACCTCAAACCCCCCCCCCACCTTGCCCTTTACCACACATCAGTGATAGCTGCAGCTCTCTATGTATAAACCTAGCTTTGTATACACACAGGGTTGCACCTGACCCAATTCTGTATGTGAATAGTCTGTTCCTGTACGGAGAGCAGAACAGCATCTCCCGTGCCCCGGAGCAACGCCCAGGGTTGGGAATGTGCTGCTTCCGATGCTGGTATCAACATCATGACTCTCCGTGTCGGAGGCCTGATAACATTAGACCCTCTGCAGAGGACCCTTATAGTGTCAGTGAGTCGCTGTGTCCTCTGGCCGTAGAGTTCAAGCACATTCTCACAAGTAATTCACACAGAAGCGAGTGTAACTCACCCACTTTTCCATCGCAAGGTTGGAGGGGAGCATGATTAAATGTAAATGTAATAGCATGGCATGATCTACAGTGCGAGGATTTCATTTCAAAAATGCTTTAGTAACCTATAGTAACTAGAGATGGCCCGAAACCATTTTTTGCTTCCCGATACCGATTCCGATACCTGAACTTGCGTATCGGCCGATACCGAGTACCGATCCGATATCAGTGTGTCATATATTTTATTATGTTTTAACAACTGTATACTGCCTTCCCTGTATGGATGTGATATGATTTCTATCTTTGTTGTCGGTCTGGCTCAGGTTAAACTCTTTGTGAAACATGAACAAATACAAACAATGAATGCCACAGAACTTTCTTTTATTATGAAGTTTGACAGTCAGTTATTATGGAAAAATAACATAAATAAACTACTTTAAGGTAGATTTTCTTTAGGGCTTTATTATGTGGTATCGGATTGGTGCATAAACTCCAGTACTTCCCGATACCGATACCAGCGTTTTAGGCAGTATCGGAGCCGATACCGGACCATCTCTAATAGTAACCCCTGATATGTGTTGTGGTCATACCATTACTTCAAAAGCTCTTTTTTTCCCACTCCCGTTTGTTTGTTTGAACCCTTTTGGCGATAAAGGAACGGAACAAATCACATTTTTATTTTGAGATGAATTTTCAGTGACGCGCAGCAGGTTATGAACAAGCTCTGTTTGGCTTTTCGGGCCCTGCAGTGGAAACTAGGTTATTGTCCCTGATGCCCCGGAGCAAAGCAGAGAGTGAGCAACATGCCTGCTGCCTATAGTAATATCAACATGCTGTCTAGTATCAGGACTTAGAGAGCGTAATTGTGCACAGTGCGCATTTTACCAGTAACATACAGTCGATTCTTTAACTTGTTCAAGTTCTCCGAGCCAAATAGAGGGCATCTGCAGTCATCTACCGTGCCCCAAATTAGATGAGATAGTAATATGACTTCCTGACTGGAATTTGTTATGAATTAATAACATGAACACCTCTTGTCTGCCCATTTTCGTTCTGCCCAACCTATCAAGATGCTGTTGAGCATGACTGAGTGGCGATGCGGCATATGCCTTCTGTGTAACAAACTATCTACATGTCTTCTGAATACTTAAGAAAAACCTTTTCTGCCCGACTCTTATTCACCCACTCAGCCTCTCGCTGTCAAACATGAATATTGTCGGAAGGGACGGGTTATTTCTGCAGTCTTGCTGTTGCTGCGTTGACCTTCATGCTCCGTGGTGTATACGCTGGCGATTTACCAATTTAATCTCTTCTCTTTCTTGCGGTTGTTTCTTTCTGCGCTCCTTTTGATAAGAGAACTGGGGCCGAGTCCTGAAATGCAAATGTGTGTATACGGTCAGCAATACAAAATGTGTATATCAAAGCATACACATCCTTTCAGCGCACTGGATGAATAAGGACGCAGCTTCTCGGAGCCTCGGTGCCCCGCGGCATGATGGGGCCTCGCTGCTCGGCTCAAAGCTCGGCATGATTTCATTTCAAGTTATATAAGAGCCGCGGCAGGATTGATCGCAGGTGTGAGACAGATTAGTGTATGTCTGTGTTAGTTTGAGTTCCTGTGTGGGCAGTGGGGAAATGGCAGCAGGACGTATGTTGAGTTGAATAGGGGGGGGGGAATAGAGCGCTGTGTGGGTGTGTGTTTGTGTGTGGCTTTCTCCAGTACTTGTGTGTGTTTGTTAGTGTCGTAGGACGTATAAATGCATGTAGGTGAGTGTGTGTGTGTTTGTGTGTGCGTGCGTGCGTGCGTGTGTGCGCTCTATAACGGCAGTGAGTGTCGTTCTCTTTTTGTTCCCCACTAATGGCATCCTTAGCAGGGCTGTTACGATGGAAACCACGTTGCCACGGAAACGCAGCCTGTCTCTGTGAATTAGAAGTATTTCACTCCCTCTCTTAGCCTCTCTCAGCCTCTCTCTCCCTCTCTCACTTTTTCTCTCTCTCCCCCCCTCCCCCCCGTCACCATCTCTGTCCTCTTTCCCCGTTCGTCTCTCCTTCTGTCTCTTCATCTCTGTTTCTCTTCTCCACCTGTCTCCCCCTAAACCTGTCAGGGCAGCAGCTGACTCCTGGAGAAAGGTGCGCATGAACATGAAAAGAGCGAGGGACAGACTGACAAGGGACAGAGAGAAAGAGGGAGAGGGAGAGTGAAAAGAGAGAGTGGGAGTGGATATTTTTTGTGAGGTAAAAACTCTCTCGGAGTGTGAAGGAAAGGTAGGTAGAGGAACAAATAGAGGGATGTGATGGAAGGGTTTGGGGATGGGAAAGAGGAGAATTTAAGTGGGGCAAATGTTCGTGTAACGGAACACGTAGCAGTAACGCAAAGAGATACGCCAAAAGGCCAAAAGTATGTGGACATGGACAAAGCCAAGGACTTTATCAAGTGAAGTATAAGACCTGACAAGTGTAGCATCAGTTGTTTCTTTGCTCCAGTATCAGCCATTAAAATTGTGTAACATACAAACATGGAGGGTATTATCCCGCTTTTACCAAGACCACTTGCCAACAATCTGTATGTATTCAAATTGAAAACATCATTCATTCATATAGTTTAACTAATTAAGATCTTTTCTGTTTTACACTGCACTGCAACTAGGGCTGAACGATTATGGAAAATAATCTAATTGTGATTTTTTATTTTTTTTTACCAATATTGCGATTGCGCATTTCTTTAAGCTCTTTGTCTTCTGTATTATTCAACAGAGACAAGCAGTAAATCGTATGGTATGAACAACACACGATTAGATAGATTAAACAAACTGTTCTTTCCTGGAGGCCAGGCCTGGACGTGATGATGACATTAGGTGATGCATGAATTTATATGAATGACATCTTTTATTTAACTACTTCAGTCACAGTAGTATATTGAGCACTGACCAAGCCTGGTGGAAACATTCATATGAAAGTCAGAAACAAATCACACAAATTAAAGTGCAGATTGCAGAAATATAAAAACAAATATGTGGCTTTACCACACTTAGTAGTACTTAGATTCTTTAATTATTATTAACTGTAATAAACATATGTAAACATATGGATTACACTTTTTAAACACTGTCTTTGAACTTTACTAGACAGTTAAATAAGTAAAAATATAGTGTATATATATATATATATATATATATATATATATATATATATATAACGGTGTATTTTTTCCAGCGCACACAAAGGAAGTTGCGTGCCACATGCATGGCAGCGTCAACGTTGCACTTGCTCAGAGAGGCTATCGTTACGTTAGCAGTAGCATGCTGCTGCTGGTCTTGCCGTGGGATTAACTGTACTAATAAAACTGTAGAAACACCGCGGCCACGCTGCTGTGAAAGCTCCCTGAACCTCATTTATCAGAGTCTGGTTGTTACCCCTCTCCGCGGCGGTCTCCTCCACTCCATATGTTTATAACTGAGCTAGCTAACTGGAGCTAACCGCTAATCAGAGCCAATTGTTGCTAACCAAGCCTTCAGTTCTGCGTGCCTGTATCCATTAACTGCATGTATAGACTTGAGCCCAAATTAAACCCTTAATTTTATTAAAATGGCTGTAGAAGTTTTAAACTACAACTCAGAGTTGTTTTTGAGAGAAATCTGCTCAAGGTACGGCGTAGCGTTAGCGTGCCAAGTCGATGCTTTCTCTGCAGAGTGCAGACTGATTTACTCTGTCACGTGACCAAATCGCAGCCTAGGAAGTTGCGTTTTAACATAACGCGATATTATTGCAAATGCGATTAATCGTTCAGCCCTAACTGTAACTTTTATTCTTCGAGGTTATTTCATATCTGTCTTATTCAATTTGAGCTGTTTTTACATTCGCTCTAACAAATGTTTTTAATTGTTTTTAACTGCTCTTTAATGGTTTCTGTAAGGCACTTTGAATTGCCTTTGTTGCTAAAATATTCTATACAAATAAACCTGCCTTGCCTTTACATATCATGAAATATGGTTCCAGTGAAGAGAGAATGTCTGCCCTTTGCATTGCTACAACAGGCAACAACAAGCTAATCAGGAAGGGCTTTGCAAGGCTGAGCCAGCAGTTTTAAAATCACGATGGAAAGAGAAATTTGACCGATTGCTTTAAAATCTTGAACCTACTTAACCTCTAAGAATGTTGTGCGGCTTTCTGCTACATGATATTATCAAAATGGCCTTTTCAGCGTAGATGAGGTTAGCTACATATTTGCACAAATAACTCTCCTGACCAATTTGGTGCCCTATGAAAGATTTCAGCTGGTGCCCCTTGCAGTCCAGCCAATTCCACCACCAATCATTGTTTTCATACACTCGCACAGAAACTGCACAGCCTCTGTCTTTGAGGTCGTTATTATTTTAGAAACATAACCAAACGCTCCTGACGAAGGTCCAGAGGGACCGAAACATTAGTAACATCAATAAATTGTGATGCTGAACAAGAGCAGTGTTTTTTTTAGACTTATTTTAGAAAAGAAGAAGTGACATCAAATAAATTACAAATAAAATATCAAGAAGGTATTGTACAAAATACAGATGCAGAGTATTGCACAAAAAACTATATTACAGAAACCTTTTCAGCAGACCCAAACAGAATCTGTGGATTTTTTATTTTTACAGTTTTCAGCGGTGATCCAGAGTGAAAATCTGCGTAATTTAGCGGACTGTTTTTCTTTTCTTTTTTTGTGGGGGAGATGTGTTCTGTAGAGAATTATGCGAAAAATTGAGCAAAAGATTCTGCAAAAGATGTAATGTAAATGTAGCCTCTGTGTGGCCCTGCTTTTCTGTTACAAAGAGGGTCTGTTGTAGCCTGGCTCCGCCCTCCTACGTACTGTACTTCTGCTCAATTTTCATTTCCCTTCAGTACTTTGTCTTCGGTTTTCTCCGACCAAATCTCTGGCGGTCCAATCAGCGAACAGAGGGAGTGGCTGAGAACGATGACGTTGAGGTTGTGCGCTAGTTTGAGTTGTAGTTCCGTATAATGGTGGCGGAGAAAGATGCGAGCGAAGCCATTCGGTCCGTTGTGGCAACGCCGCCGAATATCCAGAAGTTAAAGCCCGAGCAAGAACAATCTTTACTGAGTTGTGTTGGTGGCCATGATGTCGTGGCATGATAGTAAAGGAGTTGGCTAAGGCTAACGCTAGCGATGCTAAGCCAATAATTGTTGTCGTCTCCCCTCTTGTTAGCCTGGTCCTACCAGACAGTACGTAGGAGGGCGGAGCCAGGCTACCAGAGTGGCTCTGGGCAGATCCAATAGTTTTAAACTTCAAGGAAGTTAACACTTGTCAATGGAGAGTGGCCAGACTCTGTGTACAGATGAAATGGACCAGAGTCTGGTTGGACCATCTGTTGGTGCAGTCTTTTGTGATAAATTGCTGTAAAGTTCTGGAGGTGGAGGTGGAGGAGCCAGGAGCGCTTGATGCTGCTGTACACGACTGGGCTGTGGTGAGGTGGAGGGGACAGGGATAACTGATGAAACTGGTAGCAGGAAGATGGATTGTATTGCGTCGCCCTGCATGCTTGTGCATCATCACGCGCGTGCACGATACAAACAAAGCTGAGACCCACGCGTAAAAACATTGCTCCGCAGTGCTGCTAGTGGTAAACTCCACAGGGTATCTTTAAGATTTCCGCTTCGTTGGAATAAAGGTGCCAAGCCCAAGCCATGACAAACCAGACCACATAGTGTGTAATGTCATGCTCAAGTTAAAAGAAGACAGACTTTTAGAGAGCATGGATAAAATATTCAAACGAAAAAAGGCTCGATTAGAACAGAGTGTAGAGATAGAGAGGGAATTAAAGGAGACAGAGAGTTTGAGTCCTGTTCCACATATGGAGGGAATATAAAATAGGGTGAGAAAACAGAGAGAAAGAGAAAGAGGGGGGGACAGAGAGAGAGAGAGATTGATTATGTTCTTCTAAGTGCTTTCGGCATTATTGGCACTGTACTGTCCTCCCAAACCAGGCAATTTACATTGCAGGGAGAGTGATTGAGATGGGGGGGGGGGTGTGGAGAGAGAGATAGCGGGAAAGAGTGAGAGAAGAAGATGGAAGCAGGGCAGGAGGGCAAGGGGACGAAGGGGCGGGTTGGCAGGGAGACAGTGAGGGAGAACGAGGGTCTGGAGGGAGGCCATGGAGATGGATAGAATAACTGGGTTCAAAAGTAGGACAGAGGGAGAGATGGCAAGAGACAAAGGGAAAAAGCATGAGAGAGGGAAAGAGCATTCAGGGTTGAGAAGACTCGCCAAATTGAAAAAATCAACACGCTAAACTCTACTTTATAAATTCCAGCTGGGTGCTGTGCATAATAATCCATTTGGAGGATAATAACTTTAGAAATTCCACTTTAAATATTCATGCTAAATGCTGAATCGTCAGGACAAAAATCAATTTGGGGTGTAATAATAGTCCAATCAGGAACAGGAGGAAAAGATAACACAGGGGAGTGAGAGGCAGAGCGTAACTTGAAAGAGAATGGACCGATTGGGTTTTGATAAAGTTCAGATACACCAGCACCAGCAGAGACGGAGGGAAGACGTTTTAAGGACACACAAGTAAAGAAGGTTGAGCGTGGGAAAGTGTGTGTGTGCGCGCGTGTGTGAGTGTGCGTGCGTGCTGAGCATAACAGCGTACAAAGAGGATAGAGGCTGATAGAAAGTGAGGGACGCGAGTGACGCATGTGCAGGACAAGATGGGAGGAAGGGGAGACGGATGTGAAGCGACAAAGCTGGAGGAACAAAATGTGTGATGACAGAGAAAAAGGGAGAAAAAAAAAAGTCATGCAAACTTAAACAAGGTTTGGAGCATTTGTCTGTCGTCTCTCCTTCTTTCACTCCCCGGGCCCCCTCTGGCATCTGACTTTTTCCTTCCCTCTTGACCCCGGCTCCCTTCTTGTCCCTCCGTCCTTCTACCTTCCTTATACCCTCTTCCAGACCTATTGACTGGCACAGGCCAGACAAATAAAGCAAACGTTAAGTCACGCTTCACGCCGCACGCCGAGCGCATTACTCTGAGGAGGACAGGGCGACGGCCCGATGGAAACGAAATGCCAGTGATGAAGCACCTGCCTCTTTCCATCTAATGAGAATCCCGGTCAGGGAATAATTTAGTATCGCAGAGCAGAAAGAGGCAGAGGTGGAGCCAGGATGCTTTGCATCGGGCTGGGGGATTTTTCCCATTGTTTCGGGTTAAAGGTTTTCTGGAAATTCCATTGAGTTCTACATAATCCCTGTTTTCCTCACTGCACCTATCATTACATTACATGTCATGTAGCTGACGCTTTTATCCAAAGCAACTTCCAATTAAGTGCTTTCAACCTTGAAGGTACAAACTCAGGACAGCAAGAAGTAAGTGCAGGTACATTAGCTTTAAATAAGCCAAATTACAAAGAGCCATATGAAAGTGCAACTGTAAGTTTTATTTTTTATTTTTTATTATCCAAGGTGCATTCGGAGGAGATGTGTTTTTAGCCTGCGGTGGAAGATTTGCAGGCTTTCGGCCGTCCTGATGTCAATGGGGATCTCATTTCACCATTTAGGAGCCAGGACAGCAAACAGTCGGGACACATTTTTTTACGTCCCTCAATAATGGCAGAAGTATTTAGATCCTTTATGAGTAAAGGTACCTAGACAGACATGTATAAAATACTCCATTCCAAGTAAAAGTCTTGCATTCAAAGTCTTAAGTGCAAAACATACTTTAAAGGTCCCATGACATGCTGCTCTTTGGATGCTTTTATATAGACCTTAGTGGTCCCCTAATACTGTATCTGAAGTCTATTTTATATAGACCTTAGTGGTCCCCTAATACTGTATCTGAAGTCTCTTTTATATAGACCTTAGTGGTCCCCTAATACTGTATCTGAAGTCTCTTTTATATAGACCTTAGTGGTCCCCTAATACTGTATCTGAAGTCTCTTTTATATAGACCTTAGTGGTCCCCTAATACTGTATCTGAAGTCTCTTTTATATAGACCTTAGTGGTCCCCTAATACTGTATCTGAAGTCTCTTTCCCGAAATTCAGCCTTGGTCCAGAATTACAGCCACTAGAGCCAGTCCCACAATGAGCTTTCCTTAGGATGTGCCATTTCTGTGTCTGTAGCTGTTGAGGAGGAGAGAGAGGGGGCAAGGTGGAGGGTGGGGGGTGTGGCCTTGACCAACTGCCACTTTGCTCGTTTGAAAGCCATGATGTCTCTCTCTCTCTCATGGGTTGGCCAAATTCTCTGGGCGGGCAAAGCAGAGAAAGGGGAGGTAACCTTGCTCCTTATGACCTCATAAGGAGAAGATTCCAGATCGGCCCATCAGAGCTTTCATTTTTTATAATAATAATAATAATAATAATAATAATAATAATAATACTACTAATAATAATGTATACTTTATTAATCCCGCAAGGGGAAATTCCAATGTTCTCAAAGGCAGAGCAGGATACCCAGGGCTCGGTTTACACCTATCACCATTTCTAGCCACTGGGGGACCATAGGCAGGCTGGGGGAACTCATATTAATGTTAAAAAACCTCATAAAGTTAAATTTTCATGCCATGGGACCTTTAAAATTCTACAGTAAAAGTACTTGTTTTGCAGTAAAATGGCTGTGACTGTATATAAAGTATTATTATAGGCTAATATGACATTATTAGTTAATACTAATGGATAAGTGTGTAAGTAGTATATTACTGTCGTAGCTGTTCATGGTGGAGCGTAACTGTTTTAGTATGTATTTATAGTTAAGTAGTTTAGCTTCCAGTGCCAGGCTGAAGTCTGTATCCCCTGTGTGACATTAAGCATTTGTCAGTCCTCCTGTGCTGTGTATGTCCATCACCGTCCTGGCTGGTTAGTTTCAGCTTAAAGCCATAAATAGATGTGCAGTTCTTTGGCCAGTGCACCTGCAGTTTGGACACGTTTTGGCATCTTTGAAGCTTTGTGAGTTGTCTCATCTTGCTTTAAAAACTCGTATATGAAAGTGCACATTTCCTGACCTCATTCATAGCTGACCAATGCTGCTAACTGGCATTGCATGTAATGGGACCTAACTTTGTAGCAGTGTTTGATTATTTTAGTCTTGTGTTTTCTCTGTAACCCCTTTTAAAGCTTTAGTGTGTAACTTTTTGATATGAATGAATGTCCGTTACATTCAAGCCATTGCCAAATGAGTTGTAACAAAGCTAATTAAGACTATCAGCTCCACACAGCTCTCTCTGGATCTCTCAGTATGACTATGTTCAGAAGATTGTGGCGTCCGGCAACTTTCCCATGCAGAAGCTCAAGTGAAGATAATGACCTCTTCTGAAGAGTCTGTCATGTTTTTTTTAATCCTCCTGGTCCTCCTTGGCTACTAGTAACTGTGTGGAGGAGGGGTGGGGGTGGTGCGCGATCACGGAAGGCTTGTATCAAGTGGACACGGCAGCAGTTTTCTTGTCATTACTTAGAATTCCTCAAGGGGGGCGACAGAAACTACACACTGTGGGCCCTATCTCACACTCAGCGCAATTGCCTTTGTACACCGACGCATGTATCATTCTTATTTTGCACCCGACGCACAGCGGACTTTTCCCTCCACAGACGCACGTTGGTAAATTAGGGAATGTATTTGCGCTCCCGGGGGCGGTTCAGCGAAAAGAGGAGGCGTGTTCCGGTGCAAACGTTCCCTGGTACTATTTTGCAGTTTCAGAAAACAATTCCGCCACTGACCAGGAAAAACCTGGTCTAAAGTCAGTGGCGCTAGTCTAAAGTCAGTAGCGCGTTATTCAGATGCTATTTTAGGGGCGCATGCTTGGCCATAATGTAGCGTGTGCACAACGCGCATACACTTCTCTCATCTAAATGGACGCAGCAGTTCCCATTTTTGCAAACCATACATAATTACAAGGAAAAATATTACTGAAAATGCGCTTCAGGTGTTTGGATAGGTCAGGAGGCACTTTACAGTACAGTCCTCAAAAAGTCCCAGCATTCTTTGTGGCTTGTTGTGTTTTACACATTTCCATGAATCATGGATGTGTTGATGACATAAATGAGGAAATATTAGAGGACTTAAGGAGACGTGATGTTGAACTCCGGCGGGATCTGGTCCGGGAGTAATGCGCGATGCGCTCCTGATGGAGCGGGTGGACGGAGATGGAGTGGGGGGAGGAGGAAGGGGCACAACAGGTGCAGGTGGTGCGTTTGGAGGCCCACGCTCCATGGCTGCAGCAATCCTCTCCAGACTTGAGGAGATGCACCCGAGAGGCCGCAGCAACATCGCCACCCGGTCAAGACGGGCATTTATTACTTTGCCGCATCCCGGACAGCTCCCGCTGGCGTGCGCCGGGCAAATCCGCCGTCATAATAGCAATCCGCCATGGAACAAGCGTGCCTGCTCTTAAAGGGAATGTGAGATGACGCTCTGATTGGTTATTTTCATGTTATGCCCAAACCACACCTAGCTACTTCAGACCAACCCATTTTAGATTTACATCGGGCGCAAGACTCATTTATCCCGCCGGTATCATAGCAACAGCGCCCGAGATCCGCCAACAAAGCTAGTTGCGTTTCACGTTTGATACTTGTGTTTCAGATCGTTAAAATAGGGCCCTATAACTTTAAAGTGCCCATATTATGAAAAAATCACTTTTTTCTGGGATTTGGGGTGTTCTTTTGTGTCTCTGGTGCTTCCACACACATACACACTTTGAAAAAAATCCATCCATGCTGTTCTGAGTGAGATACGGTTCCTGAATGTGTCCTGCCTTCAGTCTCCTAGTGAGCTGTTCAAAATCGGCTCGGACTGTGACGTCACAGTCCGAAATGAGCTGGCTAACCACAACCGTTAGCTCGTTAGCATGCTAACCGTTAGCATTAGCATGCTAACGCTAATGCTAACGCTAGCATGCTACGTCGTTCTCAATAGCAAAGCACTGCTACAACACACACAAGTTCACCATAATCTACAAAAGAACTACTTCCATGTGCGCCCTCATTTAGAAGTCTCCCAGCTAATCCTGCCTTGTAACTGACCAAAGTTGGAGAAACAGCCTTTCTTTTACTGTCTCTAGAGCTAGCTAGCTGACATGCTCTACATCTGAACTACTGAGCATGTGCGAGTGCAATCAAAGATAGTACAGAAGAAGAAGATGAAAAGAGGTCTCACTCTGTAGCTAAAACAGAAACCAGGTGAAAAGAGGATCTGTAGCAGTGAGAGAGAGCTGTGCAGTACAACAAAAATATGGTGTTTTTTGAAAATTAAACCATGTAAACCTATTCTGGTACAACCTTAAAATACAGTTATGAACCTGAAAATGAGCATAATATGGGCGCTTTAAATGTCTGTTTCTTTGTAGAGATTTTGAAATTCAGACCTCAAGAAAAATCATGGAAGATTCCTTTTGAAAAAGTAGAATTTGCATTTACCTGAATTCTAATGGAAAAAAACATGTATGTTTTTCTTCCATAACTTCTTAAAAATGATTTTGTAATAATAGCATACATTTGGCATGTGAGGACAAGTATGTATGACATAGAATAATTTGCTAATTAAGGCATTAATTAAGGCAATAACTAACATATTTAACGGCCCGATTAGCATACTGCAAGCGGTTCTGTTTAATAAAACATTGAATATAGTGGGACAGTAGGCAGTTAGTGTTTTTGCATGTTGGTTCCAAGTATGTCCTTAACCGACTGTATGCAGTATCTATATGTGCATGTACATTAACGTATTCATATACTCTTTGTGCATGTACTATAATGTCACCTCCTTTCCCTGCTCGGTAAATACTGTTACTCCACTCGCCCTCAGCCCGTGATTGTGCAATACATTACAGCTGCTTTCAGAGTTCATACCCTTAAAGTACCTTCTGAGGCGAGGCAACTCATCACGCACACTCACTATCACGCAAAGCACAGCGGCTTACAGCGCAGCACTGTAACTCCATTACCTGCAGTGGGATCTGTCAGGTGAATGGAGCCCGCCCGCCTTTCTCTATCGAATCCATGTTGGCGACGGCACTGCTTGTGTTTACACTTCATGTGTGTCTTACCTGCATCTCCGTTATATGTGTTACCATGGTGGCTGCAGGTTAAAAACAAGGCGCGACATGTTTCTTTTTCTATGTGTAATAGCTTGATTCTTTCTTAAAACAAACCCAGTGGCTAAGTTGCTAATGTGTGCGTGTGTGTTAATGTGTTTGTTGGCCCGAGGAAGATCTTGTAGATAGAAACGTTGCCTTGAAAAGAGTAAAAGAGAAATGAACTATTCATTTGCAGACTAACAGTGTGCCGACCTCGTTTGTGCGGTGCTGTGGAATATTTTTTTTTCCGTCTCGCACCTGAGTATTTTTTGCCTGGATGTGCACTAAACCTGGTCCCTCTTCTGTGTTTGTTAATGCACCACAGTGATGCCATGTTTTGGCGGATATTTTTAGCATCTTTTCAAAATTAATACGTTTTAAGAATTCAGATTCTTTGGATGGAGAAAGATGCAGAGGAGAGACGTGACGAAGCAAACAGAGAGGTATGAGAACAGTAATAATAACAAGATGAGAGGGGATAGCAATACACACATAGTGTAGCATAGATGTAGATGGGAAAACATTTGAAATTCTATTTTTGGTGTCTTCCCTCCTCTCTTCTCACTCTCTGACATGAAGGCTGGATGATACTGCAGTGTCTGTATGTCCAATAAATACTTTACATTACGTGCACATACTTTGCTTTTAGTAGTGTATTAGTGTGTGAGACATATACATGAAAGTGTGTGTGTGTGTGTGTGTGTGTGTGTGTGTGTGTGTGTGGTGTGTGTGTGTGTGTGTGTGTGAGAGTCACCAGCACAGTCTCCAGATGCAGGATTCAACTTCTGTTCATTGACACAGCGTGCAGGGAGGCGAGGAGAAAGCGGGCGCGACTGCCAAAAGCTGGCTTTAATACCACAGCTGGTGTGTGTGTGTGTGTGTGTGTGTGTGTGTGACTGAATGTACACAGGTGCACCTTATGTGTACGTACACTTGCTTTCAGATGTGCATTTTTGAACGTACCGCAGCACTGAAGCTGTACATGTGCATTCATGCATGTGTGCATTCATGCATGCATGCATGCGCGCAGAGGCACAGCGAGGGAGAGGGAGACTAGCTCGCACCTCCACAGTGTGAATCCTGTGGCTGCTGTTGCAACCAACTGTCAGGCAGAGAGGAGAGAGGGAGGAGACACTGAGGGTGGGAGGGGGGATGGGAGCCGGCTGACAAGGTGTGAAATCATAACCAGTGCTTATGGATGTAGAAAACCATACATCAGAGGTGTTTATGAGTATGAAATCACAGCCAAGGGGTTAATAGGCCAGTAAAGGGTTTATAGGTGGCTTCCATTCGCTGTGAATCAGTGGCTGGAAAGAGCTGCACGGATTGATAATTTTTAACCATCATCATTCAGGATGATCAAACCCTCCTCATCAAACATGTTAGATGCAATGCCCAGAACCTGTGGTTGATAGTCTCATCCCTGGTGCTTTATGGGCCACTGCAGGCCTGGGTTCAAACGTCACCAGCATGTCTTTAGTACACACTGCCTTCCTTCACAGACTTCCAACAGTTTTCATAAATAAAATGCAAATATGTCTTAGCTGTGAACTCTGTGTAGCTTGATATTTACAGCAAAGTGAACCAGGCAGAAAGGCAGAAAGTCAGGTCAGGCTAAATATTTGTACTTAGGTTATGGGGCTACGTTTGGCTTTTATCATTTGGTTTACACTTTCAAGCTTTAGCTGAGTTAAGGCTTCTAAAAATCTATACATTTGACCACAACTGTCTTCACTGAAGACGGTGGAGAGACGATTAGGGAAATTAGGGATGGAGAGATGCTCCATCCGCACTCAAAGCTGGGATGTTTATGCATCTTGAGCCCCATAATCTGCACAGCAGGACAGCTGCATTTGTAAAAATGAGTAATTTGTCTACACAAATACAATCCAACATAAATGGAGGAAGAAGGTTCCAATAACGCAATAAAGTGGGGGATTGGTGAATATTTCTTGGCTTTAAATGGAGCAGTTCCTTAAATGAAATCAAGTAACTAAACATCAAAAAGCTGTCTTAAACTCTATTTTCTGTGTAACATTTTTCAAGGAAAGCATTAGGAAATTGCTAGTCTCGCATTGCCAGACCTTCCTCCACAGCGCGGAGGAGGAGGGTCTGGCTAGTCCAAACAGCATTCTTGGATGGGAGAAAAACGTGCTCTGGTTTATTGGCATTTCTTTAAACCAATCAAAATCCTGTTGGGCAGCGCTAAGCGCCGGACGGAGCCACGGTGCCTCTGCAAAATAGCCTCGGGAAGGAACTTGTTTTGGTGGAACATGTGTACGTTCAAAAGTTGTTTGAGTCAAGCAACAGAAAACTCCGATTGGACAGATAGTCTAGCTAGCTGTCTGGATTTACCCTGCAGAGATCTGAGGGGTGGCCTTGACCAACTGCCACTTTGCTCGTTTGAAAGCCATGATGTCTCTCTCTCTCTCATGGGTGGGCCAAATTCTCTGGGTGGGCAAAGCAGAGAAAGGGAGGTAACCTTCCTCCTTATGACCTCATAAGGAGAAGATTCCTGATTGGCCCATCTGAGCTTTCATTTTCTCAAAGGCAGAGCAGGATGCCCAGGGCTCGGTTTACACCTATCACCATTTCTAGCCACTGGGGGACCATAGGCAGGCTGGGGGAACGCATATTAATGTTAAAAAAACTCATAAAGTGAAATTTTCATGCCATGGGACCTTTAACTACTTGATACTCTGTTGGGTGGTTGCAGCTGTAACAAGGCATCATATTTTATAAACTAGTCATATCTTTTGGATTCAAAATGTGAATCGAAAAGTGACTAGTGACATTTATCAAATACATGTAGTGGAGTAGAAATGACTAAATGCCACTCTGAAATGTAGTGGAATAAAGACGCATTTCATGGAAATACCCAAGTAAAGTACACACTGTCTGAGCTAGTAGAAAATCCCCAATTAAGAAAATAATCTTCTCTCCACTATGCTTATTATTCAGGGGGGAAAAAAGAATGCATCTGTTTGTCAGCCAGTCTTTCCTGGGTCCTGCTGTTCCCATCCCCTTTTCTCTTCCCCCTCAGTTCAAAGGTTCAAAGGTGAGCTTTACTGGCGTGACAGACGGGCGTCGTTGCCAAAGCCGTTCCACTGTAGGCTCTGTTTTTATTTCCAAACATCATTCTCTTCCCTCACATTCATCATGTTCTGTAGTACCTCTGCAGGTCTGATGTGCTTTCAGTATGTGGCGATCCACTTACTATTGACCCAGCACACGCTAAACCTTTTCTCTCTGTTCTCCTTATTATCTCGGCCCGCTCCTTCCTTTCATTTCATCAGGTTTTTGTAAACGCCGTGTCCAGCGGTGTGAAATCTGTTAATCGATCGTGACACTGATTGTGTGCCGCTGTTGTAGGGTGATTGTGGTGACAGAGAGAGAGAGAGAGAGAGAGAGAGAGAGGGAGAGAGAGAGAGAGAGAGAAAAGCCAGGGGGATGGAGAAAGAGAGTGGATTGGTGTGAGGTGTAGTGCATGTGAGTGAGAGTGTGCACGTGAAACAGAAGCAGAGGAAGAGATGAAAGAGAGAGGGAGCACATGGATAAGGACAGGAAGAGAATAATGGATGGTGTGTGTGTGCGTGTGCGTGTGCGTGTGTGTGCGTATGTGTGCGTGTGCGTACGTACGTGCGTGCAGGGGTGGGAGGGTGAGTGAAATATTCCTAATTGCCAGGCAGAAGGTTGCCGGTTGCCGGTTGCTGGTTTAACGGCTTGATGACTCTAATGGGCCATTGTGTGCCATTTAGATATTGTTGTGGTTAAAAGGCTTTGGCAGCCACAGAGGACGCCTGTCACGGCAGCACGCAGAGGGCGAGGGAAGACGGGCCACAAGTGTGTCTTAGAGTGTGTGTTTGTAAGAGAGAGAGAGAGGAGCGAAGAGACAAACGTGGCAAATGTCAGAACAAGAAAGTACAGTTACATCATTTACTTGAGATTGAGAATCATTTATTTAAAAGGGATAGTGCATATTAATGAACATGTATGTAAATAGACAAGATTGTAGCCTGTGGCTAAATCTAACATCTCTAGTCCCTAGTCCCTTTAGCAGCTTTTATTGTGACTTAATTGAGGTTTCTCTTTAGTATATCCACAGGTGGATGCATAACAGTTCACTTATATATACCACAAATGTGCAGAAGGAATGTATCATGCTGTGACCACTCTGCAGAATGTTTCTCTTAACCGTTCTCTCCAAATCCCTTCCTCGTACCCCACCACCCTCAGAGAAGGGCCGAGACTACAAGAAAAACAAAACCATACAAAATTCAAGAGGCAAAACAGATAACAGATGTATCTCCCAGTCTCTGCAGAGCCACACACATACAGACTTAATATGCAAACAGTTGTGCATGTACCAAAGCACTTACTGTATGGGAAGCTACACGCTGGCACACATGCTGTATACCGACATCTAACAGTGTCTGCATCTGCATGCATGCATCGGCCTGCACAACATAAAGCCCTGTACAAAACATGCATCTGCAGTGTCTACATGCATAATAGAGCACAGTACATTATATAATATAGGGCCCTATTTCAACGATCTAAAAGCACAGGGTGAAGCGCATGGTGCAGGTGCGTTTAGGGCGTGTCCAAATCCACTTTTGCTAGTTTGATGGCAGAAAAAATAGTCCGTGCGCTGGGCGCATGGTTCTAAAGGGTTGTACTTAGGGTCTTCATTAATCAGAGGTGTGTTTTGGGCGTAACATGCAATAAACCAATCAGAGGTCATCTCCCATTCCTTTTAAAAGCCAGGCGCGTTTGGAGCATTGCTGTTATGATGGCGGATTTGCACCGTAATATTTTTATTTGTAATCTTCTGCATGTGTGTGTGCTGCTGCGCTTCCCTGTGTGTGTAACAAGCATAGTGTGTGCGTGCGCTGTGCACGAGCCTAGGAGCATTTTACTAATGCTCTGTTAAAATAACAATGAAACGCTGCGCTATTGACTTTAGACCAGGTTTTTGTTGGTCAATGGCACGATCACTTCCCGCTGCCTCAAGATAGCAATACCTCCAGAATGCACCTGAACACACCTCCCTGTAAGACCAGCACGCCCAGAATGCACCTGAACACACCTCCCTGTAAGACCAGCACGCCCAGAATGCACCTGAACACACCTCCCTGTAAGACCAGCGTCTGTTATTTAGACGACGCGGGCGCTGGATGGGAAATTGACAACTGCGTCGGTCTTAAACCAGCAAAGACACACTTGCGTCGGGCTTTGCGCCGCACTGCGCCAGGTGAAAAATAGGGCCCATAATGTGGAGAAGAAAAAGAATAAGTATGTCAACTGTTGGATATCTACTACAAAAACGTTATTGCTATTTAGCAATTACCCAACAATATTGCGTTATTATGGAACCCACGCAACTTCTAGGAAAGGCCCGCCCTTCAATAGCATTCACACACTACTATTGGCCAGGTGGTACGCAAGGTAACGTTACCCGATTTGTTCAGGTCCTATCCCCTGACCAATCGGCTAGCCTAACCTTAACCACTCAAGGTCAATGCCTAACCGCAACCAATCAAACTGCTTCGTAGGGCGGGCCTTTCCTAGAAGTCACGCGGGATCCATAATAACGCGACAATACCAAGTGGCCGATTATCTGGGCTCTGTGAGCGACCCAAAAATGCAGAAAGACATGAACTAAATATAGAGTGAGTGACCATAACCAGGCTGTTGAGAGGGCTGAACACAGACAAACCTGGCAACTCAGAGAAAAAAAAGGTAGAGGCACTTCCTGCTACACTACAGCATGGATAAAGGCAAAAGTACAAAGTCTTCTTTCTTTTTCTTTTTCTTTTTTTTTTTTTAAACAAAATCAAACTCAAAATAATTCAACACACACAATATTTACTTGGGGAAACAAAGCTGAAATAGAAGCAGTTAAACATGTCAGAGCATGTCACGGGTCGCCTGAAGAAAAAGCAGCAGAACAACACATTACCATCGCATTGTTAAACTACATCTCATTGTTTTATCGTATAGTTGTATTTTAAAAGCCCGAACCCGTTTCCAGCCCGACTGTACAAAAGGCCGTCTACCAGCAGTGATTAGAGTGCATGACGGAGAATAGCGCGGACACGCGCTTCAGACCGCGAGCGGGCACACGCACCACTCGGCGGAAAAGGGAGAGAAAGAAAAAAAAAGAGACTGCACCGCGCGCACACAGCTCTTTTGTATTTTGTCAAAAATTTGTCATTTATACATTTTTTAACATCATTTATCCATGACTAACGTAAGTTGGAACAAAGAAATCAAATAAGTCCTCCAGAGGTCAGCGTTTTCGCGCTAATCGAAACGCATCACCTGACCGCTCATTTACCACGCAACCCGGAGCGCAAGCCCGAGCCCGGCCCCAGCCCGTGTAAAATGATAGAAATTAAGACTGAGGCAAAGATCCTCAGCTCTAGTCCACCCAGCAGAACTGCTTCATTATTGGGACTGCAGCAGCAGTAGGTAGAGTTTGGTTTGCATTAGCAGTAATGTCATATATGTGTGAAGGAAATTTGAGTCCTGTTGTCATGTGTTTCCAACTAGTCTCGCATTGCCAGACCTTCCTCCACAGCGCTGCAAAGGAGGGTCCGGCGAGTCCACACAGCATTCTGGGATGGGAGAGAAACGGGCTCTGGTTTATTGGCATTTCTTTAAACCAATCGCAATGGTCACGGGCATTAAGCATTAAGCACCGAGCAGAGCCACGGTGCCTCTGCTAAACAGCCTCAGGAAGCAACTTGTTTTGGTGGAACGTGTACGTTCAAAAGTAGTTTTAAGGTGCGACAGAAAACTCTGATTGGACAGATAGTCTAGCTAGCTGTCTGGATTTAGCCTGCAGAGATCTGAGGAGCAGTTAACCAGAGTCCTCACAAATCCACCGGAGGTTTAAAAATTACAACACAAAGAAAACGGAAAGTAACGGAAAGTAACGGACATCTGGCTGAAAAGAATGAAATCCGGCCGAATTTCCGACGGGAACGGAGCATTCCCGGAAGTGGAACATCGTGGATAGAGACTAGTTTCCAACTGATTCATTTGAATGAATGAATGAAGAGACAAGAGACCTGTAACTGTCTTGAGATGTTATCTAAAATATGCACTTGGTGGTTATATACTGTACGTGATATCATGCTTAAAGGCTTAAGCTGCAAAAGTCGCAAAAGTCTGCAGTAGATGTAGTTCAGTAATGGCAGACTCCGCCACTAACGGTGAAAAACACTACAGAAAGAGAACAGAGTGTAAATGCATTGAATGGCTATTGCTGAAGAAAAAAAATGCAGAACGCGAATAGCGTCAAAAATGGGTTTTTAACTTTAGTAATGATCCTGCCAGTAAAACAAATGTGATGAGAGACAGAGATGGAAGGATGGGTTGTGTCTTGAGTAGCGATGCTGTGATGATGTGTGGAGGAGCAAATCCTGCAGAACCCGGAGGGTACAAAGCCAATATGCACTCTGTCTTGCTTCAGCAAGAACAGGGTTATAAGGGGTACGTTTAGGTAACATGTTAGATAAAGTAAACAGATGTGAGTTGGCAAGTAAAGGTCCGAGTCCATCTGAGGGGCTCCAACACTACACAGAAATGCATTGATCCCACTCAGCCAACCAATCACAGAATCCCATAGAACAGCCTCTTCAACACATCACTCTGCTGCGAGGAAAATCATTACACTTACATCACTAACACAGTGCTCATGATGTCTCAGCACATTTGAGCTTTCTACACTTTTAACCTTAAAGGCTCTTCAGATACCACACATGTCCCCCCTTCGAGACTTAATAAAGTCTCGAAAAACAAAGAGTAAAACACACATGTTTAAAATTACAACAGAAGAACAATTTCTCCGGCACACGTTCCTTGTAGTATGATTTTAACACATTTGAGCTTTATACAGACTTTTAACCTCATAGGCTCTTCAGATACCACAGATGCCGAGGAAGTGAATGAATCACAGGATTATGAAAGATGCATTCTGAAGTATTCACACGTCCAGCGGGCAGGTTTGGACTCCACCTGCCCTAAAGCTAAACAACCTCTCACATCTCTGGCTCTCCGCTCTCCTGTCTTTTTTTAAAGCTTCACTGGCTCCACTTATTTTTGAAATTTTTTTAATGAGGACAAACACACATCGGTGTACACACACACACACACACACACAGGTAACCGCAAGTGCACACTAGGAAAGGATGTGATGGTGACATACTGAGGGAGTGTCTCTACACGTTAGCATCTTAAGAGACTGGGAAAAGGAGGGAGGGTGGCGTGCGGAGGAGAAAAGGGTTTTAAGTGCTCGTGCGCGGCTTTAGGCAGCAAAAACAGGGTTAGTTAGTCAGGGAGGGAAGACTGGAACGAGCGTGGTAGGAGACGAAGAGCATACAGATTGGCTTATTGTCTTAGCCCGTCTTCTAACATTTTCCGTTGTGGAGACCACCCCCCATGCCGCTGTCGCGCCAATAAAGCAGATTTGAATTAGAATTTTCATCACAGTGTATGAAAGAGAGTCCTCAGTGGGGGAGCCTAACAAGTGAGGGATGGGTTGGTGGTCTGTATGAGTCAGAGCTGAGAGATGGAACACACATAAGGTTCGCTTTCACTCCTACCTCGTTTGGTCCGTTATAGCCTTTGGTCTGAAAATCCGTTTGGTTTGGGGCCGTGTGAAAGCTCATCCAAAATCTGGTGCGGACCAAACACACAAACTCTGGTCCACTTAAAATCGGGGGTCTCACTTCGCTTCCAAGTGAACTAGAGTTCGGTTCACTTCAGGTGAGAACCCAATCCGACCCAAACACAGGAAGTGAACCAAAAACAGAGCATTTACTAGCCTGCAATTTCAACCTTGCACACAATTTTCGGACTTCTTTACAGTGGTGTAGTCTACGTGCAGTATACCCACTAAGAAAGCTCCAGGATCTCCATGTACCCACTTAAAAATGCGCAATGGCACATAACAACATACTTTCCATTATAATTTTGATATATTTTGAATTGTCATCTGTTTTTTTTTCTTCGCATAGGCTAAATAAAGATATTTCCAGAAAATATTTCCGGAAATTGGTGCATAAAAGTGTGTCAGAATCATAGACTGTTAATATTAATAATAATAATAATATACAGTCTATGGTCAGAATGCAGAAAATTAAGTCTTTGACGCTCTAAATTTCCCCCGAAAAGGCCCATTCTGGCCCATATATATAGGCCCATACATATACAGTACAGTATACCCACTACAATTACAATACATGCAATACATTAGACTACACCACTGCTTATATATGATTTAAGGGATGGTAGCTTTCAGATCCATAGGCTGTTCTGACCATATGTTGCTGGCTTGGTGTTTGCTCCATTATTTCTGAGACCAGAAGTGTCGACCAGTTTCGGATATTTTGTCCAATAAACAAGCGCCCGTCTCGAGCATGTGCCGTGTGCTTACAGTGTTTGGTGCGTTTGACAAAGCGCAGTGTGAAAGCAAACCGAGCCAAATAAAAAAATGCGACAATGTTGCAACTTCACCCCCGAACCGCACCGAGTCCACCCAACTATAGGTGTGAAAGCACCGTAAACCTTTCCCAGCTTTCTCTTTGGCACGTGCCTCCTAGTCATTTCTTTCTTTCAGTCCAGTCGTTCCAGTCATACGGAACATGTGTTCCATTTGTCATCGAGCCGCTGCGTCGTCGACCTCTGCACCCCATGCTTCCTGAGGGTGTCGGAGAACGAGGACTAGGGGCGTATTCCGCAGTCGCACTTGTTAAGTCGCTGTGGATGAAAGCGCCCGGCTAAATGCCTGAAATATAAATGGAAAATGCAGGGGATGGAGGGAGAGAGCGGTGGAGATAAAAGAGGAGGGAGATAGAGAGGGTAGTCTTTGCTTTGGGAAGGGATGGGATTGTAGAGGCAAGGAGGGGGTGGAGGAGGAGGGAGAACGAAGATATAAAGGGTGGTCTCGCCGCTGACAGTGACTGAGAGCGAGCCTTTATCGTGTTGCCAGGAAAAGAACACAGAAGCACATATCAACCGTACTCTCACTCTATTTCCCTTTGCTCTCTACTCGCCTCTCGCACTCTCCTCCTCCTCCTCGCTCTGTCTCTTTCCTCTGATATCGGGCGGTTTCATGTTTCACTCTCTTCTATAGGCTGGAGACAGTTTTTTTTAAGGGTAAATGTTGACCTTCGGCCCTCACTTTGTTGCGTGTACCAATGCATCGTAGATGAACTGTAAAATAGGGGGGTGAGGTGAAGATATTGGATTCAATTGAGATGAGAACGTATGTGTTTTGTGAGGGATAATTCAGTTTTTCATAGTGTGAAGTGGCGAGAAACAGCCCCAGCATGATGATGGCTCTGGGCCTACAACTGACAGCACAGCCCAGGTGCACCCTGGGATGCTGATGATATGGGAAGAGAGGGAGGGAGGGAGGGAGGGAGGGAGAATGCAACAGAAGGAGAGAGAAGAGAGAGACTTAGCCGTGGAGGATGGAAAAAGTTACAGAGGTTGTCAAAAGAATGGAAAAGGAAGGAGGGAAGAAGGCGAGCAGGAGAGAAGACGGGAGTGAAGGAGGGAGCGAGGGGGATAATAGGCGGAGAGATGGAGAGCCGAGACTTGAGGGCAAGCCGTAGTGGAAGATTGAAATCAGAAGATATGACAGGAGTGGAAGAGATAGCAGAGGACAGACGGAGAGAGTGGAGAGGGAATAAATGGATTAATAACATCCCTCATCTGGACCTTACTGCCTCCCTCCCTCCCTCATTTCCTCGTTCCCTCCCTGCTCCTTCTCTCTGTCTCTTTTCCCGCCGCCACCTCTCCCCTCCTCCCCTCCGCTTAGAGCAAGGGAGAAAGATGTCTGACTACAGAAGCGTGCTCACCTCCCTGACTCCCTAAACCACTTTACAGCCGCCCTGGGACACTCTGTGGTCCTCCTGAACCTCAGCGTCTTCACTGTCGCCACTTTGACTCCCGACCGCATGACTTATCCTCCCTCTTTACTGGGGAACATTTTAAAACTCTTTGTGAGAGTTGCGTATTTGAAACTTTTGGGTTATGAAGGTTAAATCTGTACATTTGTGTCCTGCATTAGCACTGTGGGGCTCTTCTTTGAGACAAATCTCTAAAAACTTGTGGTGTGGCTGGTGATGAATTGGCGGACATCATTTCAAACAGGTTCAACACTAGATCAGTAGTGTCAGACTCAGTTTCACTGAGGGCCACGTTGGAAAGGAAGAATCACATCAGGGGCCAGACATTTAGAGTTTATAGACATGCTTTCATTTTGAAAAAGTCAAATATCTTTGACTGTATTATTGCTATGTCTTATAAAGTCTTCTCCCTCACAGTTTGGTCGACATAAAGCCCTAAAAAAGTCAGCAAAAAAGTTCCTTAGCCATCATAGAAAAAAGGCTGAAAAAAGCAACCAAAACAACTTAAAAGAAGCGCCAAAAGCATCGGCAAAAGTGCCAAAAACTAGGTCGGCCAAAATTTATTGTGAACCTAAATTGATATGCGGGCCGGATCAAAATCTGCGAGGGACCGGATTTGGCCCGCAGACCTTGAGTTTGACCCAATGTGCACTAGATGTTTGACGCTTCTCTGCTTAAAGTGTAACCTAAGGTGTTTTTGTGAATGTACCCGAGTCAAACTTTTGTTTAAAAGCATAATTATGACAGTAGCGCCACTTCTAAGATTTTACACTAAGAAGGCTCGACACAACATGAGACTTTAGTCCAAGTTTGTCTTCACAGAGTTTACTAAAAAGAAAGGTTTTGAACAACTCGGTTTTTCCGCTCGCCGCCACAATGTTCTCAATGCTAGAGTTCATGTGTAGAGCCACTGGTGATACTTGGACTTCATGTTTTGTCGAGCCTTTTTAGTGGTTTAAAAATAGTGATTTTGATGCTATCTTAGTAGTGCCCCTAGCACTCCCATTCAAACGGCCATTTGACCGAAAATACGGTAAATCTTAAAAATGGCGCTTCCGTCCTAATTATGCTTTTAAACGAAAGTTTGACTCGGGTACATTCACAAAAACACCCTAGGTTACATTTTGGCGAGAGTTGCACTTTAATTGAGACCGTAACATAACCCTATTCTGAACCTGTTGCTTCATTCTATCATCTAAAATAAAAAAAATGTAGAGTTTGGAGAGGCAGCAGGTCACTTTGTTCTCTGGACTTACTGATTAGTCCAACTGAATTCTCCAGTGCTTTCCAAACATAAGGAAAAACGGAGCTTGTGAGATTGTGAGTTGTAACCCGTACGGGTCTGTCTACTTTTTGGCTGTGCAAAGTATGAGAGCAACAAAGTAATTGACCGTTAGCTAAGCCCAGCCAGCCTCAGTTGCTCTCTCTACGCATGTCAAGCTTTTCGTTCTCACACGGCAGCTTACGGTGACAACGGTGGCAGATTTAAAAAAAACAACAGGTTATTGATTTCTAGTCGACCAGTATTGATTTTGTCAGTTGAAATAACGCCAAGCTGGAAGCTAATCAAGCTAACGCTAGCTCCATTAGATATCTGATTAATTTCAAAACAAGAGCCCTGTTACTGTCTTAAGTATACATGATCTACAATACGCACTAAAATATGCAAATATGCATACCCTTGCATTGTCTATATCTACGACGGTCCGCTTCCGGGATGGTTCAAGTTCTGCTGGAAATTCCGCTGAATGTCTATCATTTCGGCCGGGTTTCCTTCCTCTGTCTCTGTGTTGGCGTTCTAACCTCTGGTGGATTTGTGAGGACTATGGTTAACTGCTCCTCAGATCTCTGCAGGGTAAATCCAGACAGCTAGCTAGACTATCTGTCCAGTCTGAGTTTTCTGTTGCACGACTAAAACAACTTTTGAACGTACACACGTTCCACCAAAACAAGTTCCTTCCCGAGGCTGTTTCGAAGAGGCGCCAATCCGTGCTTAGCACCGCCCATGATGATTGTGATTGGTTTAAAGAAATGCCAATAAACCAGAGCACGTTTTTCTCCCATCCCAGAATGCTTGGTGGACTAGCCAGACCCTCCTCCGCAGCGCTGTGGAGGAAGGTCTGGCAAAGCGAGACTAAACCTAACCCTACAAAATGTTGTGGAACATAGGTTACCATTCCTTGTCCACCTTATTATTTATCACTCAGCCTCACCCGGCCATACATTTCCACAGACAAATACACAGATATAAAAGCCAGACGATGTCCATATATTTTGTAGACTCAGGCTTCCCTCCAGCCACCCTATTTAGTCTCCTTGGCCTAACTTTACGAGACACACTCACAGACACACACTCAGAGAAAGAACTATTACCGTTCCACAAGGACCAGGGGACAAACAAGAGCAGCAGCAGGAAAAAGCATCAGACTGCTGAGGCCCCTGGGTGAGTCGTCTGCTAAACTTAGAGCAGAAATGGGCCAGAGAGAAACGATCTGTGCATTTGTGTGTGGTGTGTGTGTGTGTGTGTTAAGTGGCATTAACGTCTGATTGCGTCAAAATATGAAACAAAACACCCCCTCTGTCTTTTTAATTTCCTTCCAGTTTCTTTTTGGACTTTGGGGATTTTTGTGTCTCTTCATTCTTCAAACCCCTGGATGGGTACAGAGGCTGTGACTGGGTGGCCACACTGCAATCAAAATCATGTTGAGGCAAAATGAGTCAAATATACTAATGAAGACCTGTGTTTTTTTTTAATTAAGGTTCAGAAAGTACTTAAAATAAGGTCACTGTTAATTAGATGACGGTCTGACAAATGTGCGAGCTAATTAAGCTTGTATGTGTTTGATTAAAGATAAGTAGGCTTCCATGATAAGAAATGTGATGATGAGGCACGAGAAGAGCGAAGTAGAGGGAAAAGAGATATGGGGAGTGAGAGGAGGTTTAATTGAGGTAGAGATGGGGTGTGTGTGTGTGTGTGTGTGTGTGTGTGTGTGTGTGTGCGCATGGCGAGAGAGAGGAATGACGGGGAGCAAAGGGGAGGGCTTGTCATCAATATGTAATTTCAGTGCACGTGGTGATGGCGGCTTGTGCTCACAGGCTTCATTTGAAACAAGTGTGTGTGTGTGTGTGTGTGTGTGTGTGTGTGTGTGTGTGTGTGTGTGTGTGTGTGTGTGTGTGTGTGTGTGTGTGAATGCCTGTGGCTGTGCTGAGTTTATATCTTCTGCCCACTGTCTTTTAAATTCCCTATATTCAAGTGAAGGCCAGCTGTCCCCCCCTCCCCCTTTCCTCCTGCCTCACCTCCCACTCCAGCTCTCTCTTTTTTTCATCCCTCCATTGCTTTTTCTCTCAGTCTTGATCTCCCTCTCTCTCTCCCACTCTCTTTCTCTCTCTCTCTCTCTCTCTCTGGCTTCTCTTTCCATCAGGCAGTGCAGCAGCAGTCAATAGCAACACCCCCCCCCCCAAGTTCAAAGCAGCCTTTATAGGCAGGATAGAAATATGCATTGCCAAAAACCTCCCAGCAACAGACACCACCATCATCTCTCTCTCTGGCTTGCTCTACCTTTCTATCTCAGTCTTTGTCTCTCTTCCACACTGTTACTGTCTGTCTTCGCCTCATCGCTACATCCTCACAAAGAAGACCTACCTATATCTATCTACTGTACATGTAGCGGTTTGTTAAAAAGGACTTGAAATCAATAGTGTTGCTAAGGGAATGACATTCTAGTAGTTTTTTTTTTTTCTGGGCTAATTAGGATGTATTCCACATTCTCCCACATGGTCTGTGGTAGCTTTTGTATGTTATATCAGTATTTCAGGATAGGTAGTCACACAGCATGTAAGGTGTAATCCACCCTGATCCAAGCGGTTATCTTAAAATAACACATGGCACAGAAGTTGAGGATTTGCTTCTTTATTTCTTATTGTGTATTATCCTATTTTTTATTTTTTTTGTTTTTTAACTTCACAGTTCCAAAGAGTTGTTCCTGATCTGAAACCAACATTACTAAACCCAACATCTGTTTATCAGGGTTATAGTAGGCTAAAACGTTAAAGAAAATAAGCAGTGAAAAATATTTTTAGTAAACTTGCACTAAATAAAAACTAAAACCTTGAAGAACAACTAAACCTAAACTGAAACTACATTGCCAGGTTAAAAAACTGAAGATCTAAAAACTCAAACTTGAGCGTTCCGATAAACTGAAACTAAACTAAAGCTAGCAAACACACCCTGGAAACTAACTACTAAACTAAAGGAAATTGAAAAGTCAAAACTAAAACAAAAACTAATAGAAAATTTGAAACTATAATAACCTTGGTGTGAATTAGTATTATTATTTATTTTTTAACCCCGTGACGCCTGAATTTATTCACAATTATATAAAAAAAATGTATTATGTGTGTTTCTGGCTCCAAGCTGATGCTAAATTAAGTTGAGATTGTTAATTTGTCCATAGCATATAGAATAGATATAAATTTAGGTATGATGCAAATTAGCGACAACAGGCATTCATGGTAAAATTCTTTACAAAATGGTAAAATTAATAAAACACATTTTCCCATCTCAGATATGTAGATTTTATTCATCTCACAAAGTAATTGACAAATAAATGAATCTTGACAACAGCAAGAAAGAAAACACTCTCCTACTCCCTAACATTGACAGTAGTCTTTTTAGGGTTAGGGGTAGGGTTAGGGTTAATTTCGCTTCCGTGAACTGGATGTAGTTCCCACTCCGACAGGTCCTACGAGAAACCAGTGCGTGCAAAAGTTCCTAGGTATGTATCGTATGTAAACAAACCGGCATTGGGGGAATACACACGCTATCTCGCCTGCAGTCGGAATGGAAGTGGTTTGATGCAAATTAGCGACAGTCGGCGTTAAGGGGCTAAATCCACACACCCACAGCCTTACCTTAAAGGGATACTTCACCGATTTAGCATTAAGCTTTGTATTGGCAGAAACACGGTAGTATTTTTGAATGACCGTGCTTCCCTCCCTCATGTCCCCCTGAGACGACAGATTTCTTTATTTTGGGTCTGGAAAAAATCTTGCGATGACGGAAAATGACGTCATCGGAAGATTTTTTTGCCCAGAGGCAATGGACTACTAGCCTCGTGAGACCGTCCTGATCTGGCGAGCTCCAGTTTTCCGCTCGCAGATCAGTCTGGCATCTTGAGACAGAGAAAATTTGGAGCTGTTCGCCAAACGACCGACCAATCGGCGTTGGTTTTGAGGCGGGTTTAGGTGTGACGCAACGAGAAGCGACTGTTCAGTCTAAACAACGTGGAAGCTTCCACGGAGGAGATGAGCGTAGCTATCGCAGCAAGTTTGATCCGAGTTAGAAAGTATTCCTTCATTGAAAGAAGAGCAAAAGATGGCACTGCAGGCTTTTCTCGGAGGAAAAGATGTTTTTGCTCTTCTCCCGACTGGTTTCGGCAAGAGTTTGATCTGATTGGTTGATTTGGCCCGTCTGTCACCAACAGGTGGTGATAGACAGATGGTTTATCCAATCAGCTAACCAGTGTTTTCGCCCCTTCCCCAAAAGTTCTCCAACGGAAAGTTCCCAGATGGATATGCCGAGCAAATGCGAAGCAATCCATCTGGCGCAGTCAGGTTAACGGACTACAGCCAGTAGTAGGAGCTACTTCTGTATGTTTTCAACCCGCCCATAGGGGGTCGTCTTTCTCCGAGTATTGCCAAAGATTGCCAGCCATCTTGGATCTTCGCTAAACTTTCTCAACAGCAATTATGTGCATTCAAACTACCGCACACGTGTACCACCGGGATATATTGGTACAGATCGGAGAATATGAAGGAAACTTTGTTGCGTTGACTGTCTCACTGTGTGTCTGTTTGTCTGTCTACGGTAGGCGTGGCTTGGGAGTAGACGCTAAAGCAGTGAAGCAAGTGCATTCTGGGATTTGGTGTCTTTCATCCACATGAGCCGAAAACACATTTTCTGGCTTTTCTCGGCCTAGAAGCCACCAACTTCTAAAAAAATGTCACATTTCTACTACATAAGTGACCCAATTTAAAGATATATTCATCTTTCCAACGGTGAAATATCCCTTTAAACGAATTGCTGCTCGATAGTCTGTAAAAACTAAAAAATAAATGTGTGATGTGTTTATAATAACACTGAGGATCTTTTCTGTGCATGCATCTACAAAACACATTCAATCCAAGGGATAACATGTCTCAACAACTCAGGATGTTACAAACCCAAGACAGACAAAAAGATATAAACAATATAACCTTAAACTCCAAATCACATCTGTACAAACTTACCCCGTAATACATATTGATATAAATATTAATATCAGGGTGCTCGAATGGAACAGTAAAAACATCTGACACGAACAGTACATTACATGAAAATAACAAATTCTCTGGTGTTATTGTATAGTTTGATGTAAACGAATGAAAACACATGGTTTGTGCAGCTCTAACTGTAGTGGTTGCTGTGGTAACATTTGAACTCAGTACAGTATGTACAGGACACAGCGAATAGTAGCGCAAATGCGTGTATGCACCTGAACTATAAAAGCCTGTTACCATGTCCCCGTATATATTTGCTTTATGTGATCAGTGTACAATACACTTAGCAGTTTAGCACTGTGAGTCGTGCTGTTTCATCGTGCTGTTAAGTGTGCGTGTGTGTGTAGTGTGTATGAGTGCTTGTGTCCAAAAGCAGCACCCTCGTATTAGTCTGTGATTGCAGTCGTGATTTGTCGTTTTGTATTGTGTGTTTGAGTGTGCCCTTTCTATTACAGGGTGGCTTTTGAATGCAGCTGTGTAGGTATGTGTGTGTGTGTGTGTGTGTGTGTGTGTGTGTGTGTGTGTGTGTGTGTGTGTGTGTGTGTGTGTGTGTGTGTGCGTATGCGTGTATGTCGGAGTCTGTGTTTAAAGCCATTCAAATTTGTGTGTGTGTGAGAGAGAATATTAAAAAAAGCAAGACTGGAAGTGTGTGTGTGTGTGTGTGTGTGTGTGTGTGTATGTGTGTGTGCGTGGTTGTGTGTGTGTGTGTGTGTGTTTGCGTGCTTGCGTGTATGTCGGAGTCTGTGTTTAAAGCCATTCAAATTTGTGTGTGTGTGTGTGTTTATGTGAATATTACAAAGCAAGAGTGGAAGTGGGTCTATTTCTTTTGCAGTCACTGATGTGTCCCTGTGTGTGTAATTGAAATACCTGAGTTATTGACTCTCTCTCCCCTTCGAGTCAAAAAACTGCTCGAGGAGTGTTTGAGTGCACTCATTTGGAGGCTCTGGGGCAGAGCAGGCAACTCTGGCAGACCAAGGCCTGTCGACCATGCACACACACACACACACATGCGCGCACACACAGACACACACACACACACACACACACACACACACACACACATATGTAAAAGAGAGCCCTACTGAGGCCATGCCTACACAAATACAGACATGCAGGTGCACACAGGCAAAATAAGAGGCAAAATACAGACATCAACTACACAAACTGGCACACACACACACACACACACACACACACACACACGCACGTTTCCCGTAGAGGAGGGCACACGTGTCACGTCTCTCTCTCTGACAGCATCAGTCCTCTGTGGTTGAACAACTCAGGCTTAGCCTCCTCCTGCCTAAATTGGCTGGCTGACTGCCTGACACACACACACACACACACACACACACACACACACACACACACACACACACACACAACACACACACACACACACACACACACCTCCGTTTCCCTGCTCCTTCACCAGCTCCTGGCTTCCTGCCCCTTCACTGCTCACTCGCTCTATACCGGATCACAGCCGTCTGCCAGCCTGCCCTCTTCCTCTCCATTCATCCCATTGTCACCACATTGTCCTCTGCCCCTGTCCCTCTGGAGGCTTCAAATCTCAGCTGCATCCTCGCTGCTTTTTGTACATCTCCATCTTTTATTCTCGCGTGCTTACTTCCTTTTTCTCTCCCTTTTAGTTATGTCTGTTTTTCTCTTATCGATTTCCTCCTCTACGGGTTTAATCTCTCGCCGTATCTCTCCATCTCTCTCTCTTTCTCCCCTGTCTCCACTGGCCATTCATCCTGCCGTATTGTGCGGCGTATAGTGTATTGTTGTCTGTATACAGTAGCCAGCGCTGACGTCAGCCGTGGATCCACAGAGAAGACAGTGACCGGCTCAGAAGCTTATTCAAAGCCTTGCTGGCCGGCTTCCTGCGTCTGGCTGACTGACTCGCTGGCCCTTTGGGAATTTTAATACTCACTAATCGATCACCTTGTGCCAACAGAAGGCGATAATGTGAGCAGGCCCTAATTATTGTTGCTGTAAATGAAGAGCGGTGTTTTGCAGCACTTCATTTGACCCAAGGTTTCTTATCATTCAACGTGCTCTCCCACCAGTGATTTTTTTTTTCTTTCTACCATATCTCTCACCCTCATTCTTTCCATGCTTCTGCTTCTGTCGTGCTCTTCTTTAAGCATGTATTTTTCTTAAAGGGTAATGAAAATTCTGCAGACCTCTGGCACTCTGAATGAGTGTGTTGGACAGTGCATTTATACTGCTCTTAAGAAGAGAGAGATAGAAAGAGGAAGCCAGAGGACATGGGTGGCAAACAGGGTGCTGTACAGAGGATAAAGGGTAGAGCGGGAGTGCAGGAATCTGGAAATTCAATTATAACTGTGTGCCCTGGCAGTAATTCCACTGGTATGAATGGGACGGCAGAGCGAGACAAGAGATGGATGGAGATGGATGAAGGGTAAGAGAAAAAGAAGGCAGAGAAGAGATCGAAAGTTGATGAACAAATGGGTTACAGTTAGCGGAGAGAAACATGAGCACAACGTCAGCCTGCGCATCATTATTTCATGATTTCGAAACAGCCTCCGCAGCATTAGATGCACTCGTTTCATATTTCACACAGCACGGGGCGATAATGGCAACCTCACGGATGCAGCACGTTATTTGAAAGAGAGTTCGGCTTTTGCAACATGTGCACTGTTAGCTCTCAACAGGCCACCTCAATGGTATAGCCCTGATCTCATTAATGCAGAAATAAGGTAGCGGATCAACCCATGTGCATCCCCTGGGAGGGGCAGGTTAGCCTTTGATGTTGACTGAAGCACAGGGAGAGCCCTAAGGAGCCAGAGAGATTTCAACACCCTGCCTTCCTGGTCTCACATTGCCAGACCTATCTCCACAGCACTGCAAAGTAAGGTCTGGCCCCTCCACACATACACTCCAGGATAGGAGAATAAAAGAAGCTCTGGGTTTTTAGCCTTTTTTTAATTTATTTTTTAAGCCAATCACAATCGTCTTGGGTGGCTCTAAGCTCCGGGCTCTGCACAAAAGTCTCGGGATGGAACTTGTTTTGGTGGAACATTTGCACCCCGCAAAAGAAAACGCCACATACGATGTTAAAATGAAGTTGACTGGTCACACAGTACAGTAACGTGAGCTTCGTCCACACAGCAATCCCACCAATCGGTGCCAAAACGCCCCAGTTAGAGAGTAAATGCCGTACAAACATATTATTTGTAAATCTTTACAATCATTCCCTGAATGAACAAAGCAGGCCTGCACTTGTTGCACAATCCAAATTTACTTGAAAACTTGGCATTTTCGGTGTGTAGCTCGCTGGCATCGAAGGTTGCTGTTGTGTCCCGGTGCGAACCGATTTTGAAATGAACTTTTGTCAATCCAGACTACTGTACAACTGGCTTTACCCACGTTCAGGGCACAATCGAAACGCACGACAAAAATCGCTCCCATTCATTTAATTTGCCACATTAGAAGCATTGAGTATCCAAGAACATGAACTTTGTGCCTCGTGCATACAGGAGTTGGGCTCACAGACACACAGTCGCAGAGCTGCAGAGTCTCGTCTAGACAAGCGTTTCTCACCTCCTCCTCCTCCTCTTCTGTCCAGCTCGATATTCCATTTCAACACTGGTCGCAAAAGGCTTAGATGTCAGTTTGTTGAAGTGTCTGTCTCTGACGGCACTGCCGGTTGGTTTGTTGTACCTTCTGTATCTCTCATATTTAGTTTCAGCCTCTCCAAGGGAATGGCTACTACTAACGTAGTTAGTGAATGTTTTATGTACAGCGTGTCCAGAGTAGCTGTGTGCTTGTGTGTGTGTGTGTGTGTGTGTTTCTAGGACAATCAGTGTCATTAATATCCAGCACCTCGCAGGTTACGTTGGAATTGCGTTGTTCCAACACGGTAATAAAACAAATTGGCGAAAATGAGCAACGAGATTAAGGACAGCGGCTTCCAGTCCCCAGAATTTGCTCCAGCCGCCCCCGTGCACAAACTCATTAAAGGAGTCATAAAGGCAACTAATGAAACTCATGACCGGTATCATTACAAGCCCACTGGTGTCCTCTCGCCTTTCTCCTCGGCGAGCGAGAGAATAAAGGCAGCGAAATTAATGTTCCCACCAATAATGTTACAAAACCACCGCCGTCCTTTAAGTAGTATCTGCTCTCCTGTGTGTGTAAAGCCAACTAAATTAAAGTGGAGGCCAGCAGTTGTTACGTAACCACTGACACTGTGTCTCTTTGTTCCTCTGTGCGTCCGTCTCTCTTGTCACTTCCAGGATGACGACTCCATGTTCTTTCAGTTCGGCCCCTCCATCGAGCAGCAGGCCTCGGTCATGCTAAACATCATGGAGGAGTACGACTGGTACATCTTCTCCATCGTCACCACGTACTACCCGGGTTACCAGGACTTTGTCACCAAGGTAACCGCACTCGGCTGAGACAAGGCGCACAAATTGCTGCTTGCTGTTGTCGCTGATTGGGATGCTTTTCTGTGTGTGTGTGTGTGTGTGTGTTTTCTTTCTACTTTTTTATTTTCATTTTAACATTTTGCATGATTTTTATCGGCACCTTGGCGCTTCTTTGTAAAGCACTTTGGTCAGCTTAAGCTGTGTTCAAATGTGCTCTAGAAATAAACTTGACTTACTTACTTACAAATGATCAGAACATAAAAGGCAAAACAGACACAACAACAGAAGATGAGTTCGCCTCCCTGACCACTTTAATGTCACAAAAGAAATATTGCAGCCCTGTTCTTGGAAATATACTGTATACATAAATATAATATTTATAAAGCTGATTAGACACATGTTTAAAGTGCCCATATTATGAAAAAAAAAATCACATTTTCTGGGATTTGGGGTGTTATTTTATGTCTCTGGTGCTTCCACACGCATACAAATTTGGAAAAAAAATCCATCCATGGTGTTTTGAGTGAGATACTGTTTCTGAATGTGTCCTGCCTTCAGTCTCTGGGTGAGCTGGTCAAAATCTGCAGGGCTTAATACGTCATCGGCCGAAACATTTTGTGTGTGCTAACCACTTTATAAGTACTAATACCACACATCAGCTAGCTGTTTCTCCAACTTCGGTCAGTACGAGGCAGGATTAGCCGGGAGACTTTTTATTTGCGTTTTTGTCGCTTTTTTGTGTGTGTGTGTGTCCCCCCACCCCAACTGTTAAAAAGTAACTAAGAAACATTTACTCTTACTACATTTCAAATGAGCTACTTTTGACTGGTACTTAAGTTAAAGTTTGTCAAAGTAACACTACTTTTACTTTCCACCTCTGCAAATTGCATTGAAAAAGTACGAGTCTCTTCCCTCTTGTGATCGGCCTCTTCTTCCCCCGTCCCATCCAGATCCGTAGCACCATCGAGAACAGCTTCGTGGGCTGGGAACTGGAGGAAGTTCTACTGCTCGACATGTCCGTAGACGACGGAGATTCGAAGATCCAAAACCAGCTGAAGAAGCTGCAGAGCCCCGTCATTCTTCTCTACTGCACAAAAGAAGAGGCCAACACCATCTTTGAGGTGGCCCACTCTGTTGGGATCACGGGCTACGGCTACACGTGGATAGTGCCCTCGCTGGTAGCTGGAGACACTATTGTAGTGCCTGCAGAGTTCCCCACAGGTAGGAAATCCACTAGAGCAGGCCTGCTCAAATACAAGTCTCAGGGCCCTATGTTAACGATCTAAGAGCACGGTGTGAAGCGCCTGGTGCAGGTGTGTTTAAGGCGCATGGTTCTAAAGGGTTGCACTTAGTGTCTTCACTAATCAGAGGTGTGTTTTGGGCGTAACATGCAATCAACCAATCAGAGATCATCTCCCATTCCCTTTAAAAGCCAGGCGCGTTTGGACCTTGGAGCATTGCTGTTATGATGGCTGATTTGCACCGTAATATTTTTATTTGTAATCTTTTGTATGTGTGTGTGCTGCTGCGCTTCCCTGTGTGTGTGTAACATGGTAGCATAGCGTGCACGCGCTGTGCACGAGCCTAGGAGCATTTTACTAATGCGTTATTAAGATAACAATGAAATGCTGCACTATTGACTTTAGACCAGGTTTTTGTTGGTCAATGGCACGATCACTTCCTGCTGCCTCAAGATAGCAATACTCCCAGAATGCACCTGAACACACCTCCCTGTAAGACCAGCACGCCCATGGGCCACAGATGGGCGCAGGTGCATTTGTTATTTAAACGACGCGGGCGCTGGTCTTAAACTAGCAAAGACACTTGCGTTGGGCTTTGTGCCGCGCTGCACCGGGTGCGAGATAGGAGCCCTCAGAGGTTTACTTCCAAGTATGATTCTTCCAGTTTTATTTATTATCATTTGAACATTTTCTGTATAGAATAGTGTTCAAAACTTAGACACTTAGACATAAAAACATAGGAAAATAGGGTCCAGGTTGAAAAAAAACGTTACCCTTTAAGGCTTCGGATTAAATGGTCTGGATTTCGAACCACAGTCCGCCTGTTGAGCACAGTATGTGGGTGCTATACAGTACAGTACAGTAGGAAACTGAGTCAGAATCAGGAATTCAAATTGGATCCCATTTCTATCTGACACAATCTCAGGATGGAAAGATGTTTGCTTGCCTTGAGCTCAAATGCTAAGCCCTTTATAAGAAGAGTAATTACATTACATGCAGCGTTTAGTTGATGTTTATCCACAGTGCGTCGAAAGTACCATGAATGCATGCATTGGGACGGCAAGACGGTCCTATTTTTTCGCTTATATCATCCACTCCAATGTAGCGGCCCGTTACACATGGCCTACTTGACACCACAGAAAAAACACTGAGCCTTTGAGATAGGGCTGGGCAATATGTCTGTTATATCGATATATGAGGCTAGATATGGTCTTTGAAATTGGATATCGTAATATGACACAGTATATGACACAATATGTCTTTTGCTGGTTTTAAAGGCTACATTACAGTAAAGTGATGTACGTTTCTGAACACACCAGACTGTTCTAGCTGTTCTATTATTTGCCTTTACCTACTTTAATCATTATATCCACCTTACTGATGATTATGTATCTAAAATCTTATTGTAGTAATTGTCAAAGCACCAATTGCCAACCCTACAATATCTCCGCAAAATCGATATCGAGGTAGATTCAAAAATATTGTTTTTTTTATTTGATTTTCTCCATGTCACCCCGGCTCTACTTTCAGATGTTATTTTCAAAATTGTATTTTCCGCTTTTTGGATTTTTCCTGCAAGACAACAAAAAACAAACTGACCTTTCCTTCTAAGAAATGAGGGAGTGTCTTCCCACACGCACTCTCACACACACACACACACACACACACACACACACCACTGGAGGTTGTTCTAACCTTTGAAGGTCAAACGTGGAACCAAAGTGACATCTAAGTTGGGGTGCATTAACCTCTGAACCTGCTCACGCAGTCCGCCGGAGACACCTGTCAGCCTGCGTCATGTAACCAGACGTTCAGTACTCGGGGGTGGACGGGCACTTTTAGAAAGGCCAACTCTCAGCGGGACTCTAACCGTTCGTGATGGTGCCAGCGTAAGAACTCGTGGAACTTTCCACGACTTCAGTCTGTTTTACTCTCAGAAAAACCTCAGAGCAGGAAGTATATTTGCGCTGGACGTCCAGTACGAGCCGGATAATTTGTTGGTGTTTGGCTTGGTTGATTTACAGCGAGGGGAAGATATTACTCTGCCGTCTGTCCTCAGCAGTTTCTGGGAAATGGTTGCCAGGCGGAACCTGAGATCGTCGTGCCATTCGAGCACCATAACTCAAACTTTTTTTTTCTTTCTTTCCTTTTTCGCTCCTTTATTGGCATCCATGGACGATTTACTCTAAATGGGAGTTAGCAGCGTGTTTTTGCGAGCTTGTTTGTGTGTTTGTGCCTATGAGTGTGATGTCTGTGTGCATTTATCTGTGAAATATGTGATTGGTTCATGGTTTAATTTGCGTGAGAAAGTACCGGGTGAGTGTAATCAAGTCGATTGTGCGTTTGTGCTTTTGTGTGTGTCTCATAGGGCGGAGGGCGCGAGTGTTTACCTGAAGATAAAACTGTGTGTGTCAGTTTGTCTCTTCCAAATTAAGGTTACACTCTATAAAGTTTGATACATCACCAAATCAGTTATGTAAATCACACAACGACTTGGCTCATGATTTATGTTGCCAGAGGGATAATCGTGACTAGCTCATATACTGCCTGGATGATTGCAAAGTAGAGCTGGCAGAGTGGCTGCGTTGATGGACACGGAAAAAACTCTTTCAGTTAACATTGAATTATCATGGGATTAATCATATGGGACATAATGACACATAGGCTAAATGTCATCCACTTATTTATTGCGTGATGAATAGGATTCAGAATGTGCCATTAGTCTAAACGTGATTTATGGTCCTGCGGAGGCTCCACGCACAGCTTTCGGCGTGGCCTGAAGTTTATACTTGTACGTGCGTTGGTGTGTGCGTCGATCGCTTTAAGAGAATAGCAGGGCCGGCGCGCGTGTGTGGTAGAGTGAGTGAGAGAGTGACGGCGATTAGCTTCGGAGCAAGTAGCGACTCTGGAGTCATAGTAAGAGAAACAAAGTGTCTCCTCCTGTTCTTTCTGACCACGGTGGGAGATCTGGAGCAGGAGAAGTTAACCCTCTCCTTGATTTCATGTTGTTTATGGAAAAGGAGAACCAGGAAATGAGTCAGGGGATGCAACGCTACCGAGCCACGGCCAAGCAACGTGTAGTTAGTGCACGTCAGGCTACGGTGTGTCTCCACGTACCTACGTACGTACCCACGGGCGTCGATTTAACGCACAGGAAGCATTAATCACGCTTAATGCACACAACTAAATGACAGATATTAAATCCTTTATATTTAGTGTTAGTTTAAATAAAATGGGTATCTTATTTTTTTTTATGAATTTTCTTTTTGTTAAATATGAAGTATGGCAGTATGCATAGAAATCATGTTGAATATAAGTCAGTGTGCAGAGGGCTGAGCTTCTGCTCACAGCTGCCCCACATGTAAACATGAACGCTAGTGTCTTTCTAAACTATCTTTTTTCTGTACGCTTACAAAGTTCTCAATGCGTCGGTTTAGAGGTAGGGACCCTCATTATGCTACCGTGGAAGTGTGGTGCTATTTTGAGCCTTGTTAGTGGTGTAGAAATAGCGATTTTCCCTCTGCCCCGAAAGCTAGCATTAGCAGCTAATCACCGGTTTGCGGTAGCATGTTTCAAGCTAGAGAAACATTCGATTAGCATGAAAACAGATCCCAGAGAACGGTCAACTCGGTACACATCTGTTATTAACCCCTAGGTTCATTTTGCGCCGGAATTGTCCTTTAACAGCATGCAGCAACTTTGTCATTGTTTCTGTTTATTCTCATACTATTTTTCGACTTTAATGGTTGACAAGGGTTCTCTTCTGCTGTGATTTTTCTGTTTATAGCTTAATGACCAAACAACTAATCGAGAAAATAATCTACAGATTAATCAACTATGAAAATAATCTTTAGTTGCAGCCCTAACCTGAAACGCTACTAATTTAATGTTTTTTTTATTATTAAAAAAATGTATTGCAGTTGCATTGACATCCTGACAATAGCAAACCGCCGGTAAAAGCACCAAATGCATTTTTTGCAATAAGAATGGACAATATTTAACAGACTACAGGATGAAGATTCTGCTGTACAAGAGTGGCAAGGCACGGAAATATTTGTAGACATTAGGCACGCCATTGTAGAACTCCACAATTCAACCAACCCTTATTTCTGAGTTTCAACCTCAGCATCCTAAAAGCCACATGAAGCCTGTAGTGGCAGTCAACCACACCGACTCCTGGACTAACTCGGAGCGAAAGGACACGGTGGCGCAGCGTGTGCCGGATGGTGTGGCGGCGTGTGCTCTGGGTGAATCCAACAGCTCCGGGTTCAGCAGAAGGTGCACGCTAGCTGTGGGGCAAATTTGCTTACAAGACACACTTAATAATTTGCACCGTGTGTGATGAAGAACCTCTAATTCTCATGGGTAATTCCACTGATGCCTTCCTTAAGTGGCGCTCTGGGGAGCCATCTCTCCTCCCACTTCCTTTACTTCCTTTCCTTTTCCCTCCCTTATTTCATGCTGCTGTTCCCTCGCTTCTCTGTGGTTTCTGTCTCACTATTTCAGCCTCCTCTGACTCTTTCCTAACTCTCTACTCCCATCAGCTTTTTTTTCTGTTTCTGTTTCTTCTGCTTCTTTATCTTTGTGTCTCTGCCGCTCTCTGCTTCCTCTGTCCCTCTTTCTCTTCCCCATCCCTCTCTCTCTCTCTCTCTCTTTTACTAACAGCTTGTCTGTCTTTCCCTGATCAGTTACACACTACTGCTGCACAGACTGTGCTAACGTAACCACCCAATCTGACATCACTGACAATAATAAGCCGTTTCCAAAAATACCCAGTGATACGTGGTTCTGCCATTACGTTCTCCAACTCAATTTGCCTGCGTTTGGATACTCTGCCTGCAGTCGTCGTGATTTTTTTTCTTGTATACTGTATATGTGTGCGTATCTGTGACAGGGAGACAGCATTTGCCTTCAAACTGAGGCAGGAGCCAGTTTACAGGCCGGCAAAAGGCTTTACAGCTGCCACAGCGCTGTTCCGCTGTACGACTGCCCGTTGACATGTCTGTGTTGTGACGTTCAAACACGTCCTGAGAGATGTATGAACATACACAGGTCACGCAGCAGTTCCCAAGATGTGGAAAACAACACACCGCACGGCTCATGCACATGCACAGCACACAGTGGTACATTTACTTGAGGTACTTGTACTTTACTTGAGTCTTTTCTTTTGATGCAACTTTCTATTCCAACTCCGCTACATTTCAGAGAGAAATATTGTAGTTTTATACTCCACCACATTCATCTGACAGCTTAAGTTACTAGGTACTTTACAAATTAACGGATTTGCACACAAAACACATGTAGTTTATAAAATCCGATATTTTATTATAAATTAAACTACCCAACAATATAACGGCCTACGGCGAAAATGATTTGTCTTTCGACCCTTTTTGTCGCGCTTTTAATGCTCTTTTTGGTGCTTTTCTTTGGTTCCCACTTTCTAACATGTGAGGCTTTTTCTGCATTGAGTACTTTTACTTATAATACTTTAAGTACATTTTCCTGAAAAAACCTACTTACTTTAACTTAAGTAACATTTTCAATGCAGGACTTTTACTTGTAACAGAGTACTTTTACAGTGTCACGGTAGTAGTACCTTTACTTAAGTGAACGATCTCAATACTTCTTCCACCACTGGCAGCACACACCCGCTGCAACACACACACACACACACACACACACACACACACACACACACACACACACACACACACACACACACACACACACACACACACACACGCATGCATCTTCCTATGAAAGAATCTTTGCCATAAAATAATACAAGTGAAGTGTGCAAAAAGGAACAAGCGATGGGAGTGAGTGTTGAGAAAATGTCAACAGTGTGTGACATTAGATGTGGTCCTGGAGGGCCGGAGCTGTCAGTGCCGAGGCCCCCTCGAGGAAGGCAGGTTGCCAGGCCGCCTGTCTATTTCTGCCCACTGACATGGTAGTGCACCGGCTGACATGCGGTCATACTCTGTCAGATAGATGCCGACCGACTGATGGGCAGAGAGAGATACAGATAGCCAGATAAATTGACTTGAAGGCAGTCCGTGCTTCACTGCGAGCTGCGTGACCCGGACCCAGAGGCGTCCAATGGGTCCCGAACAGAAAAATCACTTATTGGCCATTTTCAGAAGTCATAAAAGGGCACTTGGTGCAGAGAGTTTATATAAGAGCAGGCATCTTCTTTTTTGTGATTAACAATTTCTATTTTATTTCAACAACTTACACTCTTCGTCATCACCACCCACCCAGACAAAAATCAAGAAAAGATGACACAGTAACTAAAACATTCAAGACCATTCAACAAAATAGACAAAAACCATAAACCAAATAAACATATGTATAAATGACAACACCATAAGCCCATCATACACGTCTCTCTACAGCACAAAGATTTTTAGGAGCCCTCCAGAAAGTTCAGCTACTTTCCCCATTTTCTAGTGTAGACATCCAATCTGGCAAACCGTTTAAATGACATCTTTTTAAACACCGCCACCCTAGCCATCTCACAAGCCCACTCCTGGATTGACGGCACCCCTTCATTCCTCCATCCTCTTCAGATAATCTGTCTGGCTGTCATTAAAGAGCAGGCTGCTGATGTGGAAGGTTTCCATGCTAATTTGATGCAGTTGGTTAGCCATGCATGCTAACGTTTACAGCTAACATTAGAGAGGCTAACCCACTCTGTGACGGCGACTCCTTCACTCGTTTTCTTATTCCTTCTTCGCCTTCTGGAGGAGGATTGTGACTCGTTTGTGAAAGAGAAAAAAGCACTTGCGGGGATCCTAACGTCCAAAATATTCTAAATATTCTAATAATAACTGATCACAATGCGGTCACTGAATAGTTTCAGTCCTCCTCTCTCTAACTCAAACAGAAGAACTCACTGAGCTGTCACCCAGCACCCCACCATACCTGTCAGTGACCTAATTAGGAGGAGGCACATTGTATTTCATTGCTGTGCTATTTCGTACTAATATGCATATGACAATAAACTTGAACTTGAACTTGAGCGGAGGTTACCATTCTCGAGATTAGTTTCCGGCTATTTCTCCAAATTTAAAGTCCAAAGTCTAAATTTCATAATCTCAAAATGACATAGAAAGAAAATAAATTAAATACAAATCATCTTGTTGTTGTTTTTCACCTTATTATGGCTCCAACACGTTCATTACACTTTTGCTCTAGTGTTTTTTTGGTTTTGGAGAGGGGATAAAAAAACCTTTTAACTAGTTTAACTACAGCCCCATGCACCACGCTTCAACGTGAAGAAAAAGCTTGACAGACCTAGTTACGGTTGCTCTGATTGGACAATCACTGTTCATCGGGGAGGGGTTTAGAGTACATCTGTTAGTCATGGCGAGGGAAGTATGTTAGCAACTAGGGCTGGGTTTAAAAAAATCGATCTTTGTCTGTATCCATTGGTACCGACTATGTAATGCTAGCTCGTCGGAAAGGGGGTTTAATAACTCTCCAAAGTTAGGCCACATTTTGGTGAGGGAAAAACTGGCATGGCCATTTTCAAAGGTGTCCCTCTGTCACCTCAAGATATCTGAATGAAATGTCACGCATTACTCACTGACTGTAGAGTCTGTACAGCTGCACTTTATTGTGTGTTCATGTTAAATGAAAAGTACATTAATGTAACTGCTTTGGGGTCAGTTCTTAATGTGAACATTGGTACTTTTAAGAAGGCACCAGGTTAGAGGGAACCTTGTAGAATCTCTTTCATATCCAAGCTAAATTGGTATTGTAACTGAAAAGTTCCTAACCTAATTGATATAGAATTAACGGTGGGAAATCTGTTGCAGGAAAAGTTAACCCTCTCCTTGATTTCATGTTGTTTATGGAGAAGGAGAACCAGGAAATGAGTCGGGGAATGCAACGCTACCAAGCCACGGCGCAAGCGTATACGCGTTGCCACACGTGGTAGTTACATTCGAGAGGTGCGGACCCGGCCGTGAGGGTCAGCATGTTATTTCTGACAATTTGCACAAACATTGTTTGTTAGCAGCATGGTGGCCCAATGGTTAGCACTGTGGCCTCACAGCAATAAGGTTCTGGGTTCGAATCCAGGTCGTTCCGGGCCTTTCTGTGTGGAATTTGTACGTGTATGTGGTTTCTCCGAATGTTTGCGTGGGTTTCCTCTGGGTTTCCCCCAACATCAAAAACATGTACTAGGTTCTCCAGTCAGTGCCCTTGATCAAGGCACTGGCTCAAGTCTGGAGTTGGTCCCCGGGCCACAGCTCCCTTGAGGGATGGGTTAAATGCAGAGAATGAATTTCGCTACATGTATGTCTATGTGACAATAAAGTACCTTTTTTACCTTTATTATGCTTGAGTAAATAAAACCCTAGTTGACAAAAGTGGTTAAAAAAATAATATTAATATTTAAATCAATCACTGGGAGAGTCCGGTTCAGCCCGACTCTGGAGATAAAACTGAGATTAGCTCTGATATTAAAGTTTATATTCTGCTTGTTCAACCGTTGTTTGGTAAATTGCTCTTAAACACATTTAGAGATGATTTGAATTGCTATTTTTATTCTCAATACATTTTGGTGCTGGTATTTTTCCTTTGGGGCGCCAAAAATTCCTCTACGCAGGAGAAATCCTGTTAGTGTAATTGAGTGGTTGATTGGGTGATCGCGACCCTTACATGTCCAAAACATTAGACCCTGAGGGACCTGTGACCTAAACCCAACGTGCATGAAGGATTTGAACAAATAAAATAATAAATAAAGATCCAATTTATTGTGAGCCGAGCCCAAGGACAATCCTACCTGTTAGCTCCAGCCCGATAAAATCCTGACAGCGGTGAACAAGAGAGCTAAATGATTGCTCATTAAAAAGAGATAAACATCGCGCGCTAAGCTCAGTGCTGGGCAGCAGGCACTGTGTGTCATCAATTAATGGTGACTTATTTGTCACGAGTTAATCACATTATCAATAGCGGCAGTTTAATATAAATGAAACTCATTATCAAAATGTCAGCCGTGTTTGAATAGATAGCATACGTAATAACCAAAGTTTCATAGTGTTTCTCTGCGTTTTTATTTATTTATTTTTGATTGATAATATAGCAAGAATAGATGTAGGTAAGCCAGTGTCATTTCTCTCCTGTGTCCGTAACATTATTTTTTTTCCCACAATGGCCTTAGAACGCTGTCGTAGCAGAAGCAACTTGCGTTTGCCATCAGTGAGTGGCTTACTGGTCTGGCCTACTTGAGATCAAATTCGGGGTATGTGGCTCATGAACTAAAATTATTTTGACACCCCTGCGTAAGCTAACTTTTAAAGGTCCCATGACATGCTGCTCTTTGGATGCTTAGTGGTCCCCTAATACTGTATCTGAAGTCTCTTTTATATAGGCCTTAGTGGTCCCCTAATACTGTATCTGAAGTCTCTTTTATATAGACCTTAGTGGTCCCCTAATACTGTATCTGAAGTCTCTTTTATATAGGCCTTAGTGGTCCTCTAATACTGTATCTGAAGTCTCTTTTATATAGGCCTTAGTGGTCCCCTAATACTGTATCTGAATTCTCTTTTATATAGGCCTTAGTGGTCCCCTAATACTGTATCTGAAGTCTCTTTTATATAGGCCTTAGTGGTCCCCTAATACTGTATCTGAAGTCTCTTTTATATAGGCCTTAGTGGTCCCCTAATACTGTATCTGAAGTCTCTTTTATATAGACCTTAGTGGTCCCCTAATACTGTATGTGTATAAAATGTGTATAAATGTGCCATTTCTGTGTCTGTAGCTACTGAGGAGGAGAGATGGGAGGGGCAAGGTGGAGGGTGGGGGTGTGGCCTTGACCAACTGCCACTTTGCTCGTTTGAAAGCCATGATGTCTCTCTCTCTCATGGGTGGGCCAAATTCTCTGGGCGGGCAAAGCAGAGAAAGGGGAGGTAACCTTGCTCCTTATGACCTCATAAGGAGAAGATTCCAGATCGGCCCATCTGAGCTTTCATTTTCTCAAAGGCAGAGCAGGATACCCAGGGCTCGGTTTACACCTATCAACATTTCTAGCCACTGGGGGACCATAGGCAGGCTGGGGGAACTCTTATTAATGTTAAAAAAACTCATAAAGTGAAATGTTCATGCCATGGGACCTTTAACTTACAAACCTTCAGATGTTTCTTGAGGTTGGACAGCCACATTTTCGACGTCGATAGCATTTTGACCGCTGGCGAACATTCTTTGCATAGCACGGTTGTTTCTGTATGAAATCTTTTTTTATATTTCCAGCACTGTGTTTGTGGCAACTCTCAGACAGCTTATGAGGCAATTTAAAACTTAATGTAAGTTCAAACTTAGTGCGTAAATATAGGTAAATAAAGTTCCTCACTCCATGATGATCAACAGCAGAGAGGGACAGTGGGGTGGAGGAAGGACGGGCATCCTGGCAAACATTTGAATGGCCTGACGGGTGGTTGGTAGGGCACCTAGAAAAAAATGCTCGGAGAGACAGACAGAGAGACAGTGACCTACACATTGTTCATAAACAGACAGATTGTCGAAAGAGAACAGGAGACTGAAGGACAGATACACAGGCGTACAGACGAAGGCAAAGGCCAACAAACAGACAGACAGATGGACAAACACAGCAAGGTGATAGCCGCTCAGTCAGGCGGGACGGGAGCGCTATTCATCTGCTCTCTGAGTCATCACGTAGTGTGTGCTCTGGCTCTCGGAGTGTGTTCAAAACATGTACACTCTGTATACCCTCACAGAATTATCCATCCATCTGTCTGTCTCTCATTTGTCTCTCTGTCTCTTAACTTTTCCCTATTTATTGGCAAAATAGCCTCGGGAAGGAACTTGTTTTGATGGAACATGGGTACGTTTGTTAGAATAATTATCAAATGATAGACGGAGCCGCTGAAGATATATCAAAGTTCATTTTACTTGAGAACCCAACAAGGAGGCAGTCTCCGCACTACAGAATAGTATAGACAATGACCTAACGAAAGGCTCTCTACAGCTGCTTGTTATGACAACCAAGGGTAAACGCAATAAATCATGATACAGATTAGATGTCATCAATTGTTATCTTGTCAGAGTCGATGACGTCTCCCCTATCTGGTCTGGGAGGGCATGTATGCCCTCGGGAACACAACAAAGTGCTCAGACAAGGACAAAACAGTGGCTCCCATGTTATCTTGTTTAGAGTATTCAGTATAATATTGTTCTATGCAAACGGTTTAATAATAACAAGAGGGAAAGTATGTATCATAATTTCCCTAACAGCGTTCAAAAGTTGTTTTAGTCGTGCAACAGAAAACTCCGATTGGACAGATAGTCTAGCTAGCTGTCTGGATTTACCCTGCAGAGATCTGAGGAAAAAAAGAGGGACATGCGGTGGGAATTTCTGGCGACGCCGGAGCAATCCCGGATATGAAACGTGATGATATGAACGTCGATATAGACTTCTCGTCCCCCCCCCCCCACACACTCCATCTCACCTTTTTCTGTCTTTCTTCTTTCCTCCTCTGATCATTCCTCTCTCCTCTTCTCGCTGTGTCCGTCCAGGTCTGCTCTCCGTCTCCTATGACGAGTGGGACTACAACCTGGAGGCCCGCGTTCGCGACGGCGTGGCCATCATCACTATGGCAACCTCCACCATGATGATGGACCGCGGACCTCACACTTTGCTGAAGTCTGAGTGCCACGGAGCTCCGGACAAGAAGACCCCCATCTCAGGCAACCCCAACGAAGTGCTCAGGTGAGTGAGGCTGGATCGTGTGGGTTGAGGGAACGTAAAAGCAGTTTGGACAGCAGAAGCTGTGAACATGTGATGGGACAGTTGGTAAACAGCGTTCACAATGTGCCTGTTTGGAACGGGCCGATTGCTTGGCCTGTGGTATTGCCCCTTGTAGCGTTCTCCAGAAGCATTGTACCCCAAAATGACTTACAGAAGGACCCCAAAGCACTTAATATGCAACTCCCCTGTACCGTATAGCCTACTACTGACTTACTGTGTACTTCTAATTCAGAGGAAAACATTGTACTACATCTGCCTGAAAAAGAACGTTGCAGATTCAGATTTTACTAACAAAATATCACAATTAAAATGTGGAGTAATCACAGGCGTATTGTGAGGGATAGAAATCCCTTTTTATTGAGTTTCCTCTTAGCAAAATGCTTTGAGTGAATTTAACCCTTGTGTTGTCTTCCCGTCAACCTTGAAAAAAACACTTTTTTTCCCACGTTTTTGATGCCTTTTTTCACTTTTTTTGCTTTTTCCAACGTTTTAAATTGTAAAATTTTTCTTCTACACATTTTCAGCGCTTATTTCTACGTCCCATATTTTCTGATATAAAAAAAAATTGAAAACGGGTCAATTTGACCCGAAGTCAACACAAGGGTTAAGCTGGGCTTTTATTGTGAAGGGCAGACACGGAAGAGCCAGCATTATGGCAACGCTTTTCTTCACAACATTTTTTCCTTAACCTTTATTGTTCGGTCATTTAGTTTAATTCACAGTTTATTAATATCCAATTCCCAACGCTGTCCAAAGTGCTCCAAATTCTAAACCCCAAGTTCGTTGGGTACCAAGGAAACCAAGTGTGAAGTAGATCGGATGAACAGTTAATGAGATATTTCAAAGACGGACACACACACAGATTTCCCAATTTATTAGAGAAATATCATAGCGGTGTAACGATAGATCGATCTAGATTGATATATCGGTTCAATGATCAACGATCCAATATCATCGATGCAAGGTGAAAATATCGATACAAATCATCTTTAAGATGCGCCTTTATTCTGAAATTCCTACTTTATCCATACATTGTTTTTATTCAAAAGAGTGGTTTGGTGTTTAAATGTCTGGAAGAGCTCAACAATGAAACTGTCAAATCGTGATATCTATTACTCATTGAATATGATCACCACTATTGGGCAATATTCAAATAATTGGCAATAACCCACACTGCATATCTATCACACTGTATATAAAACCATATTTATGTTTTTATATGTATATAACGACTCAGAAATGTGCACCTTACCCCCCCTTTATTGCACTACTTATTATATTTCATGTTGTTATATTTATTTTACGCACATGTTGGCACTGGAAAAGGAGTTTTAATGTCATTGTACATGTGTATAGTGACAATAAAAAGGCATTCTATTCTATATTTTAGTTACTTTTGGTGAGTTGATGGAAATATAAGAGATTGTGTTAACTGGGCACATGATACCGTCTCATATCGATCACAGTGCCTTGAAATGATTCCAAACAAAATTGCATCACGGCAGACTTTGTGATATCAGCAAATATCGTATCATTGTCCAAAGAATCAATATAATATTGTTATCTTGATGGAACTGGTTATTTACACCCCTAGTAGCTCTATACCGTTCATTTATTTGTAGCACTGGTCGACAGTGTCTTTTAATGGAGGAAAATGACTTGGCTTAAGGAACTGTTTGACATTTTGGGAAACAAGCTTCTTCGCTTTCTCGCTGGGAGTTAGATGAGATGATTGACACCTCTCATATTTGTCTGATAAATGTAAGGCTACATCTAGCAGATGGTTAGCTTGGATATATATATATATATATATATATATATATATGTATATGTATATGTGTGTGTGTGTGTAGGCTGTACAGCAGTCAGGGGCCAGGGGAGAGTGGAGGGCACACCCACATCACACACACACACACACACACACACACAACAACACACACACACACACACACACACACACACACACACACACACACACACACACACACACACACACACACACACACACACACACACAAAAAAAACACAAGGAATAACTAAAGACGCAGCTGTGACACTTCTGTTGAATGTTGCCATTTGTCCGCACTCTCCAGTGTTTCCTTTAGGATTGTTTTTAGCAGTGGGGGCAGGTCCGAACCCCCCCCCCCCCATGAAACGGAGCTGACACTTCGCTGCAACACAAACTAATATATTTATTCACCTCTATTCACACACAATGAGGCATATTTTCAGTTGGGATTGAACTGTATTTTTTGAATTACTTTATAGGCCAACTTTGATCTTGACATATAGGCTAAGCATTCTGTAGCAAATAACAATAAACCCACTATTAATTACATTATCTTAATGCAGTGTCACTACAGCATGTAAATAATGCACCTCAAATACAAACTTGAGCAATCGCTATTATATTGAATCAACAGCCACATGCAATTTAGCTAGCAGGTGAAGAACACAAACAATGACAATCAGCAGTTAACTTATATTTGCAAGACCAGGCTTAAATAAACTGACAACAGACGTTATACCACTTACACTTCTCAAGGACGTACACACACACCATCTCAACTGGCTAGTTATCCTCGTGTGACCGCGCTATTCTCCGACATGCACTCTAACAATGCCGCCCTGTTTCTGATACCGGGGGGGGGAATGTTGCCATGGGGGGCCGCCACGGTCAAATCAACATAGAGGAAACACTGCTCTCCCTCTATCAGAATTGAAATCACAGCATCTGTTACAGTGAGAAACTCTTCGAGTGCACTGCAGGAATAATGTTCTGTTTCGAGCTTATGTGCTTTAAAACAAAAACTTACTTTTTTGCCCAAAAGCAACCTGCACACATCCCGTGAAAACTAGCTCTGCGGTTTACAACGTATAATAAAGTATAGAGGCCACGTGTCTCAGCAGTGGTCTCATTTGTTTGAGTCCTTTGTTTACAATTACACTAATGTCTCCAAATTAATGTGGCAATGATTTATGGAAGCTAAAATGCCACACACAGCTGCTTTAGAAGGCGAACAGGTTCAGGTGGTGTGACGTCAACGCGAGCGTCCTGGCACAGATCAGCACAACCACGGATACAGCAGATGCTGGCGCGCACACACAAAACACACACACACACTCATGCCCCTTCATCCCCTGCATACTGTGATCTCCCCCCCCCCCCATGTAATAATACCCTACACACACAAACACCCCCTTCACCTTCCCCCTTCCTCAGGAAAATCCAACCCCACCCCCTCAGCTGTCTGTCCCAACAGCAGGCCTTTTGAACTGGTTGTGAAGCGCAGCGTTCGGCGGCGCTTTGCTCTGCGCGCTGCCTAATTGGTCCCAATGGCGTTTCAGTCGACGAACACTAGCCCCCGTCGTGCTGTGCTCCAGAGCTCAGCACTAAATTGTATTCAGGGGCCGTTTCACTGCCACTCTGTGTGTGCCGACTGTAGCTAGGTCTGTGTTTTTATTGTGCTAAAGAGAGACTGTGAAGGCCAGGTGGGTGTGTGTGTTTGTGTGTGTGTGTGTGTGTGTGTGTAAAGGTATTGTAGAGTATTTGTGTGTGTGTACACAGGTATTGTAGAGTATTTGTGTGTGTGCTAAGGAGCTGTCCTTCTAGTACACCAGTCTGGTAGCTGTTCCCCAAATCCTGTTTCCCACTCGTGGTTTCAGGGATTTTTAAAAGCAGCACTCACACTCACAAACTGAAATACATATTGAAACCTTGTATTCAGACGCAGACAGACAGACAGACAGACAGACAGATAGACAGACAGAAACATAGGGCTGGGTACCGAATTTAAAACTTTTCAGGCACCGACCGAATTGCCTCTAAAGTATCGAGTATCTAAAAATGCATCATCATTCAATACCCAATTTCAATAACTAAGAAGTAAATCGCATCACTGTCAGTGAGCCAATAAGCATGCAGCATGCTTCTACCAAGATCTCATAATGTCTGTGATTGGCTGTCTAACGTTGCACGTCGTAGAGGCAGGCAGGAAAAACTCCACGCTACGCACAGGCGCAGTAGGAGCTGAAAAATAAATGAAAAGATTTGTGCCGTAACATGTAGTGTTGTAATTTCTTTTTGTTATATAAAATTGGATTCGAAATTTTATAACCGGTATCAAAGTCTCGGTATTGGTATCGGTTCGGTACCGCTATTGAAACCTTTTGAGCGAAAGCCAGCCCTACAGACACATATGTCTCGTTCTTCCATAATTTCACTGCTGACTGTAATCACACATTCCTCCACAAACACCAGTTTTCACACTGATACAGCAGCAGGGGATTATAGAAACCTGAAAACTGAAACACACCTTGTTGGATTGCACTGTGTAGAAGGGATGTGGATACATTTTTTCCCCGCTCATGCTCCGAGCTTAACTGCATCCTGCACTAAGGCAGCAAAGGCTTTGTTGTCCGTTCCAGTAAACTCTTTAGATGTCATTTCAACCCCTGTCTTGCTTATTCGCTCCTTTCTGAAGCTTTGCATTTGTTGTTTTTACCGCTGCTGCTTACTGCTTTGAGATAACAGTGGAGTTTATGCCCCAGAATACAATTCCCCTGTTCTGCTGGCGTGCGTCTCGCTGTGGTCCGCAGGCCCCGCTCTGTTCTTCTCAACTCTACTGTGGTCCTTTCTGTGCTTCTCTCTACTCTCTACACTTTTATACATCTGCTTTCTGTTATGCTTTGTTCCACTTGATTCTTTTCTGTCCAACACTGCTCTCCTCCTCTGCTCTCCTCCTCTGTCCGGCAGCGGACCTTCAATGGAGGATTGTGCATGGGGCGATGCCACGAACTAAGGGTGTCACGATTTTAACTTTAAATTGAAATCAACTGAAATTAAGTCACAATCTCGAATTTCGAATAAAAAAATGGAATGGTCGATGCTGCCACGCCCCCATGTCACATCTGGTCGGCTTGCCAAGCGGAAAAAAAACATTGGAGCCTGCTTGATGCAAGGGGGTAAGCTTCGCTTCAGAACTCGAACCTCCGATGGCGCCATTTTGTTGCTACAAAGGTATCACCTCCTGTTAGCATTCCACTGACTGCCATTTTTTTTTTACGTCACTTGACTGCAAATAACTTTACATCTGAAGCGTTTAAAGACTCTATTTGTCCGTTGTTTATTTCTAAAGAAACACGACAATGTATAAAAGGCTCCATTACCTTGTACCTCACGTTATGGCTCCGTAGCAGACGCTTTTATAAAAATAGGCTAACGATTGTGTCATAACCAAGTGACTTACTGTCGCATAGTAGAGGAATTACTGTATAGTACAGGAGAAGCTCGCAGGCAGTTTTGACTTACATTAGCTGTTTAGGTTTAATTGCTAATGTTAACTAGCATGTTAGTTAGCAATAATTAGCCTGTGCTTATGTTATCTCCTTACATATACCTACACTCTCCATCTCTGTAAGATTGGGAATGATTGAGATTTCTTTTGGCACAGCTACCAGAAGACTTACAACTTTCAGACACGTTGCTCACATCCAGAGGTGTATAGTCCAGGTGCCAGAAAGTAAAAATCCTGCCATGTTTTTGGATCTGCCTCTACATCTAGAACAGGTTTCTTCACTAACGAGCTCATCTACCTGGTAGAGGAGCTGGTTTAGTGATGGTTGGGACAGCTGCTGGACAGGATTTCTACTTTCTGGCACCTGGACTATACACCACTGCTCACATCACATTTACGTTGTCTCCGTCAGTTGGAGGCTGCGCAGTAAAGCAAGGGATCACCGGAAAAGTGCTTCTAATATCCTTCACTGGTCTCCGTCCAGAGCAACGGGATCTATTGGTCCATTATATATATGTCAATGGCTCGATGTAGCCCATTTCCTGATTGATTCTACCACCACTCCAGTGGAGGCGCTAATGAACTAGATTAGTACACACACAGTAGCAGAAGAAGACCAGCTACACACACAACCGAGCATATGTCAGTACCCGATCCGTTCCACCTGCACAATCCGTTCTGCGCATGTGCAAGATGACACGTATGCCATGACGTAGGCGCAGATGATAATGCTGCGTTCATTCCACCACCACCTTGGAATAACGGCACCGCTTCCACCTGCACGATCCGTTCTGCGCATGCGCAAGATGTTCACACGCTAGCCTCCAGCTAACGTTAGTTAGCTAATAGCTAATTCGGCGGACCACTAGGTGATTATAGCGGTAGCTAACGGTTAATTCGGCGGACCGCTAGGTGATTATAGCGGTCTGCCGTTAGCCTCCCCCGGGAAGCTAACGTTAGTTTAGCTAACGGTTAATTCGGCGGACCGCTAGGAGATTATAGCGGTCTGCCGTTAGCCTCCACCGGGAAGCTAACGTTAGTTTAGCTAACGGTTAATTTGGCTAACCGCTAGCTGATTGCAGCGGTCTGCCGTAGCCTTCACAGTTAAGCTAACGTTAGTTTAGCTAACAGCTAATTCGGCTAACCGCTAGCTGAGACAGCATGTAAACTTTAAAAGACCCTCAAAATAAAACTTGAAAATAAACGTTACAATCACTCAATACTTGTCTTTATTGTTATTACTGTAATGTCTTAATGTAGCTGTAGCCTGCTTTTCCCATTAAGTTTGACTTAACGTTATTTTAGACTGAATCTAGCTGCAGAAACAACGTAACCAGTGGGGCGGTGTCTGTTATTTCGAGGTGGCATGAACGCAGCATTATCATCTGCGCCTACGTAATGGCATACGTGTCATCTTGCACATGCGCAGAACGGATTGTGCAGGTGGAACGGATCGGGTACTGACAGCATACACCATTGAAAAATGTGAAAAAATGGCGGTCAATGGAATGCTAACAGGAGGTGATGGCCAGGTAGCAACAAAATGGCAGCATAAATGGCTCGAGTTCTGAAGCGAAGCTTACCCCCTTGGCTTACACCTGTCGGCAGTGGTGGAATGTAACGAAGTACAAATACTTCGTTACTGTACTTAAGTACAATTTTCACGTATCTGTACTTTACTTAAGTACAATCAATAGTTCATACTTTCGACTTTTACTTTGTTACATTTTGCAGCAATTATCTATACGTTCTACTCCACTACATTTGTACAACGTTCCGTTACATTTTCTGATCAGTTTTTCCCCCTGCCAAAACGTTTTCCTGACCGTCACACGTTTGCAGTCCGCAGGGAAGCCTTCAGCAGCGGCCGTCCAGCTCCCGGTGCCGCTCTCGATATTACGAATCCCACTATGGCCACGCCTTTCAATAGCATTTATTGGCCAGGCGCGTACAGCTCCCGGCACTACCGCTGCTCCCGATACTCTGCTTGGTCATATGTGAAGCATCCGTTCATATAGGGTTAATATACAACCCGTATATTTATCTTAAAAAAACTCCCGGTCCTCCTCAGCTGCGAAGCCACGTACTTGTTGTCCAAGCCTGTGTGTTCTCGCTAGATAAATGTGTGCAGCATTCACTGTCCCGTGGGAAATAATGCAAAGTCGAGCTTCATGCAGATCACCCTGATAGATAACCAGAATTGTAAGTCAGAATGTAAACTGGGCCACAGATGGTAAGCACAATTACATTAACCTAAAACTAACTTAATTAAAATGCCACAGCCCATACTGTTTTTTTAAATTATTATTAGAATATAGACATTAAGAGAATAAATCGTTTTGCAAGTACTTTTACTTTTAATACTTAAAGTACATTTAAAATCAGGTACTTTTTACTTTTACTTAAGTAGGGTTGTAATTGTTGTACTTCTACTTTTACTAAAGTAAATATGTCTCTGGTTATTTGTACTTTTACTTAAGTACTGAGATTCAGTACTTCCTCCACCACTGCCTGTCGGTACACGATCCGTGCTGCCTGCACGATCCGTTCTGCGCATGCGCAAGATGTTGAATGTTGTATGAGGATTTACGACACTGCACGATCTGTTCCACGCTTCCGGTCGTAGTTGTAGCGGTCTGCCGTTAGCCTCCACAGGCAAGCTAACGTCAGTTTAGCTAACAGCTAATTCGGCTAACCGCTAGCTGAGACAGCATGTAATAACTTTAAAAGACCCTCAAATTAAAACCTGAAAATAACCGTTAAAATATATAACAGCTGTTACGTCTGTTCTACTTTACTTGTGCTCATTTAAAATACAATCAATCAATATTTGTCTTTATTGTTATTACTGTAGAGTCTTAATTTAGCTGTAGCCTGTTTTTCCCAGTGTTTAGTTTGAGTTAACGTTATTTTAGACTGAATCAAGCTGTCAGCTAGCGGTTAGCCAAATTAGCTGTTGGCTAAAATAACGTTAGCTTCCCGGTGGAGGCTAACGTGGAACAGATCGTGCAGTGTCGTATCCTAGGTAAAACAGGATTATCATCTGCGCATGTGCGAACATGTTGCGCATGCACATGACAGATCGTGCAGGCAGAACAGATTGTGTACCGACAACACCGATCGCCCTCAGCTTGAGCGTAGCGCTGCCGGCACGAATGAGGTAAAAAAAAAAGCAGGAGTGAGTCGGTTCATTCTCCCGGTTCAGTGACACTGCTCGGGTTAATTAACCGGCTCTTCGGCCAGAAGTGCTGCGAGTCAGTCAACCTCCTCTTATTTAGCAACAGCCAGTCAAAAGATAGCATGGCAACTGCAGATGCAGGACACCCATCGACAGGACTTGAACCCCAACGTTGGCGTTGTCGACAAAAAAGCCACAGTTTGTTAGCTCTGCTGTGTGCATGTACCATATTCTTCCACTGGCAGCAAGACTTAAAATGGCAGTTAATCTGTGTGGTATATTTTCAACTGTTCTGAAAATAGTTTGTAAAGACACTTCATTGTTCAGAGAAGACTATGGACATGGCTATTTTATTTTTTTTGTTTTGTTGTGAACTTGAATGTCATCTTCTGTGAAGAAGACTGCAGTTACAAAAGAGAAAGTAGATGGCAGGTTATAGATTATGTTCAAATTTGACAAGGTAGTGTGGTACAGTGCAAACAAAGGTCAGATATTATATTGCATAAAAATCTAGTCTAAAAATGGCATAGCAACCTGTGCTTTGAAAAAAAGAAATGTAAAAATCGAGAATCGAATCGAACCGTGACCTTAGAATCGAAAATCTAATTGAATCGAGGATTTACTGTAAAACATACAGTATGAAAGAAAGAGACCATTCACACTTTATTGAACTCTTTGTCTGCGTCTGCGAAGTTGGCCATCTGGCTAATACGCAGGAACCGGGCTCGGGGGGCTGGAGGTGTAGAACCAGTGCCGGTTCTAGAAGGACTGGTCAAGGCCAGATTGAGGGTTACCAGATGATGGACAATTTGCTGGATTTCAGTCGCTTGTGGGCTGTAAGGGGGGGTGTTATGCTTTGTGGGGGAGGATGGAGCGTTGGTGTTTGATTTCGGATTAAGAAAGCAAATTTTTATTTGTTTGACAAGTTTTCTTTTATTTCATTTAGGATTTTCTTTTCTTGACTTGTTTTTGAGTTTTGTGATTGTGATTCTTCTCTGAAAATGGTCCAATAAAGGGAATCCTCTCCTCTCCTCTCCTCTCCTCTCCTCTCCTCTCGCCACCGTCTGCGCACCAGACCTGCAGTTTTATAATCAACTTAGCTGTGTTGATGATTAGATCAGCTGCGATCCTTCGCCCCTCGCTGCCGTAACTAAATTTGTTTGGTGATAACCTTTGTCTTCCAGTGTTCAATCAAGAAATTATCATTTGGGCCTACAGTCTATTTACTAGAAAGTGAATGAACGGCTGGTTGCCTGGCTTGCTGGCTAGCTGCTTGTTCGACGGGATGGATGACCCGCCACCTGGTGGGTTCACTACGCAGTGAATCAATGGAGGAGGAGATGAAAGCTGGCTGGAAAGGGAATCAAAAGGCCCTTTCGTAGGGCAGGACCACCCTTATATTTAATGGCACTTTCTGGTGAAATCAAACATGCTTAATCGGGTAGTCACAATTAATTCTTAGCAGTTGACATTGTAAGGCCGCGTTGGGACTGCCTGCGTCGGCCGTCCGATGGTCCGGCAAAAACGTAGGTCTTTCCCCTCATTTTGAATGGGGGTTTAGTCTAATCGCAACGCCACGCTGCGCTGGCCAATCATGTAACCAGAGATCAGACTTGTCGGTGTGTTTTGAGCTATGGTTTGAGGCGGTGCGAGAGCATTGACATATATATAATGAACCAATAGACCCCGTTGCTCTGGACGGAGACCAGTGAAGGATATTAGAAGCACTTTTCCGGTGATCTCTTGCTTTACTGAGCAGCCTCCAACTGACAGAGACAAGGTAAATGTGACGTGAGCAACCTGTCTGAAAGTGTGAAGTCTTCTGGTAGCTGTGCCGAGAGAAATCTCAATCATTCCCAATCTTACAGAGACGGAGAGTGTAGGTATATGTAAGGAGATAACATAAGCACAGGCTAATTATTGCTAACTAACATGCTAGTTAACATTAGTAATTAAACCTAAACAGCTAACGTAAGTCGAAACTGCCTGTGAGCTTCTCCTGTACTATACGGTAATTCCTCTACTGTGTGACAGTAAGTCACTTGGTTATGACCCAATCGTTAGCCTATTTTTATAAAAACGTCTGCTACGGAGCCATAACGTGAGGTACAAGTTAATGGAGCCTTTTATACATTGTCGTGTTTCTTTAGAAATAAACAATGAACAAATAGAGTCTTTAAACTCTTCAGATGTAAAGTTATTCGCAGTCAAGTGACGTAAAAAGAAAATGGCGGTCAGTGGAATGCTAACAGGAGGTGATACCTTTGTAGCAACAAAATGGCGCCATAGGAGGTTCGAGTTCTGAAGCGAAGCTTACCCCCTTGTGCGAGAGTCCCGTCCAGTAAACAGGAAACATCACTACCTCCATCAATTTCTTCAGATTTTGAGAGGTGTTAGTCCCGCTCATCCCGCTCATCATTTCCGGGTTAGCGCTCCACCAATCAGATTGGCCATTGAGTCCGACTGCCCGCCTTCCGATTCAACATGTCAAATCAGCCCAAATGAAGGCCGACGGCTTCTCAGACTGATAACGGCACGGAACACACCGAACAGACTCAAGTCACCGACCTTGCCAGACTGTCAGATGGCCGATAATCGGGTCGGTGTGTCAGGGCCTTAAAGTGATGGTTCTGAGTAGTTTCACCCTAGGGTCCTTTGCACCATGACCTCGAGCCAAACACCCCCCCAGAAGCTTTTTTCACCTGGGTCTAACATTGGGCGAGTTAGCGTAGAGTAGCTTTAGCCGCTGAATAGCTTAGCGCAGGGGCTAATGGACCCACGTTATATCTACAAATAGGTTATGCACTCATAAAACGATGGATTGGAAAGTTTGTAAGTACACCAGAAGTTTATGTAAATAACACTTGCCTGCTTGCTTCTGCTCTCTGCTGTTGTTGTTGCTGCTGTGAGACGAGTGCTTAGGGACGTCTACAAATTACAACACCGAAAAGAGATGCAACAAAAATATTTTTTAATTTAACTTATTTTTTAAAGTAAGTGCTGTAATATAACTAGCAGGAGACAAGTAATAATTGAGGTAAGTTTGGAGACATTACCTTATTTAATCATTAAATTAATACATATTTTTGTTGTATCTCTTTTCGGTGTAGTAATTTATAGACGGCCCTAAGCACTCGTCTAACTGCAGGTAGCAGCAGCAGCAGCAACAGAGAGCAGAAGAGAGCAGGCAAGTGTTCATAAACTTCTTATGTGCGACAAACTTTCCAATCGTATAGATAATACTATATATAATGTGTGAATTAGACCTTTGGTATCATTTCGGGCATTATTAGTGGGGTCATTTAAGAGATACAAACGTGGGTCCATTAGCCCCGCGCTAAGCTACTCAGCGGCTAACGCTACTCTACGCTAACTCGCCCAGTGTTAGACCCAGGTGAAAAAAGCTTCTGGGGGGGTGTTTGGCTCGAGGTCATGGAGGCAAAGGACCCTAGGGTAAATTACTCCGAACCATCACTTTAAGAACACAACAGGGCATCACACAAATGAGCTGTTTCATTGACTTTCGTTTGGCTTTCTCTACCAATGCTCCAACACTCTGGAACAGTCTACCAATCCAAGTCCGCTCTGTCCCATCCCTGCCGTGTTCAAAAAGCACCTCAAAACATTTCTTTTCACTAAGTCCTTTGACCCCTAACCCTCTTCCTCCACAGTGCTGCGGAGGAGGGTCTGGTGAGTCCACACACATTCCTGGATGGGAGAGAAACATGCTCTGGTTTATTGGCATATCTTTAAACCAATCCAAATCGTCATGGGCAGCGCTAAGTGCCGTACGGCGCAACGGTGCCTCTGCAAAATAGCCTCAGGAAGGAACTTGTTTTGGTGGAACATGTGTACGTTCAAAAGTTGTTTTAGTCGTGCAACAGAAAACTCAGATTGGACAGATAGTCTAGCTAGCTGTCTGGATTTACCCTGCAGAGATCTGAGGAGCAGTTAACCATAGTCCTCACAAATCCACCAGAGGCTAGAGCGCCAACACAAAGGAAGAGGCAGGTAACGGACATCCGAAACAGTTTGTTGTAAGTCGGCTGGTTTTTAAAAATGTGTTATTCTATGATGGCTAAGGAACTTCTTTGCTGACTTTTTTTGGGCTTTATGTGGACCAAACTGGAGGTGAGAAGGCTATATGGCCAAAAAGTCCCGGAAGTGGGACGTCGTGGATATAGACTAGGTGCATACTAACTATTTTGATGAACTCTTAATTGCAATAACACCTAAATGAATTGTTATAGCTGAGTTCATATGTGAACGTATTTTAAAAAATAATTAAATTTATTGTAATTTTTAGGGGGGGTGAGATGAAATTTAGGCTTGAGCCCCCCTAAAAAGGGTCTAAAATCGGCCATGCTCGCTTCAGATTTAATCCGAGACAGACAGTAGATTTTTTTAAGTGGAAAATTCATATTTAAATATCGGAAGCAGGGCAGAAGATTGTGAAGGAAAGGAGGACGACACTTGTTGATCATTCATTTTACATCTTTGTGAAATGCTGCATGTTATGAGCAAGTACAGACGTGCCACACTGAAAAAACTACATTTCTGGGTCTCTACAGCTGTGTGTATCCCAGTCTGATACTTACTTTGTGACTAATGGAGATGATCACACATGACTTTGTAGTTCCCATCACACATCACATGCCTTTCAAGCTTGTAGATTGACAAACGGCTAAGGTCAGTAAGGGATGCATCGAAATATGTAAATCATATCTAGTTTACATTTCAGTCTGCTGTTGACTGATGAAGAGTTGCTGTATGGTCACGGCCATCTACTTGACTCTATAAGCCACACATTATGCCGATCCCTCTCTGCTTAGCATTTCCTTGTCCGGCCCCTTAGAGCTTCGTAGAATACCACAAGAGAAGGACGCGTCGCTCGGCTAAGTAAATTAAGTCTACTGTTGCCAGCTCTGTGACATTCCAGCTAATGCTACAGTATGAGCCTGACAAATAAAGATAGCAGAAAGAGGAAGAAGAGAGCAGAGACAGAGAGTGAGGGAGAGAGATAGAACGAGAGGCCGCTGGTGAGCAATACACAACAGTGTGAGAATCATGAGTTTGACAACAGCGGGCCTGACCTTGCCAGACGTGGACAGGTTCCAAATGAGCTTGGAGTTGGAAAGGTGTCAAGTGCTTTTAAGCTCTGTGGACATTTTTGAACTTCTGTGGCCCCCAGTGAGGCTTTCAGTAGAGTGTGTTTGTGTGTGTGTGTGTGTGTGTGTGTGTGTGTGTGTGTGTGTGTGTGTGTGTGTGTGTGTGTGTGTGTGTGTGTGTGTGTGTGTGTGTGTGTGTGTGTGTGTGCGCGCATGTGTGTGTGTTCGTGTGTGTGTGTGCTCTGCAGTTCACTCTGGAACAGCATTTTGACCCTACTGAGCTGAGGGATGAGTGTGTGCCAGCTCGACGGACACTGTCCACCTGTGTGTGTGTTTGTGTGTATGTGTCTGTGTGTGTATCTGTGCCTGTGTCTGTGTGTGTGTCTGTCTGTGTCTCTGTGTGTGTGTCTGTGTCTACGTGTGTGTGTGTGTCTGTGTCTGTGTCTGTGTGTCTGTGTCTGCGTCTGCGTGTGTGTATGTGTGTGTGTGTGTGTGTGTGTGTGTGTGTGTGTGTGTGTGCCTCTTGCTGTTCCAGACTTAGCTAGAGTCTATAAAGGCCAGATGAGTGTGTGTTTGTGGGGCAGGCCAGTGGGAGGTGTTAAAAAGGTACCTGTTTGTGATGGGGCTTGATTGGAACTAGGTCAGGATGCTCTCCTCTTTCCTCCTGCTTCCTTCTCTTTATTTTTATCGCTGCCTCTCTGTCTCTGTCACTAAATCGCTTTTTCTCTGCCAGGTTTATTCAGTTCTCTACTTTATTTTATCTCACATAATCATTGCCTCTCCTTCTGTTCTTATCACATTATTTTCTCTCTTTCTCTTTACTGTTTCCTTATTCCCCTCAATTCCTTCTTCTGCAGGCTTTTATAATTCTCCATTCTTATAAGTTAAGTTTGCCCTTTAAGGCTTATGAAGTGTTATTCCAAATGCTCAGAAATTAGAAAAAGAGGAGAACAATATTGCCTCAAGTCTTTTATCAATAATCTCTGAAATATAGAGAATCCACTCTGTTTAAGGGCTACCATTTTGAATGGATTGCATTATGATTACTTTTAATTAAGTGCTGTTTATCATTTTTCAAAAATAAATCGAATGTTCTCCCCTCCATTCTGTATAGCTGTTCCTGTTTTGTCATCTCTTTGCTCTCTTCCCATTAGCACAATTTATTACACTGTTTACACATTCAGTTCCCATGTCTGAATACACACATGCCACTAGATGCATACACACACACACACACACACACACACACAATTCACACCTCCCCTCACATTCACACTGTATACCCCAAGTGTTCATGCAGCGGCAAAGCTTACAGTATCTGTGTCTGCCATATGGGGCATGTTATCATTCTCCATATAGATTCCTCCTCCAAAAACCCAATAAGTACATTGCACCACGGTAATTGCTAAGGAGTGTAATTCATGACTAATTCACGTCGGGGTTAATTTATTAAAACTGAGTCATCAATATTTCACACAACTCGTCCATTATTCACACCAGAACATGCGCTAAAACGTATCTGTGTCAGGCCATGGAGTTAGCATGGCGTGTGTGTGTGTGTTTGTGTGTGTGTGTGTGTGTGTGTGTGTGTGTGTGTGTGTGTGTGTGTGTGTGTGTGTGTGGCACTAAGTTGTTTTGATTTACAACGGCGAGGGTTCTCAAATAAAAGGAAATAGAAGGAAAGATTCGTTGAAATGTCTGCAAAAATGCGAGGCAGTTAAAGCTGTGGCAGGCGCGTTACTATTGTTATACATATTGTACCGTTGTTGGACAAAGATTCTATGAAATTCTTCAGCATATTGTAATTCAAGGGCTCTGAGAGAAAACTAGACTTCTGCACCTCCTCTTTGGCTCTGTTTTCAGGCTTTAGAAAATCTAGCCATCACGGGAGACTTTGGCCAATCGCAGGTGGTTGCAGAGGGAGAGACTATTCCAATTGGCTGCTCTGCGAATGCATTGCCCGTGTGACAAAGAGGGGGAGAGGGAGAGCTGAAGGAATAGTCTCACTATTATTCAAGTTCTGTTATATTTTTTTGCATTCTTCCCACTGCAGCTTTAACGACGGAGGTACTGTTACCGTAGAGTCCGGTCAGCGTCACTGGCTTTGGTTCGCCAGGTGGAGACAGCTGCTGCTGCTGTTTGAATTTGAATTCACCTGCTGTACAGTACCGCTGAGATTCCCTCTCTCAGAGCTTTGAGCTGGAACCTGGACGAGTTCAGCGGCATATCAAAGCAAGGGGTTTAGTGGGTGGCTGGATGTGTGCGTAGCATTCTTAGCATGCACGTTACGTCATGCCATTTAATGACACGTACAGTAGCTTTAAAATATAGACCGAATCAGAATCAGCTTTATTGGCCAGGTTAAACAAACTCAATGGGATTTGACTCAACACTCTACTCCCACTCACTTAACATATACAGAATAAAGACAGAAAGGACAGTAAGAAATAGAAAAAAATACTGTTAAGTATACAGTATAACAATACAATCAAATTTACAAATGTACAAAAAATATACAATGGCAATTGAAGAGAGGGAAGGAATAGTGCAATATCAGTATAGTCAGAGATTTAAGATTTAAATATAAATATAGTGCAAGGCAGTTCAGTGCAATGGTACTCTATTAATAACAATATTGTAATTGTAAGATTGAACTATACATGAGGTAGATGAGCAGAACAGTGTTGATTGCCTTTGTTCAGTGTAAGGGTGGGGGCTATTTCTGAGCATGGGGGTAGGTTTGTGTTCACATCTTTATTTGTGTCTCTGGCATGGCAAAGAAGGCGGGGAATCTGTCATCCAGCTTCAAGCAAGGGACTTAACACCCAGCTGCCCCAGTGGACCTGCTCAGTGGCCCACAAGAGGACTAACTGGCAGCTTCCAGATGTGGATTTACTGTATAGAGATCAACAGCGTGGTTCCGGTAGTTAAAAAACAAAATCCCATTCGTTTTCGCCATAAGGATTTTGATTGTTAGCCACAATGTCTAAACCATCCAAGGTAGTCTGACCACGAGCTACGGGACTGTGAAACAAAGGTGTACGCTCCTTTAGACGCCAGAAGTCCGTATGACATTAACCTTGTTTTAAGAAAGAAATTTGTGAATCAAATGTTTTTATGGTCATGATTCATCTCGCAGCTTGTTGGCTCGGTTCCAGGCTTGAAACTCTTTATATAAGCATTTAAAGCAACACTATGTAACGTTTAGCTGCAGCTGTAGTTCCAATGAGACAACCTGTAGGGGGACGGTCCCCCTACAGGTTGTCTCATTGGAACTACAACTCGCGTCGGGTAGTGCGAGTTGTAGTTCCAATTAGACAACCTGTAGGGCTAAAAGTTACATAGTGTTGCTTGAATGAAACGTCAATGGAGCAATTTAATTTGGAAAATTCATTTTCGGAACTAGCCTGGGAAAACCCTGACGAACTTCCGGCAAATTTGAGATTTGTTCTGCAAGTCCTTCTGGCCAACAGCCCATTCAAGCCCATTTCCAATTTTTCCAAATCAAGGTCTTTACACGATGACGATAGCGCAGCGACGGTGAGAGCAGCTTTTTGACGGCCACCTGAAGCGCAGCAGCCCGGTGATGCCGCTGTCGCTGCTACGTCACCCAGAACGTTGGTCTGATTGGTTGAAGGACTATCCAATTGCGCCCAGAGGCATTTGAGCGGCGTCTGTTCCACGTTTCCGGTCGTAGTTGTAGCGGTCTGCCGTTAGCCTCCACAGGCAAGCTAACGTTAGTTTAGCTAACAGCTAATTTGGCTAACCGCTAGCTGAGACAGCATGTAAAAGACCCTTCAACCTGAAAATAACCGTTAAAATATATAACAGCTGTTACGTCAGTTCTACTTTACTTCATTTAAAATATCACTCAATACTTGTCTTTATTGTTATTACTGTAAAGTCTTAATTTAGCTGTAGTCTGCTTTTCCCAGTGTTTAGTTTGAGATAATGTTATTTCAGACTGAATCAAGCTGTCAGCTAGCGGTTAGCCGAATTAGCTGTTAGCTAAACTAGCGTTAGCTTCCCGGTGGAGGCTAACTTAATACATCCATGAGGCTAATGGCAGACCGCTACAACTATGACAGATCGTGCAGTGTCGTAAATCCCATGGAGGTATTAAGAGAACTCGTAAGACAGGATAATCATCTTGTGCATGCGCAGAACGGATTGTGCAGGCAGCACGGATTGTGTACCGACAGCGTCCGTTGGTGACGCCCCTTTGGAAATGGGCTGTGAATGAAGCTTGCCCAGACCCACTCTCCGTTACAACTGAGAGTGACAACCAGGCTATGTCGGAACCAGAGTTGTTAAAAAAAAGTGGGTGGTCACTGTTGAGCCCTACAGTATATGCGAATGTAAAAAAAAAAAAGAGCGTACATGCTGAGTAAACCCTCACTGTTGAAGTGTGTGCAGGCAAATGTGTGTCCAGTTTGATTGGTCACGATACAGGAAGTGCCGAGGAGGTGACACAAAGCGAATTTGGAACCTTCCTGTAAACCCAGTGTGATGAGAGAGGAGAGGAAAGAGAGCGCTGCGGTCTAGTAGTAATATCTCCCATTCAACCTCTCTCTTTCTCTTTCTCTCTCTCTCTCTCTCCTCTCTCTCTCTCTCTTTCTCAATTTCCCTCCCACCCTCTGTGAGATTACCGTTACCATAGTAACACAGCAGATTGGCTTGGAAGTCACAGTGGTTGTGGGTGCCATAGCAACACACATATGCTTGTGTTTCGCTCCGTTACTGCTGTCAACGTGTGTAGGACGCACACACACGTAGACACACACACACACGTAGACACACACACAAAGGCCCCACATTGTTGCACGTAACAATAGCTTGCTCGGTAAAGATTAAAGGGGCCGCAGCATCATGTCATTTTGTAAATGGCTTATGATTTATGCAGCAGATTCTGTGCACTTTGTATCTGTGCCAAGGCCCTGCAGGACGGGGCAGTTAGCTGGACACACGGGACTGCATGAGACGCTATGATGCCGGATGATTCTGCTCATCACAGCCCATTGAAAATATCAATATTTAATACAGGAAATAGAATGCGGAAGCTGGCATTGGAGTAGTTGCTGGATTATAACATAAATCACACCGCCATAGGATACATAGGATCTGGTTAGAGTCATGGAAACAAAAAAATAAACCCTAAACATTTAAATTAGACTATTGGGTTTCTGCGTGGCTTCCTCCTGATCTGATCTGTGATCTGTTCCAGCTTAGAAGGTCAGACGCGGTTAAAGGTGAAACCGTTTGAACTCTGAGTGCAGCATTGAGGTGGTGTGTAATGTCAAGATAGAGCCGCACAAACTGGTTCTGCTGGTGATCGTGTGTCCTGATACAGGACGCAGTCCGCTGTATACAGACCCCATCAGCACCAAGCCAGTCCTTTACAGACACACACACACACACACACACACACACACCTTTTTTGTCATTTATATATTCATCTACTGTACATATATATATATGTATTGTGTGCACGGTTTTGAGGCAGAGTGTTTCCATGGAAACAGTCAGAGAGCAAAAGAGGGAGGGAAGAAGAGAGAGTAAAGGGTGAAAGAGTTAAGAGTGTGTGTGTGTGTGTGTTTGTGTGTGTGTGTGTGTATGTGTGGGATGACAGTGAAGTGATCTGAGTTCACCTGACATAAACATTCCTGTTTATCCTCATATACACACACTTACACACTCCCACGCACGTTCACCATAATCACTGCAAGAGAATACAGCGGTGTGTGTGTGTGTGTGTGTGTGTGTGTGTTTCTGTGTGTGTGTGTGTGTGTGTGTCTGTGTGTGTTGTGTTCAGTTGAAGAGAGGTGAAATGATTTCACCTGACAGAAACAATGCTGCTTTCTCTCGGTTTCTCTTTCTCTGCCAAACACACACACACACACACACACACACACACACACACACACACACATTGATCTGTCAAGCTGTTGTGGTGCATTATATAGTACTTGTTTTTACGTTACATAAGCTGCATTGCATATTTTTGTGCCTCCTTTCCTCGCCCCTCTCTCCAGAGCTCGCTTTAGGACTTGTCGTTATGGGACACAACAAGACTTAAAAATCTTTTAGGTGATGTAACCAAATATTCAACAATTTAAATGTGTTTTTTTTATCTAGTCATGTGTCCAGCTAGATATAAAAAAATACATATACATATTAATAATACATATTTGATTTTGAAAGATTTAATTTGTATTTGCTTATTTAAAGAGCAAATTTAATTTTTTTTTTTTTTTAATTGACATGTTTATACAAATTCGCTAGAGGAGAAGATATTATTTAATATTTAGAAACTCCCAGACATGATGATGTGATGAAGAATTTTTTTTTTTAACCTTTATTTATTCAGGGGAGGTTCACTGAGAGGCAGCCTCTCTTTTAGCAGGAACGCCCTGATCACATTCACACAGTTCCACATTCATACCTGGAAGCTGCCCAGTACGACCACAGTCTGATCTGCTGGCCACTGGAGCGGTTGGAGGTTAAGGGCCTTGCTAAAGGGCACCTCAGTGGTGGTAATGAGGGAGGGACAAGCGCTGCTCTTTCACTTTCCCCACCCAGATTTTATTGTCGGTCTGGGGATTGAACCGGCGACCTCTTGGTCAAAAACTTGCGTCTCTAACATTTAGGCCACTACTGCCACCGTGATGATGGTAAATGAGGATGGATGAGTGCTTACTATGTTGTTACTTCCTTGATAATTTGGTAGTCAGTCATGCAGAAAAGGCGCTTAGCTTAGCTTAGCACAAAGACTAGTAACAGGGGGAAACAGCTAGCATGGCTCTGTCCAATGATAACAAAATCCCCCAACTAGCACCTCACTTGTTAACACTTTATCTTTTGTTTATCTATCTGAACATAAACTGTGTAAGTGTAAGAACAACAAGGGGTTATGAACTATGACTAATAACTTGCTCGGATCTCAGTTGGTTGCCTGGCAACTGCTCCCAGCCAAGAAAAAGTTGAGCACATAACTCCTAGTAAAAAATAAGCTGAACGTTTTAACACTTATATGGTGTAATGTGTTGGTGAGCTTTAGAGGTGGACAGTACCGAGCTAGATGTTCGCCCCTTTTTTTTAAGGCTTTGTGCTAAGCTAAGCTAACCGGCAGCTGGCTGTAGCTTCATATTTGATTTACAGACATGAGAGTCGTAGCAATCGTTTCATCTAACTCAACACAAATAAGCAAATAAGCGCATCTCCCAAAATGTGGAACTGTTCTTTTAAGATTGCATCAATAACGGTGAACCACACATTGAGCCTGGGATGATTGGATAGATCATTTCTAAAATTAATGAATTCTTCAGTCCAGTTTTAAAATCATCACTGCTGCAAGTAGGGCTGGGCGATATGGAGCCAATCAGATATCACGATATTCTTGACCAAATACCTCGATATCGATATTTCGGCGATATTCTAGGGTTGAAAATTGGTGCTTGAACAAAATATCTTCACACTCAGGGCCTAATTTACTAACACTAGCGCAGTTTGCGTTGCGTCTGTTTATGCGAGTTCGGTAATAGCGCAAGCTATGCTTCCACGTTTTGCGTAGTATTTATCAACCCTGACACCCATCAGCCAATCAGCGTCTTTCTCCGCCCACTAGACCGTAAATTGCGCTGTAGTAAAGCGGTACTGGTGCTATGATATGGCTGAGTGCAGACTGCGATATTTCCCACTGCTGATGCTATGACTGTTTGAAATGATTCTGATGCCAATATTTGTAATGTAGCGAGGAGTTTAACAACTGGTGGAATGGGATGTGAACGCTGAGTGGGAGATTCAATTTCATCTTTGATTTCTTCCAGTAACTCTAATATTGCATGGCTGCTTGATCTGTAACGCTAAATGATGTTGTGTTCACTGACAAAGTGTGATTCTTGTGTTAAAAATATTTTCAGCCTCACCTACTCTCAAATTACTGTTGCCATTTCACCAGCGGCATAAAGGTCTACGAGGAAACTCGACTGCGGCTGGTTTAGACCTGCTTTTAAGAGGCGGAGAATTTCCCCCGCAGAATAGAGGCGCGCTCTTACTGACAGTCTTTATAAATACCACGGAATATATATTAGGTGCACTTTGCGCTTATCCTCCCACCTTTTTGGGTGGAACTCCCACTTTCCCAGGACCCTAACAACGACGCATATTGAAAGCGCAACTTGTCTCTTCTCGCTCATGTGGCAGACAATCTGCCATTTTACCCAAGTGCGCCCTGTTTGTAAATAGCCCGCATCGGTTACGTCCGTCTTTGCGACCAATTAGCGCCTGGAAACAGGCGCAAACAGCTTGATAAATCTAGCCCTTAGATTTTAGATAAATAATCATCAGTAATGTGGACATCATGTCTAAGTGGGGAAAAGGCAAATAATTGAACAGCTAGAACAGTCTGGTAAGTTCAGAAAAGTGCATCACTTTACTGTAATGCAGCTTTTAAAACTAGTAAAAGACACTTATGTCATATCACGATATTACGATATCCGAAATCTAAGACGATATCTAGTCTCATATCACGATATGGATATAATATTGATATATTGACCGGCTCTAGCTGCAAGTGTCTGAAGCTGATGGCTAATGTATGTTTGTCTATTTATGAAAAACCCTGCCTAGACATTGGCTGGTTTGTGGGTTTGTCTGAAAAGAGAAATGTTTACAGGATAAATTGACATGCCGTGAAACTTTAACGTTCGGGGAATTGAGTAAACGGTTGCGGAGCTGCCACTGACATTGAGATGTTTTTTCCGGAAGTGATGTACGTCTCAACGAGCGTCTTTCTCTGTCTCTCCCCTCGATGTTTTCCCTCTGCAGGTACCTGATGAATGTGACTTTCGAGGGTCGAAATCTGTCGTTCAGCGAGGACGGATACCAGATGCACCCCCAGCTGGTCATCATTCTGCTCAACAAGGAGAGACAGTGGGAGAGGGTGAGAGAGACATAGGAGAGAGAGAAGGACCAAGTGTGCATGTACAGTATATTCAGCTGTATCCTGTATATAGTATAGTACCTGATTGGTCCGCAAGTATCGGTCCGTCTATCTTCATCTCCTATCTGATTTTCACTTTTTAGGCATTTTAAGACTTAAGCTTTATAGGCGCCACTCCGATTAGATATTATCAACTCGGCGAAGGTGCCTTTGAGCAATACACTGCAGCACAGGCTCCAGAGCGGAGATGTAATAAGAATGCTTGTCTTTTCGTTTTTAAAAAGTTTGGGAGGCTATTACATACTACCCATCATTTATCTAGTATCTTTCCAAACTCATGCTTCAATTTGCCTGTGCTGCAGACTCTGCCAAAAAGTTGCCTCTTTACTAGTTTTTTTATGTAAAAGTGTCTTAATGTAACTGAAGTAGCTTAGAGCATTGGCACCCTACACTTTTCCATGTCAAGGACCCCTAAACTGACACAAATTAGACCACTGACCCCCATTTGAAAAGATTTAGTTCCAGGGTCTCCCGTCTATAAGGATTTTTGCTTTTAGATGTTTAATTATAGAAAGTGTATGAAGTTTATTATTGTGAAAATAAATGATTCCCCCTTTTTGCTGGGGACCCTCCTTTGGCAACCACTGGCTTAGAGGATTGTGCTTTAGTTAGTCACATACACCGGCTTCCACTAAAACTGATCTCTGTAATAGTCTGACCTGTTGACACTCAGACATTGCGAGGAAGACAGAACTTGTGGTTGGATTTGCTTAAAGGAACACGCCGACTTATTGGGAATTTAGCTTATTCCCCGTATCCCCCAGAGTTAGACAAGTCCATACATACCCTTCTCATATCCGTGCATGTTGTAACTCTGTCTGACGCACCCACCGCTAGCCTAGCTTAGCACAGATCCTGGAGGTAACCGGCTCCATCTAGCCTAGCTTAGCACAGATCCTGGAGGTAACCGGCTCCATCTAGCCTAGCTTAGCACAGATCCTGGAGGTAACCGGCTCCATCTAGCCTAGCTTAGCACAGATCCTGGAGGTAACCGGCTCCATCTAGCCTCCTGCTCCCAATAAGTGACAAAATGACGCCAACGTTTTCCTGGACGTATTACATCTCGTTGCTTCGGTGTGTTCCGAGGCACTTTTCTGACCAACTTGGGGAGACCGATCAGCCTTTTCTGCCGAGGGTTGGCTGTCTGGTCGGTGCGTCTGGGCCTTAACGAATAACTCAATTCTGCAAACCTGGCAGGTGGGTTGACAGTTTCACCCGCCAATGGCAAAATTCCCCTGCATTTGGGACGTGGTAGGGTGTTAATTTCAGGCCGTTTGTGTGTCTGTAATTTAGAATTACGCCTGTTGGTAGGCGCACATTCTCAAGCACAAGAAGATACCGGTAGATTGGATTCTATGCGTGCAAATAAGCATCTGCGTGGTTTAAGCACAGAACTGTGGCCCTTAAACTGGGGAGAGTGAACGTTCAGCTATGAATGACGTGTGTTGTTAGTGGGCGACTGCCCCATGATGAATGAAAACCCAACTTTATCTGTGCTCCGTCAGCTTTCTCTAAATAAATCAAGGTTAAAACATTCAATTGTTCAATTGTACAGGCGGAGCAACGGATAGGGTAGACTCTCTGAGTACAGGTGGTAGTGCAGACGGGGCAACGACAACCCTGAGTCATACCGAACCGACAACCTTAAATGGACTAAATGCTCCGCGCCACCTGCAAAGTCACCGGCCTGCATCTGTGTTTCCTTCTGCTCAGCTCCCATTGTGTCTGCGTCCCGCAGTCTGACTGCTTTGTCTCTCCCTATTCTTTATTCTCAGTGTTTCTCTCTTTCTTCTGCCTCTCTAATCTATATTCTGTCCTCTGATCAGAGAACAAGGTGAATTGTCTCCCTCTCTCTCTCTTTTTTTTTTTTTTTTTTTTTTTTTCTCTCTCTCTCTCTCTCTTTTCTCCCCTTGCAGTCTGCACCCCCCTCCTCCTCCTCCCGCTCCCTTGCTCATGTTTAATTCTTAGCTTGACTTCCAGCTGAACCACTTTTCTTGGATCCTAATGAGTTCCAGCTCCTACAACCATGCTTCCACTGCACCTTTGAAGTAGTGCAGAGACTCTGTAGTGTCCAGTCCAGTTTACTTCCCCTCCGGGCTGATTTGAACCCTTTTTCTCTCCATCTCCCTCCCCGCCTTTCTCACCTTCTCTCCATCCCTGTCTTTCTCTTTCACTTACTCCTGCTCACTCTTTTTTCTGTTGTTGTTGTGTCCAGATAAAAGAAGCGCTGCATTGTGCCCCAGAGATACTGTACACAGCTTTAGCTTGTCTACTCCAGGCACTCTTGGCAAATTTGTGTTCCCTGGAGTGCAAAGTGTGTGTATGTGTGTGTGTGTGTGTGTGTGTGTGTGTGTGTGTGTGTGTGTGTGTGTGTGTGTGTGTGTGTGTGTGTGTGTGTGTGTGTGTGTGTGTGTGTGTGTGTGTGTGTGTGTGTGTGTACATTTACATATTTAACAAGTGTGCACACCCAAGCCTCAGCTCTCTGTCCTGCCCCTCTCTTCCCATTACAATGTGTCCAATTAGCTGATGAGCCATATCCATTTCCTCCAACATCTTTCTCTCTGCGAAAGTGGCCGAGTGGGCACTTTTAGAGGGAAAGGGCATAGGCAGAGTCTGCAGCTATGGTTTCACGAGATGGGCATCTGGGGGAAGATTTTACTAATTGATGGCGTTTATTCAGTGGAGTAGAGCCACAGGGCTGGAGGGCCCTCCAGACCTACTACAGCTGGACACTCCTCTACAGAAGAGTCCTCCCGGCATTTTGCATCTGAAAGAGCTCCATCTCCGGCTTTGTTTCTCACTTGACTTGTTCTCTCTCTGCTAATGTAGCGGCTTCTCACATCTCTCTTTTTCTTCATTTAATCTCTCCATCCAATTCTCTCCCCTACCCTCTCCTCTTGATCTGAATTCTGCTCTTTCCCCTATTTCACTCTCGTCCTTCCCATTAACCTTGCTCTCATTCTCTACGCTGGGTCCCTCTCCTCTCCTCTCCTCTCCTCTCCTCTCCTCTCCTCTCGTTTTCGTTATCGCTCCTTCATTTTGTTTCCCCTCTTCTTGTCTCATTTCCTCTCTTCTCCTCTTCTTTCCTCTACAATCCTCTTGTTTCCTCCTCTCCTCCCCTCGCTCCTCCTCTCCTCTCCTCTTTTGTAGTTTGTCTTCTCTCCTCTCTTCCCACTAACTTTCTATATTCACTTACACATTTCATTATCAGTCCTGTTCATGTGTGACCATATTCTTGTGTAACTGACAGATGGACTAGTCACAGTTAAACCCAGAAAACAGAAAATGAGGCAATAAAACCCAAATCAAAGTGAGAGTTGTTTGCGTTACAAGCTACATTGCTTTTGTGATTTGTTTTAACAAACTGTTTGCAGGAGCCGCAGTTAGTTTTGATGGACTGGACTCATCGCAGCGTGGAATTTAATCTGAATTCATTTTCTAATTTGATTCCTGTCCAGTGATTCATTTCTGTTACGTTAGCATCGAAGTCAATGAGCCACTTGTCCACACTGAGCCTCCCATGATTGCAGTTAGAAACCCTGCTGAAAGAGACCGAGAAAAAGACAACGTAATCTGTGTCTTACATTAAGTTTGTTTGCCGTATATGTCTCTGTGCAGGTGGGTAAATGGGAGAATGGTTCCCTGTCCATGAAGTACCACGTGTGGCCTCGCTATGAACTATATGGGGGGGCAGCGACCAGGGAGGACGACCACCTGTCCATCGTGACGTTGGAGGAGGCTCCGTTCGTCATCGTGGAAGACGTGGATCCGCTCAGCGGGACGTGCATGAGGAACACTGTACCCTGCCGGAAACAGATCAAAATCCTGTGAGAATTACCGCTCGGATGTACCCAGTGTCAGAGAAAAACGACAATAACACATTCCAAAAAGTATTAAAACAGAAGCTGATTAACAAATATGTATAACAGAAGTGTGAACACCAGATGGTAGATACAATGTTTGGGATTCTTTGGGTGGAACAGGTCTATATAAAATAAAAAATAATTAATTCAAAATAAGCTCATGTAAGACTATGAAAATAATTCAAGTTATATATGTATATATATATATATATATGTGTGTCTGTTATATATATATATATATATATATATATATATATATATACATACAAGAAACAAACAGGACCGAATATATATATACTCTTTTGTTGCAAGTAAAAGCAATAATGTTATGTTTATTGATTGATTGATTGATTGACTGTTGTAAGTTACAAATGGCTGAAAAAATAAAAGAAAACACATTTCTGTGAAGTATTAGATTATTATAGACTCACACATCTACCTACTGCAGAAATGACCAAAGTAGAAATTAAAAAGAAAAAAACCTGCCTCAATGCAAATGATGTTAATTTCCCACGACAGCTTGACGGCGCCAGAGGTAGAATCCGTTCACACTTCATCGGCGTGAGAGGGGCCGAGCCAGTGACGCTAAATCGCCACTACGATTAGCAACTCTTGCCAAATTCAGACAGAAGTCCATATTTAATGAAATAATTGTCTATCTACGTGTTTGTTTGTTTGTCCGTCTGTGCAGCAATCAGACGAAGGATTCTGGGATCTACATAAAGCGCTGCTGTAAGGGATTCTGCATCGACATCCTGAAGAAGATCGCCAAGCAGGTGAAGTTCACCTACGACCTTTACCTGGTCACTAACGGCAAACACGGCAAGAAGATCAACGGGACATGGAACGGCATGGTGGGAGAGGTGAGGACGTGTGTGGGGGTGTGTGTGTGTGTTTTTCTGTGTATGTTTGTGTGTGTGTGTTTTTCTGTGTATGTTTGTGTGTGTGTGTGTGTGTGTGTGTGTATGTGTTTTTCTGTGTATGTTTGTGTGTGTGTGTGTGTGTCTGTCTGTCTGTCTGTCTGTCTGTGTTTGTGTGTGTGTGTCTGTCTGTCTGTCTGTCTGTGTGTGTGTGTCTGTCTGTCTGTGTGTGCGTGTGTGTCTCTGTGTGTGTGTCTGTCTGTCTGTCTGTCTGTGTGTGTGTGTGTCTGTGTGTGTGTGTGTGTGTGTGTGTGTGTGTGTGTGGCATGTGTGTGTGTGCTTTGTGTGTGTGTCTGTCTGTGTGTGTGTTGTGTGTGTGTGTGTGTGTGTGTGTGTGTGTCTGTCTGTCTGTGTGTGTGTGTGTGTGTTTTTGTGTGTGTGTGTGTGTGTGTGTGTGTGTGCTACTTTTTACCTTGGCAGTTATTGTGGTTTGTCAGATAGCGCCCCTCTCTGAACGCCTACTAAATGTTCAGTCAGTGGACGGCTGCCAGATTCTCCGGGTCAACAAGTACAGTAAAGCATCTTTGTGCTTGTTCGTGGTCACGCACGTGTAAATGATACGACCATCTCATTTGTAGTTTGTTGGCAAAGTGTGCAAATGAAGATTGCACCTACGCCTTGCAACACCGTCTTATCATTATTGATGTTCCGGCTGTTTAAAAAGGTGGCGTTAAGACATTTTGGGCTGTCAGAGTGGCGGAGTAGTTTGCAGAAAGACATAGGCGTGTTTGGCAACAAGAACAGCTTCTTTCCCTCCGTTTGAAGCAGAAAATGCTCCGATTACACAATAGGCTGCGGTGCACAGAGCAGTCGGCTTCTGTACAAATGTTGCAATTTAAATTCATTCAACCATTTGGGAAAAAAAAAAACATTTAAATTACTCCCAACAAAGACTTTTTTTCTTAACCGAATGAAAAAGTGTAGGCTGAAGCTACAGCCTATTGCGCCTACACTTTTTTTTTGCAAAACACAAACTCTGACTTACCACTCTGTTCAGACATTTTTATGTCTCCATTACACTTTCCAGCAAATTATTTAACTAAATAATGATTTTAACAAAGTGTGCCACACATCTTCAGTTCCTCATAACAGCTCTTCCCCCAAATCCACACCTCTATAATACAAAGATTGAATACACTGACATTAAACATGCAGATTCCTTTCACACGTATTGACTTTCTCTTATTCTAAACAGCGTTGGACACTTTCAGTTAGTCATTTATTTTTGACCATTCCATTAATTTAAGAGCATTTAATTTAATGAACAGTTGTACCTGTATTTGCTCATAGCCACGCAGCCATGTGTAAGGTGCCTTTACCATGCAGTCACTGTGAAGAAAAGGTCAAAGGGCACACAGAGTTACAGTCTGTGTTCTCCCCTCTGTGCCCAATGCACTATGAGCTATATTTAGCTTTTATAGGAGCTACCTGAAGGGTTCATTCTCTCTCCAAAAGTGCGTTTTCATACCTTGAATTATGAGCTTTCCTCTCCGGGGTCAGCCCTCTGCCCAACAGGCCTAACACTTATGTCCGATGGGCTAAGCGCCTCACCCAAGGGCGCGTACAGTTTGGTCAGCTGCAGCAATTCACTTTGGGCTCTAAAACGTTCACTTAATCGACATTGGTCCTAAGGTAAGGTCGTTGTCAGTTCTCATACTTCAGCCTGTAAGAGTGAGCCGCACTCTTGCAGTCTGACGTTGGCGATTTGTTAATGAAGGAAAATGCAAACCAATCGATAGCGGCCTAAAAGGTCACAGGTTGAAAGCACGCTCTGTTACCTCTATGTGTGGACACTGAAGTTTGACCAACCTTCAGAAGTCACAGACAAGCTGATGTGTCTATTTCTTTTTCATGCGGTAAAACTTTTGCTATTCATTTTACATTAAACGGACCCATTCATTTTATAATATTAAACCATTAAAGTCATCCGGCCAGTGTCTTTAGTGGGCTCTGAGCTGTAAGTGTGGCCACCTGTAATCAAACGCTGTCTCCTTCTCACCTCCCCAGACGATTGGTCATTAGGAGGAGGGAGGGGGGGCGTTCATCTGAGCAGCTTCCTCTCACACACAGCTACACCCAAACCCACACCCACACCCACACACAGACACACACATGCAGACAAGCTCCACTTATGCAACGATCACCGAAATAAAAGAATGCATGCATGAATGCGGACACATGGTCACAGAGAGGCATACACTCCTAGACTGTTTCCATATGTGCACAGAGAGGACACACTCTTAATGTCACACACACGCACACATGCACGTACACACACACACACACACACACACCTCACAGTGTATATGCTGTATCTAACAAAACCAAACTGTGTCCTTCTCCAGTTGGAACAAAGCCAAAACTTCAGTATATCTCACAGACTTAATGGACCAAAATCTGGACTGATGCCCACACACACACACACACACACACACACACACACACACACACACACACACACACACACACACACACACACACACACACACACACACACACACACACACACACAGGGATCACTGAGGGCCTTTACACAATTTGCCACAGCTTGGAAAGACAGAAGATCAAAAAGAAAACGGAAAAAAATCAATGAACACTCTAAGAAGGCCGACATTTTGTCATAACTTAATTATGGCAGTCAGTGTCAGATTTTTCGGGCTGCATTGACTTGTGCCACCCCGAATACTCCTAATCTAAAATATTAGAGGCAATACACTTGATTACATGAGTTTGGCCTTGCTAGCGGGTCCCACAAAGACACACACCAGCTGAGACACAAACGCAGATCCGCGCTCGCTCATTCTCAATAACACCCACATGGGTCACTTTCATAACACGGAGAGAACAAGTCGTAGGAGGGAGATGGAGAGAGCGAGAGGAGAGAGAGAGGAAGTGAGTACACTGCTGGATGGACTCGCTCTCTTCCCCGGGGACACATTTCGCACATTCAGGCACCAGCATACACACAAGTGAACTTGCACATCCTTACTTACATGCTGACAGAACACACGAGGTTGAAAAGTTACAAATGCACGCACACACACACACACACACACACACACACACACACACACACACACACACACACACACACAAACACTTTGAAAACTGCAGATAATGTGCAGAGAAGATGTGTAATATTCTCCCTGCCTGTAAAGGTCCACTTCACAGGTAAGAGAACAGAAGTTCGCTCCCTTCTCTGTCAATCTGTCTTTTTCTCTTTTCTGACTCACTCATCTGCAGACAGACACGCACGCACACACACACACGCACGCACGGAGGCACGCATACACACACACACACACGCACACACACACGCACTCTCGCGCTGAAGCACATTCTGGAGCTTTGACTCACACAGTCACAAACGCCTTAGTAACTCAGTAAGACAGTCTCGTCCCACTTTACCCTGTGCTGTAGGGCTGCAAAATGTGGGGCTAAATATACTACCTGTGCAGAAGTACTGACGGGAGGGAGGCAGGTAGAGGAAGGAGAGGCATTGGGGCGGGCTATTTCAAGCAGCCATGACCCACTGTGGTAACCCACTTTCTTCCTCCCTCGTTCTGTCTTTCCCTCCCCCGGTGCGCATCACGAGTGTCCACTCCGAGCCGTGTGTGTGTGTGTGTGTGTGAGTGCGCAAAGTGTGTTGTCCCCCTGCCCTATCTTTGTCTCTAATGTCTCCATTCTCAAGTTTCTTTGCTTCACTTTGCTCATTCTAATTCTTTCTCTGCTTTTCTTTTTATGTTTCCACTTACCCTTATTATCAATTGATAATCTGCTATTAGTGGTTCAGATTTAAACAGAAAGAGGAACTGCGCTAGCGCTGCTAGCTTTTCCCTTTTACTCAGAGCAAACATGTTTCTAAATTGCGCAGCCGTCGGTTTAAAAATTGCTATTTGGCCCTGTTCTACAATGGATTTTGTCTGTATGATCGCTGAACATCAGTGTGATCAAAGTGATCCATCCAGACAGAACATATTGCTCTTGGATTATAAGGGCTGACACTAAAACCTAATTTGCTCTTGATATATTCGATCGCTGAAGAGGCTCAGGCACATTTATTCATTCATCCAGTGAAAACAACAACAGAGCCAACGACAAAATGGACAAAGAAATGCAAAGGGACATCGTGAAAAGCTGTTTCTCAGTGATGTTAAAATGTTTGCACAATGCCCTTTAGAACTCAGGGACGGCTGTAACGATTTCCTGCTTTGTCATATCACATTCCTTAACAAGAAATACCCACATTTGGAAAGACTCCCAGCACAATTGCCTTCAAATGAACTGATGAGCTATTTTTATGCTTGTGTTTTTATGCTGTTTTTTTTTTTTCTTCACTATAAGCTATTCTTAACTATCCTGATTGAATTTGTTGGTATGTTTTTGTTGCGGCAGCACCAAACAAGACATCACCCCCCTCAGGGAAAAGTCGAAGATTGAGGACAGATTTTTCCCTTAAAAGCGTGCTCCACTCATTACTGGATGGATAATGGATGTTTAAATAATGGATGCTCTTTGTCTTTCTGCTCTCCCTACTAGGTGGTGTTGAAAAACGCCCACATGGCCGTCGGCTCCTTGACCATCAACGAGGAGAGGTCGGAGGTCATCGACTTCTCCGTCCCCTTCATCGAGACGGGTATCAGCGTCATGGTGTCCCGTAGCAACGGCACCGTTTCCCCCTCGGCCTTCTTAGGTGAGCGGTCTGACGGGGGGGGGCAGTGATGGGCTGAAGGAAGAACCTGACGGCCATGTTTTTGACATTTTCTGATATTGTGACTATGAGGCTATCACAAAGCATTTAAAGGTCCAGTGTGTGGGAATTTCTCCCATCTAGCGTTGAGATGCAGTTCAAAGTAGGTATTACAGCTACGGTAGCCTTCACGGTTCAAAAAGCCGGTCTCTTGCTCTTTTCAATATCCTTTTTCTGGACAAAGAAGAAGAAGACTCCTGTTCCTGAAATTTGGATTTTGAATACGTGTTGTCCTCCATGTTTTCCTTCTTCACACTTGCCGGGGGCCGGGAAGCTACGATACCCGTTAGCAGCGTTAGCAGCACCTGTGAGTTTATCATGTGACAGCGAAAACGCTAAAGGCAGAGCAGTATGTCCTGTATGTCCCTCACCGGCTCACGTATTTCAAGATGGAGCATGAATATGGAGCGTCTACCCCAGTTCATGCAGACGCAAATGTAAAATTTCAAGCCAATAGGAATACTTGGAATTGATGGTGGAGGTAAATATTCATGAAAAAGGACACGTTGGTGAACGGGCAACACAGATTTTGATAATGAACAACTAAACACGTTACACGCTGGACCTTTAAGCCACACGTCATGTAGGATTGTCCTAGGCTGTGTCTCATTTCGTCAGTACACTGCTAATGTGCACTGACCACATACAGCCGTAGTGCCCACTTTCGATGGTTAGTGTTGTCCCAAAAGGAACACTTATGTTAAAACACCGGAAATGACGAGCGGTCGGCTCGGCCCGCCGCCTCTCAAAATCGGACGAAAATCTTTTAAACTGACCTTTGTCGATCAAAAAAACAAAGACAGATTCAGAAACTGCACGGCCTATTTCTCGCTTAAAATGTTTTCAGAAACACGTTTCGGTGAACTATTTTCGTAAAATATTCAGAACGAGCCGCCCGTTATGCTCTGTTGTGAAATCCGGGATTGCTAGAAAAGAAATCTGTTATTTTTACCTGCTGATTAACCCTTGTGTTGTCTTCCCGTCGACCACTTCTTGTCCTTCCGGGTCAAAATTGAAAATGAACTTTTTGGGGGGCGCCTTTTAGAAACGTTTTGTCACTTTTTTTCCACCCTTTTTCATTCATGGTCAATAAACCTGATTTATATGACATTAAACCAAATTTTTTGAGTTAAAAAAGCTGAAATTATGAATTATTTTGACTAATAGTTAAGATCAGAGGATGTTGAGTGGATTCCAGACTGGTATATATCAAAGTTTGGTCAGGATGCTGTTTTAAAATCATTTAAACATGTTTTTCAAATGCTATAAAACTGAATAAAACACCCAAAATTCAATGAAAGTAATCATTGATTTTACCTGCGAAGAATGTTTCATATTCCATACAACGTACATCCATGCATCCATGTTATTCTAGGGGACTTGATTGAAAGAAACCCATATTTCTAATATAAAAAAAGAGTCAAATAGATCTCAAGGACAACACAAGGTTTGAGAAACGATTTCCTCTTCCTGGTTGCCCAGAGACAGTGGGCTTTAAATCTGGTTACGTTGGGTGCTTAGACCCTGATATACCTGCTTACATGTCTAGTTATTATTATTATAATGCCATATTTTGCTAAAAAATAAGAGGTTTTACAGCCTAAACCACTCAAGGTGCAAAGTAAAATATGCAGGAAAGGTAGTAAATGTGAAAAAATGATCTATGTTCACCATAAGGTCGCTAAAAAAGTAGTAAAAGTCTTAAGAGTGTAATAAAGTCACAAACTGTACTTCACATTTACATCGAGGCGCAACATGCGGTTTTAGGTCATTTTTGATAGTGAATTATGTATATTTTCTGCAAATTTGTGAAATATACAAAGCCTACTCCTGCCAATTTGATGCAGATTTTCTGACTCAGAGACACCAGATTGCTTCCAAAGACTCTCTGGAATGAGTAGAGCCATTGTTTGAGTTTGATTTAACTGTCTTTTAGCCAGTCACTTCAGGTTGACATCCATTTTTACACCTTTGGAAGTTGAACTAAAAGTAATTTTCGTGGACACGAGTGATTACAGCCAAGTTTTAATGCATTTGAATGATGAGGATGCAGACTGGAATGCATGATAACATGGCTAACTGTTTATTCTCTTTTTTTTTTTCGTTCCCTGTCTCTTTGCCCTCTTAAATTTCCCACTCCTACTCCATTTCTCTGACTCTTGCTTCCTCTTCTCAATCTGGTGCTCATTTGCATATCTCTCTTGCCCTCTCCCTCCCTCGCTTAATTTTCTCTCCCTTTCTCTGCCGCCCTCGCTCTTTTCTCCCTCTTCCTCCCTCCCCTGATGTCCCTCGTCTCTTTCCCGTCTTCTGCCTTCTCACAACCCTTTTTTTTTCCCTCCCCTCTCTTCTCCTCTCCTAATCTCTGTCTGTCCACACTCCCTCCCTCAATCCCTCGACTCCCTTCATCTCTCCCTCTCCTCTCTTCCCTCTTTCGCCCTCCAGAGCCCTTCAGTGCGGATGTGTGGGTGATGATGTTCGTGATGCTGTTGCTGGTGTCAGCAATGGCTGTGTTTATATTCGAGTACTTCAGCCCTGTGGGCTACAACCGCTGTCTGGCTGACGGCAGAGGTGAGAGGCTTCTGCTCAACACACAGAGAAACACACACACACACACACATATAGACACAGGCAGGGTACCTGTTGGGGGGGGGGGGGCTTCACTTGTTTGAGGATATAGATGTATGTGGATGCAGACATTTTCTCTTCCAGTCTTCGAGCCGCGCTGCCTCCCTCATCTCTCACTCTTTTCGCTCAGAACACACCAGATGGGAGGGGCACGCTAAGGTTGAATTTCCCGGAGAAACGTATACCGTTTCTACATGTGCCGAAAGGGACGTATTACTTTGGAATTAAAGTTAGACCTCTCAGAACTCCGCGGTGAGTCACTTTAGTAGGAAATGTACAGCAATGCTGTCGAGATTCCATTTATCTACGTGACAACAAAGCGTTTACAATGAGTGTATCTGCCGACACATTCTTCATACTGAACATACTGTAGGCAGCTCCAAGCACTGGGTTCATGGTCATCACATCAAGCTGTTGGAGAAATGTTGAAAAAGTCCACACTGATACGCAGCACAAGATGGGTAACACTTTACTTTAAGGTATCTACATAAGCGTGACATGACACTGTCATGAACACTGTCATGACACATCAACCCTAACCCTAAAGGCCGTTATACAGTAGCCGCAGCCCAGCTGGCGCGCGCAAATGTGACGTCATGGAATCGCCGTGACTATTTATACCTGCGCTAGTGGTCGCGACACTAGTTGCAGTCTTCTCCTGAACAGAGGTGGCGCTAATGAGCAAAGGCTACCCACGTTGATATTTCTACGGAGAAATATGGTGAAGAAAAAGGTAAACAACGGCAGATGTTTATGACACGTTCATGACAGTGTCATGCCCCTCTTATGTAGATACCTTCAAGTAAAGTGTGACCCCGAGATGCACAAGCTTTTAAAATATTCAAAATAAACCACAGGTCTTGTGCTTTGTATGCCCCAATCTCCCACCCCAAAATGTAATTACCAAAATGTAATTTAAGTATCAAAAGTACTCGTTTTGCAGAAAATGGCCCCTGTGACTGATATATAATTACATATTACACAATTACATTGTTAATGCTTATGCATCAATGAATAACGTCACAGTCGTAGTGTAGTGGTTTACAACCGAAGATCAGGCCCCCGTCAGAAGGGCTGCGAAAGAAAAATCTGAGTGGTCTGATATGATTAATTTTTGGGGGGATTTAGGACTAAATCAAAAAAAAAATGTTGTGCCTGTGAGCATGAGCCAGGCAGCAATTACGTTTAATCAAAATCAAAAAGCAAATTATATAAGCACATTTGTAGTTGACAGGTTGTCTTTTGATAAGCAGTAATGGTGTTTAGTGGATCTGAAAAATCACACTTCTAACCACAGCAGATGCCTCTAATAATACTTTGTCCCTTTCTTGTGGCATCAAGCTACCATTTGCACTGATTAATTGATAAATGAAATGATAACGGCTCATACACACACTCCAGTACCAGCAGTCCCCGGTGTTTAGTTGCCTGTTGGGTTTAATTTTCTGGCATTTTCTAGCTTTCTCATTTTCTGACTGGCGTGTGAATGGGAGAATGGTTGGCAGCCAACTTGAAGGTCCTGCATGGGAGATTTTCACCAGCGCATGAAAGCAGTCAAATAGTTTTGGCAATCGAAAACCATTCTGATGGTGGAAATCCAAATCGAATGCTCTCTGTCCTCCAAATTACAACATTCAACGAGAGGAAAAAAAAAACCACTGAAATACTTTCATCTTTGCTCGTGAAGTCAGCGAATGAGAATCCAAAGTAGGCAGAGAACATTACGGCGGCGGGGAATTTGGGCCTCCGCAGAAAATTTTTTTCTACTGAGTAATGCTCCAACTACTCATTTGCGACAAACAAAGCAAGCATGGGTACAGCTTAGCAGGTTAATGTGTTCCGTCTATAACATTACCAGAGCGGATTGTTTTTGTACAGATAGTCTTACTGTGCACAAATACTGACACAAACTCACTGGAGGCCGCCTCCAAATATACACCAGCCGTCCTCGCTGACCCAATGACTTCATTCTCCTCCTCTTCCTCCTCCACGCTGCTTTTAAAAAAATAAAATCATATACAGGCGTGTCTCACTGTCTGGGTTTCAACTCACCTCCAGTGCTGCTTCCTTCACACTAGACAAGTCACTTGCATGTATTTCCATACTTTCAAAAATCATGTGTCAGCTCTGACAGCAAGAGGCTAGCTTTGTGTTAGATCTCCCAGCCAAAAATAAAATAAACGAAAAAAAAAAAAATCATTGTCTTCCCACAACTCTTGCTTTGATGTGGCTATATATAGACAATGGCTACCTTTTTTTTTTTTCATTCATTGTTCATCATGTTCTGGAGGAGATGTAGCCTACTCCCTCCCCAAAGCGCTGTTCTCTTCTGTGTGCCTCCTTGTCTTATCTGCTGGTAGCGCTGTGGGAGTTTGGTATCATGAAGAGTGCAGATCGAAGTTTGGACTCAAAGGATTCGACGCAATAATGTATCAATGGCCTGACTGTAGATTTGTAAAGTCTCTCTGCCCGATTCATCTAACCAACTTTCTTGCAAACTTCACAAAAGGAGATATTTGGCACGATAAAGCCAGTTTGTCCATGAACAAAAGCCCCCATACAACAATGCACACCCACATGCTTGCATACACTCTGTCTCTTTCTCTCTCACACGCTCACACATACCCACACAAACATGAACCAACTGCGTTATCGCAGCATAATGGCTGGAATTAAGCAGTCTGCTGCCAGCTTATGGATGAATTGGACCGACACAATTCTGAACTTATGCAAAAATAAATTATATAATAATTACATTCACATGTGTGATATACAGCACTCAGGGATGACGTATTTTTGTAGGCCAACCAGGAAGTTAGCATCGACCTGGTTCCCTCGACAGAAAGCCAATGGGATTCTTCCGTTGGACTTTTGGATTGTTGCTGAAAATGAGCTCTATGGCAAGCAAACCTTTTTATGATACTTACACGTTTGGTTCAGCTAGATAATCTTCACAAATGACCACCATTTTAACGATTTCCAAAGCGCAATTTTAGCTAATCGACAGACGTAAAGAGCTAATGTTATACGGCTATAAACGAACTAGACCACGGTCACATGACTTCAGTGTCCCCACCACTAAGCTGAAGGTGACGATTAATGTAACTTCTGTAGTCTCATTTAGCAACCGTCTTTTGTAAGACAGATAAAAGCTTCAAAATTCACGAGCGGGGTGTTTACTGACACATTTTATATCGCACAAAACGTGTAACTCTCTCAAGCTTGCGTAAACCACACAACTTATTTCAGCCATCTAACCAAAAACGCATACAAAAAAAACCACTGACTTTGAGACCAGGGATCCAGAAGTGCAAAAATGCTAACTCATCGAAGTTTTAGGACTCATTCCTGCAGCACTCTATAAGTGGCATAAAATAACAAAAGTCTACAGCCATGCTAGCCTCTCTGTGGAGCTGTAGTGTACCAAATGCTGAATGCTAACATGGCAACAAGCGCACAAAGAAGTTAACATAATGATATTTAGCAAGTATGTTTACCATGTTCATCAGCTTAGTTTGGCTTGTTAGCATGCTAATTTTAGCTAATTAGTAATAAACACAGACAGATAGACTGCTCGCATGGCTGAAAAGTAACACTGAATAGACGTCAGACCAGGGTAACTTTCATGAGATGTTGCCTGTTTTAGTGAAACAGTTTATTTATTTTAATTTTTTAACCACATACAAAACATACACTTCGCAACATGACAAAAATCCCCCCCTCGTCATCACTGCCCACTCAGACAAAAATCAAGAAAAGATAACCCCAATATTTAAGACCATTCAACAAAATACAAAATAGTAACAACATAGACAATAAACCATAAACCAAATAAACATATGTATAAATGACAACACCATAAACCCTTCATACACGTCTCTCTCCCAGCACAAAGATTTTTAGGAGCCCTCCAGAAAGTTCAGGTTATTTCTCCACGTCCAATCTGGAAAAACGTTTATATGACATTTTTTCAAACACCGCCACCCTAGTCATCTCACAAGCCCACTCCTGGATTGACGGCACCCCTTCATTCCTCCATCCTCTTCAGATAATCTATCTGGCTTCCATTAAACTAGTCTGGACCCGGGCACCTGGGTAGCTCACCTGGTAGAGCACTCACCCATATATAGAGGTTTACTCCTCGACTCCGAACTGTGGCCCTTTGCTGCATGTCATCCCCCACCCCCTCTCTCTCTCTCTCTCTCTCTCTCTCTCTCTCTCTCTCTCTCTCTCTCGCTCTCTCTCTCTCTTTCATGTATTCAGCTGTCCTATACAAATAAAGGCCTAAAATGCCCCAAAAATAATCTTTAAAAAAATAATAATAACTAGTCAGGACCCAGCTTGTTATGTGTTTATCCATCCTGTTTAGGATTGACCCATCTCCCAGAACAAATAATCTTGGGCTGAATGGACCTGGGTCCCTGCAATCAGACAATCAGGTTATCATACAGTGCCTTAAAGTATTCCCCTGAACGTTTCGACCTTTTGCCACATTTCAGCCTCAAACATAAAGATATAAATGTAATTTTTGTGAAGAATACAAAAGTTCCAATTATGAAGTGAAGGAAATTCATTATTTTTTTTACATATGAAGTGGTCAAAATTATTCAGCTTTTCAGTAGCAAACTCTCTAGATTCAGTGAGGTTCTGTGATAAGTTGACTAAATAATTTATATATGTGTTAATGTTTATAATCATGTCTGTGATAGTCAAGTTAACAAATCATAAGAAAAACACCAGCATGAGATATTGGAAGTTAAGGGATTAAAAATAGAAATAATAACTACCTCTAACTTTCAGTATACAAAAATAGAGATGCAGAAGAATGATATTGGTGAACTAGAATACAGTGAGTGGGATATTAAAAAAAGATTTTTAAATATCCCGGTCCAAAATTCCTGGACCTTATCACAGGACCAATATGTTGCCTTTTAAAAACTATTGTAACTTTTAGACCAGTACAGGAATCTAACAAATGCGGCATTCAGTTTAATTCTACTAAACAAAATCACTGCTCAGCTGGAGACCCACCAGTAAAAGCAGACCAACTGTGTTTCCCACGCATCGGTTTAGAAACCAACGGTGATCCGTCATGTATTCTTTAACCACGGCTGTGTTTCTTCCAGAGCCTCACGGCCCATCCTTCACCATCGGTAAGGCCATCTGGCTGCTGTGGGGTCTGGTCTTTAACAACTCTGTGCCAGTGCAGAACCCCAAAGGCACGACCAGTAAGATCATGGTGTCCGTGTGGGCCTTCTTTGCTGTCATCTTCCTGGCCTCCTACACTGCCAACCTGGCTGCTTTCATGATCCAGGAGGAATATGTGGACCAGGTAACTGGTCTCTCAGACAAAAAGGTAAGATGGAAGGTTTCTCTTTGAGGCTGTGCCACCCTGTCTTCTTTTTCTCACCTTTAATTTATTTAAAACATGCCTCCTCCTCCCTCTCTCTCTCTCTCTCTCTCTCTCTCTCTCTCTCTCCTCCTCCCTCTCCATGCTCCATGTCTTCCATGTTTAGTTCCAGAGTCCCAACGACTTCTCGCCTCCGTTTCGGTTCGGCACTGTCCCAAACGGGAGTACGGAGAGAAACATTAGGAACAACTATCCAGAAATGCACGCCTACATGACAAAGTTTCATCAGAGAAATGTCAACGAGGCCCTGGCCTCTCTCAAGGCTGGGTGAGAAACTGCACAGTTGATTTTTAATAACAAAATCAAATTAAAGGATCCCATTTATATGTTTAAAACTTAAGTCCCTCTTACCAAAATGGAAACAATCATCTAGAGATATTGAACAATGCATTTGTATTTTATGTGTATGCCTTGGCTTCAGGCATGTAAGCATGTCTTATGTCTGTAGTTTATTATTATAATTTTTAGCATTTTTTATTCTGTTGAATTTATTAAGGGGTTGAATTTAAATATTATTTTTAAGGGAATCAAAAGCATAGCAGTTTCAAATGATGGTCATTATATTGTAATGGAGAGTAAAGTGTGCGGAAAATAGTTAAACAAAGAAGCAACGCTTAAGACCCCTATTTATATCTTTCCTACTTATCTTCATGTAAACATATCGTAGCTGAATAACTCCTATAATACTTTCGCTCCCCCTCTTCACTTTTCATCAAGTGTGCCTTTTCGCCAGTCTGTGTGCCAGCTCCAGCCTTTGGCAAACCAAGTGGAAGTCTATTACACTTATCAGCAGCTTAGTGCTATTTAGCAGGTTAATTGGAATGCTGTAGCTGGGATGTCTGACTCCTCAGTGCTAATTAATTGTAACCTACCTCTCTCTGTCTTTCTCCCTTTCTCTCTCTCTCTCTCTCTCTCTCTCTCTCTTTCATTAGCAAACTAGATGCTTTCATTTACGACGCGGCCGTGCTGAACTACATGGCCGGCAGGGACGAGGGCTGCAAGCTGGTGACCATTGGCAGCGGCTACATCTTTGCCACCACGGGGTACGGCATCGCCATCCAGAAGGAGTCGCTCTGGAAGAGACATGTGGACCTGGCCATCCTGCAGCTCTTCGGAGACGGTGAGACAGCCTGCTGTTTTATTCAAAGCTGGTTCACAGTTTAATGCACTCAGCAAGCAGAGACTCTATCACGCACACAGCTGTGCCGATGTGATGAGTTGTATAAATAATAACTCGAAAGATGCACGAGTTAGTCACAGAGATAATGCAATATTTTCCTAGGGAAGGAACAGAAGTTCTTACTAACAGCCTTGAAGCAAACACTGTTTGAATGAAGTCTGGCTTCATTTGTATTTTATTGACTTTGGCCACTGTTTCGCTCCGGGTTCTAATAACATTGTAATCAACAAGTTACATGGCAAGAACATGGCAGCAAGTCTGACGGGGCAAGAAACACGAGCCATGTTTCCATCCACTTGTCAATCGAATTATCTGAAGTTCGCTTAAAAACATTCATGTGAATAAAGCCGGTGAAAGTGTGTTTCCATACGACGGCTTTAAAGGTCCAGCGTGTAATGTGTTTAGTTGTTCATTATCAAAATCTGTGTTGCCCGTTCACCAACTTGTCCTTTTTCATGAATATTTCCCACCACCATCAATTTCAAGTATTCCTTTTGGCTTGAAATTTTACATTTGCGTCTGCATGAACTGCTCCATCTTGAAATACGTTAGCCGGTAAGGGACATACAGGACATACTGCTCCACCTTTCATGTTTTCTCTGTCACATGATAAACTCCCAGGAGCTGCTAATGCTGCTAACGGGTATCGTAGCTTCCCGGCCCCTGTGGCAAGTTTGAAAAAGGAAACATGGAGGACCACACGTATTCAAAATCCAAATCTTCTTCGCCCAGAAAAAGGATATTGAAAAGAGCGAGAGACCGTCTTTTTGAAGCGTGAAGGCTACCGTAGCTCTAATACCTACTTTGAACTGCGTGGTGCGAGAGAGTTGATTGCGATAAAAGATCTCAGCGCTAGATGGGAGAAATTCCCACACACTGGACCTTTAAAGCAAAAAACAACCTTTGCCTAATGACGTCACATGCTGTTTTGCAATCAAATTGGTATATCAAATTGATTTGAGATATTTTAAGTTGTTTCCATTCATTTTCGCACCGAATCGCACAACATTCAAGCTGACATTTGCGAACAAAGTTTTCTAGCCAAAATGGATCACACCGTCCACCTATGTACAAATGCTTCATATTGCACAAGTTGTAATAGTACTTATGTGCCAGATGATAGCAACATATCAAGCCATAATAGGACAACAACAGCGCTATCAAAACATTGGTGCAATGATGCAGATGCACGTAAATGCCAGAAAAATTGCTTATAACATATGATTGTTGAATATAACATATAATAGTGTTATATTTGTACTGGGATCGTCTGTATTTTGTGGTATTTGTCTATATTGTGGCTATTGTAAATTTAGTTTTTAGTGTCGGAATATTATTTGTTGTATGTTTCATGTTATTGGTCCCCCTCCGAAAAGCTTTTAGTAGCTTATTTGGGGTTCCCCATTTCACGTGGCCTACATATGATCATTGTACCTTATGAAATTGTGTTTTAATGATACATTGATGATGAGTGAAATAAATGAATAGAAGGCTTGAATGTCTGCATAGTAAAGCGGGAAATAGTGTGTGTGTGTGTGTGTGTGTGTGTGTGTGTGTGGTAGAGAGATAAAGATTCTGACTATGCACCTGAATTATTGGGACTAACCCCTTCTTGCGCAGTAAGATCGTATGCGTGCACAGCTACAGTAAGTACTGTACAGTAGGTCACAGATGAACCAGGAAGTTGGTCTTTAAACTGTAATGGATGTTCACAACAGATCATTTTGGTGAACATTGGCAAACAATCTTGGCTGACCTGGGTTGTTTAAAACCTGCGATGTCCCAAATTCCCAGTAGACTTGGTCAGTACGTTATATATAATAACCAGTACGATACAATGGCCAAACCTAAAGAAATAAGATCCAAATTGTAGGCTAATAAACATGAATTATCCTTTAAGAGCTCATTTGAGGCATTATGCTTTGAACAAATCCTGCCTCAGGCTGTGCCGTAGGGACAAATTACAGTGGCTAAGTTTACTTCTCATGTAAATTAGCGTAACATACAACATTTTGAAGAACATCTATTCTAAACTCAGGCAAAAACAGGCTTCTCAGACAGTAAGATTTTAGGGTCTTGTCAAATGTACATGTAATCGCACTCATATATATTAAGAACAGACAGAAAAGGTAAGGCAGTGCTGCTAGGAATATAATTTAAGATTTAGCTCCACCATAGGGGCCCTGTGCTTTACGACCATGCTCTCCTTTTATGGGAGTCTGTCCAAGCTCTCCAGGACTTGTTCTTTTGAAACACTTCATTCCTGTCAGCTCTAGCTGGAGCATTAATGAGCCTTGCAACGAGAAAAGAATGGATGGAAATGCGTTCAAAATGTCCCTTCTTAATCCGTATAGTACATGCTTTATGGTTTCAAGCAAAAATTCTTCGTCATAAACATGTCCAAATGTCAAACACAACAGCTGCTCGCTCAGGTTATTGACTTACACTAACAGTCTAATTTCACAATGTCCAGTTTTGATATACAGCTTAATAGAGCTAAGTCCTCCCGCAGTTCCCCTGCACAGCATTTACCTCTGTCTGTTTAGTGTGGTTAGGTGCTGTGGCTTCTGAGTTGACATCCGTGTCTGCCTTTATCTTCATCTGCTCCTGCCCAAAGTCGAGCTTTTTAACTACGTGGTCTTTCACTTGAAGGCCCTCCTCTTTCTCTTCTTTTACACACAGGCTCGCAGCAGGCTGCGGTTTGCCTACTGTGGATCCTTCAGTCTTAACTAACTGTAATGGAAGTTTAGTGTGTGTGTGTGCTTGTGTACAGTAAGTTTGCGTGTGTGTTGTTGCTAGATTATTTGGGCACCGTCCAGCGTGTTGTGAGCATCCTGAACCAAGGGCCCTCCGGAGCCCACTATAGTGCGTCCCAGTTAGGGGTGCCAGCATAGCTCCCGGGGTATTTTAACACCGTGTGTGCATGAGTGTGTGTGTGTGTGTGTGTGTGTGTGTGTATATATGTGTGCGCACATGTGAATATGGGTCAGGCCTCTGAAAATGAGAGGGCCTAGAGCATGTGTGTAAGTGAGAGAGTGTGTGTGTGTGTGTGTGTGTGTGTGTGTGTGTGTGTGTGTGTGTGTGTGTGTTAGAGAAATGAAGATAAAGATTCTGACTAGTTACAACAGTTTTTTTACCAACACATTTTTACCAACCTACAAACAAATTCAATAAGAGTTTTGTGTATGTATTGTTTCTGACTTATTGAAGTTTAATTATTTTTCAAACATGTAGGTAAGACTAGTGTGTGTGTGTGTGTGTGTATGTTGTGTGTGTGTGTGTGTTTTTCTCTAAGCACATTTGTGTGTGTGTGTGTGTGTGTGTGTGTGTGTGTGTGTGTGTGTGTGTGTGTGTGTGTGTGTGTGTGTGTGTGTGTGTGTGTGTTTGTGTGTTGAATATGGGTCGGCTTGCAGTAACATCCCCCTTGTGCCACTGCAAAAGCACTTGTACAGGAACCAAGCGGCCCTGTCCCACCCCTCTAAGGATTTCAATGTCACTTTGCCACGCCTTCACCATCCACCAGACCACCACCCATCCTGGTGGCCTAGAAAGCGGTCAGACTCACGTGGAGAGCCCAGTGGCCTGGAACCAGGGCTGAATGGGAGTCTGGGTAGTCTGACGCAGGCCTGAGCGAAAAAAAAAAGTCACAGCTGTCGTGAAAAACAAACGGCAGTTTTGATTGGTGATTTTCTGATACAATGTTGGATGGAAAGTTGAGTTCAATGCCTCTCGCTCTTTAAACCAATACCAGGCATCAATGATAAAAGGTTTCCTCAGTTAAAAAAAAAAGAATCTTTTAACTCCAATCTGTCTTTTTAACTCCATGTCTGTAGAGACATGAGTGTGTGTGTGTGTGTGTGTGTGTGTGTGTGTGTGTGTGTGTGTGTGTGTGTGTGTGTGTGTGTGTGTGTGTGGTGCGGTGCCTCTATCCCTGACTTTGTATGCCGTGGAGCATTTTTTGTTGATGCTCAGAGGCCAGCCAGTGCTCCGGTGCAAGAATCACGCTGACGCGCAGCGACGACGGCTGAATGTATGATTAATTAAGCATCGCCCGTCCTGCCACAGTCGGCTTTGATAGAGAACAGCTCATGATGAAACAGAAGGTGACCCACAAAAGAGTCCAGAAGCTCAGGGACCGGCATCAGACGCGCGGAGACACACACGCACACACGCACATGCACGCACATGCACAAATGCAAACTTGTCTTTTACAGTTTGCATAGCTACTGTACATGCACATGTTAAAGCTGAAGCTTTTACATATTGTGTAGTAAACACTTAGCGACACACAATTATTTGCAGAAATTAGTGCGAAAAAGATCAGTGTAATTAACACGTGAGCTATGGTGTGTGTGTGTGTGTGTGTGTGTGTGTGTGTGTGTGTGTGTGTGTGTGTGTGTGTGTGTGTGTGTGTGTTTACTCTATTCCTGTCGGTAATGAAGCTTGCTGTGAAACTCAAGGCTGAATTTCACTTCTAACTCCCATGACCCCCCCCCACCCCCCCACCACCGTCTGCCCGCCATCTACCCTCCTCCCTTCTTCTGTTGCATCATCTCTCCATCCCTCGTGTCCTGCGATACCCATCCTGTTATTACATCATGTCCCTCCTCTCTCCTTTTATATTTTACATTCCTTGCCACTTTTTTCACACCCTTATTCTTTATTTCAATTCCCGTACGAATCATAACAACACTTCTCCGCATGTCGTCATCATGCCCCCCCGTCTCCTCGTCTCTCATTCTATCCATCCCTGTATCTCCGTCCTTTCCTTGCCTCCATCCCACTCCCTTCTTGTTGTTCCTCCATCAACTCTTCTTCCCCCTTCTTCTCTTCTGCCCATCTTCCCCTTCTCCATCCAGGTGAGATGGAGGAGCTGGAGTCCCTGTGGCTGACGGGGATCTGCCACCACGAGAAGAACGAGGTGATGTCCAGCCAGCTGGATGTGGACAACATGGCCGGTGTCTTCTACATGCTCGGCGCCGCCATGGCTCTGTCGCTCATCACCTTCATCTGCGAGCACTGGTTCTACTGGCAGCTGCGCTTCTGCTTCATGGGCGTCTGCTCCGGCCAGCCCGGCTTCGTCTTCTCCATCAGCAGGGTGAGACAGGGCGGGGGAAAGGGAAGGACAGAAAACTACTCAGACTTTAAAGCTGGTATCCAAAATGTTGTTAGGCTGAATGAATAAACAATAAATGTATCCATCCGTAAAGGTCAAATGCTGTTGGAGACCAATGTCACTCAGCTTTCCATGGCTTGTACTTTTTAACGAGTATTCTGATTGACAGATTCAGATTGCCACTAAGTTCTGTTCAGGACAGAGCCAGCACAGCGGAGCTGATGCTTTTTTACACCATGTGTCTTCAAGCATCAAATCAAGCAAAAGCCCAGTAGCATCACACTTGTTTTGTAGTGGCCGATATGAATAAATGACGACTACCACGCAACCTTAAAGGTCCCATGGCATGAAAATTTCACTTTATGAGGTTTTCTAACATTAATATGCGTTCCCCCAGCCTGCCTATGGTCCCCCAGTGGCTAGAAATGGTGATAGGTGTAAACCTGGTGTAAGCCCTGGGTATCCTGCTCTGCCTTTGAGAAAATGAAAGCTCAGATGGGCCGATCTGGAATCTTCTCCTTATGAGGTCATAAGGAGCAAGGTTACCTCCCCTTTCTCTGCTTTGCCCGCCCAGAGAATTTGGCCCACCCATGAGAGAGAGAGAGAGACATCATGGCTTTCAAACGAGCAAAGTGGCAGTTGGTCAAGGCCAGACCCCCACCCTCTACTTTGCCCCCTTTCCTCCTCAATAGCTACAGACACAGAAATGGCACATCCTAAGGAAAGCTCATTGTGGGACTGGCTCTAGTGGCTGTAATTCTGCACCAAGGCTGAATTTTGGGAAAGAGACTTCGGATACGGTATTAGGGGACCACTAAGGCCTATATAAAAGAGACTTCATGTACAGTATTAGGGGACCACTAAGGCCTATATAAAAGAGACTTCATGTACAGTATTAGGGGACCACTAAGGCCTATATAAAAGAGACTTCAGATACAGTATTAGGGGACCACTAAGGTCTATATAAAAGAGACTTCAGATACAGTATTAGGGGACCACTAAGGCCTATATAAAAGAGACTTCAGATACAGTATTAGGGGACCACTAAGGTCTATATAAAAGAGACTTCATGTACAGTATTAGGGGACCACTAAGGCCTATATAAAAGAGACTTCATGTACAGTATTAGGGGACCACTAAGGCCTATATAAAAGAGACTTCATGTACAGTATTAGGGGACCACTAAGGCCTATATAAAAGAGACTTCAGATGCAGTATTAGGGGACCACTAAGGTCTATATAAAAGAGACTTCATGTACAGTATTAGGGGACCACTAAGGTCTATATAAAAGAGACTTCAGATACAGTATTAGGGGACCACTAAGGCCTATATAAAAGAGACTTCAGAAACAGTATTAGGGGACCACTAAGGTCTATATAAAAGAGACTTCAGATACAGTATTAGGGGACCACTAAGGTCTATATAAAAGATACTTCATGTACAGTATTAGGGGACCACTAAGGTCTATATAAAAGAGACTTCAGATACAGTATTAGGGGACCACTAAGGTCTATATAAAAGCCTCCACAGAGCACCATGTCATGGGACCTTAAAATCAGAATCAGAATCAGTTTTAATGGGCAAGTAAGTGTAAACACTGTCATGACCTTTGACTTCAGCTTTTTGTTGCTTAAATATTTAAAAAGAGGCGATGCAACATTTGAAGAAAGAACACCGTGTGATGAAAAGTTGCATTCATAAAGCAATTAAACACACCCTGGCCCCGTTCAACACACCCACTCTGTCTGGTATGACTGGTATATAAGTGTAGCTTTCAGCGGCAAATTCCAGCTAATGTACAGTCAAACTGAGTCATTTGGCTGACTGTTTGACTCTTCTCTACTTGTGCTACTGTTACACTGTTTTTCAGCCATGATCCCGTAATAGTGTTAAACCCATCTGATGGCAAAAGATAAATCCGCAAGTATGAATTAAAACATCCAAACGTAATAATTGCTTAACATATATTCTTTCCTTAAAGGACAGATCCGGCGCAAAATGAACCTAGGCGTCATGTGTACCGAGTTGACTGTTCTCTGGGACATGTTTTCATGCTAATCGAATGGGACCAGTTTTAGCGCAAACCGCTAATTAGCTTATAAAGCTAGTCGTCGGGGCATGAGGAAAGTAAAAAGAAATCTCTATTTCTACACCACTAACAAGGCTCAAAATAGCACCACACTTCCACGGTAGCATAATGAGGGTCCCTACATGGAAACCGGAGCATTGAGAACTTTGTAAGTGGACAGACAATTTATTAAAAAGATAGTTTAGAAAGACAGTACCGTTCACGTATACAAGCAGGCGCCATCTTGGGAAAACGAACGCCGTGCTTGAGCTATGTTACTGGTTACACGGCGTTCGGCGTTCGACTGGTCGTGACTGTTAAATGGGACGGAAGGGGCTGAGAACAGAATGAGGAATTAAAGGATAAATACATAGACTGATATTGAAGCGTCAAATAGGAATTCTAGCATGATATGGCAGCCGAAGTCAACAACTACCAGCTGCACTTTCTCACCAGAATTTTCTATTAACAAAACCGCCAAATAGGTTATAAGTCTCTAATTTACAACTGTGTCACCACCAACTCCTTCCTGTCTGTACAGTAACCTCCATTACTTGTTTTTTCAGCCCTACGTCATGTCTGTAATGTCTCTGCTTTATTCTTCCAGGCTTTCGATTTACTAAAATTGTATATAAGCATGTAGCCACACCAAAATTGTCACTTCCAAACAGAAATTGGGGAGCTTTTTTACCTTTTTGTTTAGATGGTCAGGCCTTTCTGACGTCCGTGGGGGTAAATATTTACAAAAATGTTGAGCCAAAATCAATATTTCACTCAACAAAAATCAGCCACACAACCGGGGAGGGTAGATTACTGGATCCCAGGAGACCAAAGTCACCCCCGAGGTATTTGATTTGCATTCCAATTGTTTTGACATGGCTTCGGTGTAATTCACTGCGTGCCTCTGAAGGTGAACCGCTGCAGGCTAAACCACGTGGCTAATTTATAGCAGAGAGCACACCGCTGCGCGCCCCCCCCCCACCCCTCCACCCATACACACATTTGATACGCTGCTGTGGTGCTAGGTGTTGCTTGTGCCAAGAAAGCAAGGCTACGAAGAAGAAAAAAACCCCAACATAACATTTTCCCCTCTCTGCTCTAATATTACGCTCCAGTGCCCAACTTTGATTATTTTCTATGGTGTTAATTTTGTGTTGTTGCTGCTGCCTTGTTTATGGTCGCTTGTGCGTGTCTTTTTGTGTAGAAGGAGCATGAAATATCAGTTGCAAAAAAATGTCAATTTGACTTCTCATTTCCACAGACAGGCTGCTTGGTGTTGTTTTTGATTATTACATCATTGTAATGTGTATGGGGACCGGATCTGAAAGCAATTATGCTCTGTGTAACATCCAGCGATCGCTCTCGTTTACAGAAATCACCTCTGTCTTTGCTACAATGTGACAACGTAAATGAACGCCGAGTGTCCGCAATCACAGCCAGTATAATTTCAGTATGTTAAAATATTCAGGGGAAACGTTCGCTGAGAGTGTTCATTTGCACACGGAGCACAGAGCATTGCGAACAGTGGAAATTCCGGTTTATTGTCTTTCCACACTCGGCCACAGCTTCACATCGTCTCCTTCTCATTTACTCGAGTGTTTTCTCTCCAGCCTCAGCCATTTCTTCCTCCTCTACCCCCCCACCCTCCCTTGCTCCGCCACTCAGATTGATTCCGCTTTTTTAAATTTCACAGCATAATCCAATAAACTTTATTGTTATTGCCGCAATTAACATTTAAGCTCGGCAATGTAAAAAATGAGACATCTGTCACGGTTGGCGTGAGTCACGTGGCTTCGGTCGTGGCTTCATGGTCGGTTAGCGTTCCCTCCCTGCGAGGGGGGTTCGGCAGGGCTCTCCCCTGGCTACCTGCTCCTCCAGGTCCCACCTGCTACACTGAAACAAATTAATTATATCGATTTAAAAAGCCTCTAATGACACTAAATGTATTAGAGGTTTAATCACTCCTTTTTTTACAGCCCTCACATCACATCACAGCTAGGTTGATTAGCATTAGGCACTATATACTTACACCACACACACAGTATTAAATTATGAGCTGCAGCATGTACAATAGGCACTCTACAGTATATGCAATTTAAACATAGGGGGCAGCTAGTTATTTGTTGATTTCCTGCCTCTCTGTACCAGTGTAATCACTTATAGATTTTGCTGCGATCCCCCGGTGGATTGAAAATTCTTAGGAACCCTCAGGCTACAGTTATTGCTACACACACACACACACACACACACACACACACACACACACACACCCTGCCCAAATAATCAGCTACTGTAGCACTGGGCTGGCAGCAATCTGCCAACTGTTACATTATGTGGGCATGTGGAGTAGACAAAATCTGCTGTTGAATACAACGCAGCATTCGCAAGATTTGATGCATTACAGTATTAACTTTTTGTTCTCATTTGTGGTTGTTTATTTGTGCATGTGTGTGTATAAAAGAAAAAGCTTTAAGGGTCCCATATTATGCTCATTTTCAGGTTTATACTTGTATTTTGGGTTTCTACTAGAAAATGTAACATGCTTTAATATTAAAATTCATACTGTCTGTCTGAATATACCTGTATTCACACTCTGTCTGTAAACACTCTGTTTTGGCACCTGTCTCTTTAAGCCCCCCTCCCGAAAAGCGCAGTCTGCTCTGATTGGTCAGCGTTTTTGGGTCTACAACCTCTGGACTCTTGGCAGTCTCTGCACCACCATTGCAGCCGGGGAATGACTGTAACGTCACTGTAGCGGCACCTTCTACCTATATATAGTATAGTTGTAACATCACAACCGTACAGAAGTCCTGACGGCTCGTTTAAAGGCACAATTTCTGAATACGGGCTGTGAGCATTTCTCTATGGATTGATACTTTCACAGTATTTCTATAGCACCTCGACCTGCTTTATAATAAAAAAAGACATTGAAATCTCACTTTTTACAATATGGAACCTTTAAAAAACACAAATATTCATACTGAGCTTGCTCTAACCATTTCTCAATACAACACAAACTCGCTGTCAAAACGTGAAGTGGGGAAGATCCTCTAAAGATTAAGGTGGATGCTTCTGGAAAAGTCGGCCCAAAATGGGATGTTGTCATAGTTAGTCATAGGAGGGAAGAGCTGACAGATTTGGCAGCAGGTGGGGTGTAATCAAGACAATAAAAGAAGAAAAACAAAAGATGCGAAGTGATGACAAGTTATATAAACAGGCAGATGGAAAAAGGAAACACAGATAAGACAGAGAAGGACCAGATAAACATTGAAAGATGCTTCTAAGTGGGGGAAAAACCCTGCGTGATATTTTACATTTGTCCACGTCAAGATTTCAATCCAAATCCAATATATCTTAAATATGAGGAGTTCTTTTGTATTTATGTTAACCGCTCTTGGTTCAAGCTTTACATACTTAGCTGTTAACAGTAGGGGTGTAAGAGAAAATCGATACACTTGAGTATCGCGTTTTTCAAAAACACAATATCGATTTATTTATTTTTTAATTTTTAAAATGTTTAGTTTACGTGCAAAAATATTCATGTAAGACAGTGGTTCACGTTTATGTTGTATTTAAACCCCCTACTGCTCGATGGCTATGCTGAGTTGCACCACTGGTGTCATTGCCTAACCGTGCCTAGCGGTGCCTGACTTTTTGCTAGAAGCTAACAATGGCCTACTTTAGCGTAGCGTAATTTGCTCACTAAGAACCAATCCCAAACTGGCAGTTTGATTTTCTGTGTACTGAATTGTTTACCTAAAGTAAACTTCTTCTTCTTTTTTTGTAAGTAGTTTTACTAAAATTATACTTTAAAAAAAATCCAAATATTTCGCCTTACGCACAGTATCGAAATATATTGCAATATATTGAATCGTGGCCCATGTATCGTGATACTTATCGTATCACCAGGTTCTTGCCAATACACAGCCCTAGTTAAAGGACAATTCCGGGGCAAAATGAACCTAGGGGTTAATAACAGATGTGTACCCAGTCGACTGTTCTCTGGGACATGTTTTCATGCTAATCGAATGTGTTTGTAACTTGAAAGAATCTAGCGCGAACCACTGATTAGCTTACAACGCTAGTATTCGGGGCACAGGGAAAGTAAAAACAGATCGCTATTTTATACCACTAAAAAGGCTCAAAATATCACCAAACTTCCACGGTAGCATAATGAGGGTCCCTACATGTTAACCGAAGCACTGAGAACTTTGTAATAAAAGGAGGAGGTTGGGAAGAGTTGCAGCTTCACAGCCAGCTGACCCGTAACCTACTTTCCTGCCCTCTGTAGTGGCGAGCAGGTCGGAGGTCAGCTGATCATCGATCTTTAACAGTGGTCAAAAGTATCCTTTTATTTCCATAGTCATCTACAGATGAGAAAAACTGAGCAAAATCATTGTTTGGAATTGATCTGATCCTTTTACCGTCCCCCATCTGTCATGCCTGGTTTGCTCTCCTCCGTACAATCGTTTTTATCTGAATATTGTATCGTACATCACTGAATGCAAATGGAGCAGTTTATCTTTTTTGTCACTTTAACGCTCGGCCGGCTTCTCCTTGGCTTGGCCTTTTTCTTCGGAGGGAATTGTGCTGCGGTGTCGAGCGCCAGTGGAACTGAGGTGTTTAATAACTGCCGGAGGATATTGTTCAGCTGAATTCTAATCACATTGATTGAAGGTATTGACAAGTGAGACCCAGGGTTTTTTTGCAGCCCCTTTGCCTTTATCGATCGTCCACCGTGCAGCTACACTATCCTCTCTGAGTCTTCATACTGTATGCTGTCTTGCACTGTCTCACTTTATGTCAATTGCCTTTGTACATCGACGCATGTATCATTCCTATTTTGCACCGGACGCACAGCGGACTTTTCCCTCCACAGACGCACGTCGGTAAATTAGGGAATGTATTTGCACTCCCGGGGGCGGTTCAGCGAAAAGAGAAGGCGTGTTCCGGCGCAAACGTTACTTGATGCTATTCTGCAGTTTCAGAAAACAATTCCGTCACTGACCAGGAAAAACCTGGTCTAAAGTCAGTGGCGCTAGTCTAAAGTCAGTGGCGCGTTATTCAGATGCTATTTTAGGGGCGCATGCTTGGCCATAATGTAGCGTGTGCACAACGCGCATACACTTCTCTCATCTAAATGGATGCAGCAGTTCCCATTTTTGCAAACCATACATAATTACAAAGGAAAATATACTGAAAATGCGCTTCAGGTGTTTGGATAGATCAGGAGGCACTTTACAGTACAGTCCTCAAAAAGTCGCAGCATTCTTTTGATTTACACATTTCCATGAATCATGGATGTGTTGATGACATAAATGAGGAAATATTAGAGGACTTAAGGAGACGTGATGTTGAACTCCGGCGGGATCTGGTCCGGGAGTAATGCGCGATGCGCTCCTGGGCGGGGGGGGTGGACGGAGATGGAGTGGGGGAAGAGGAAGGGGCACAACAGGAGCAGGTGGGCGCGTTTTGAGGCCCACGCTGCATGGCTGCAGCATTCCTCTCCAGACTTTGAGAATGCGCCCGAGGCCGCGAGCCAACTTCGCCACCCGGCCAAGACGGGCATTTATTACTTTGCCGCATCCCGGACAGCTCCCGCTGGCGCGCCCAGCGCAAATCCGCCGTCATAATAGCAATCCGCCATGGAACAAGCGCCTGCTCTTAAAGGGAATGTGAGATGACGCTCTGATTGGTTTATTGCACGTTACGCCCAAACCACACCTAGCTACTTCAGACCAACCCATTTAAGATTTGCGTCGGGCGCAAGAGTCATTTATCCCGCTGGTATAATAGCAACAGCGCTCGAGATCCGCCCACAAAGCTACTTGCGTTTTGCGTTTCATACTTGCGTTTCAGATCGTTAAAATAGGGCCCATTGTGTTTAATGAGCAATGGATTGACGGCATCAGCAGAAAGAGCTTTATTCACCTTATGTCATCTACCGTAGGTTCTAAAATGTGGGCTGGTCAGGGTGCAATGCAGCTGCAGTCTGATGTTTTTGTCAACTTAAATTACAATATTAGTGAATAATGATGGTTACTGTAAATGTACCAAATGTCACTGTTTAATGCCTTTATTTCCCCACACAGGGCATCTACAGCTGTATCCACGGTGTGCAGATTGAGGAGAAGAGCAGCTCGGCATTGAACTCCCCATCAGCCACTATGAACAACACGCATTCCAACATTATGCGCCTCCTACGCACCGCCAAGAACATGGCCTCCCTGTCGGGGGTGAACGGCTCACCCCACAGCGCTCTGGACTTCATCCGCCGGGAATCCTCGGTTTATGACATCTCTGAACACCGGCGCAGCTTGGCGGGCCACTCCGACTGCAAGCCACCTTACATCCCGGAAGACAACATGTTCAGCGACTACATCAGTGAGGTGGAGAGGACGTTTGGCAACCTCCACCTGAAGGACAGTAATCTGTACCAGGACCACTACCTGCACCACCATGGCTCAACACTGGGGCTCAGCGGACCGGCTCCCAACAGGCCCCACAGTCTGGGCAGTGCTAGTTCTCTGGAGGGGGGCATGTTCGACTGTGACAGCCTGGGCGGAGGGATGGCCCCTATTTTCACCACCCAGCCATGCTCAGCACTGACCCACAGGAACATGAGCAAGTTTGACCTGCTGTCTGGACAGACTCCCCCCTCGAGCCAGAGCTTTAAGGGAGGCCTGCCGGACCTGTACGGGAAGTTCTCCTTCAAGGGAGGCGCCTCAAGTTCCACGTTTATCCCTGGGCACGGCTACTGTGGAGGGAGAGGCGATGACGATGGGAATATACGCTCAGATGTCTCGGACATTTCCACGCACACAGTAACTTATGGGAACCTGGAGGGTAATGCCAAGAAGCGCAAACAGTACCGCGATAGCCTGAAAAAGAGGCCGGCCTCTGCCAAGTCCAGACGGGAGCTGGACGAGATTGAGCTGGGCTACAGGAGGAAACCCTACCACATCAGCCACCACCATTACCACGGCCACCGCTCTACCTCCCCACCGCTTTTGCCCGCTGAACGGAAGAGAGGAGGAGGAGGAGGAGGAGGTGGAGGAGGCAACAACGACGGGAACTCCTATCTCTTCAGAGAAAAGGAGAGCGTTAGGGATTTTTATTTGGACCAGTTTCGGCCCAAAGAGGGCGTCCCTCAGTGGGAACACGTGGACCTGACAGAGGGCCCTGGGAGTAGAGATGGAGGAGTGCCGACCTGCACCACCCTGGTTCCAGTGGATGACTTTCTTAAGGGCAAACCCAAAAAGTCAGATTCAAAGAGTGGGGGAGGATCTGGGCTAGCAGGGGGAGAGTGGGAGTGCAGGAACTGCCGGGCTAGCGGGGGAGGAGTGGGCAAGCAGATGTCCATGCATGGAGGAGGGGGTGGTGGTGTTGGGTACGGTGGTGGTATGAGCTGCGGGTCCTCTGGAGGCGGAGGAAACAGCCGCCCCAGCTCTGCGACCTGCATGCGCTGCGAGGGCTGTAAAAAGACAGGAAACCTCTACGATATCAGCGAGGACAACAACCACCTCTTGGAACAGATGGGGGGAGGGAAAGGCGGGGGAGGAGGAGGAGGCGGCGGCGGCATGGGTGCAGGCCCTCAGTCTCAACCTCAGGGCCAGCCGAGGAGAAAGAGTGGAGGATTGGGCAAACAACTGAGGCGGCAGCACTCGTATGACGCGTTTGTGGACCTTCAGAAAGAGGAGTCAGGTGGGATGGGAAGTCTGATGGGCCTAGGGGGCGTTGGAGGGATGAGCGGCGCGGGTATGGGAGGGATGCTGCCCCCACCCAGGAGTGTTAGCTTGAAGGAGAAAGAACGCTACATGGAGGGCTCCAGCCCCTTCGCAAACATATTTGAGCGTCACGGGGGCTCGGAGAGAGAAAGGGAAAGAGACCGGGACCCATTGTTTTACGCAGGTGAGGGCCGGAAAAGACCCGGCTCGCCATTCGGCCTGTTCAGAGGCGGCGAGGGCCTCCACCGCCGCTCCATCGGAGAGAGAGACATGCGAGACCGGGACAGGTCTTTGATGGAAGGAGGAGGTGGGGGAGGGTTCTCTTTATCCAAATCTCTTTACCCCGACAGGGTAAACCAAAACCCCTTTATACCCACCTTTGGGGACGACCAGTGTCTGATGCACGGAGCCAAACAGTATTACATGAAAAAGCAACAGCAGCAGCAGCAGCAGCAGCAGCAGCAACAAGTTGCCAAAAACAGCCGAAGTGACTTCAGGAGCCAGATGAGCACGACGTCATATCTGCCGGCGTCCGCCACGGCCGGGGTGATGTCCAACGTGACCCCCCGGTTCCCGAAAGAGCTCAGCCACGGTGGAATGAACCACCACGGCTCCATGCTGGGGGTGGGCCCCCCGCGTCCCTTCAACGGAAGCAATGGCCATGTGTACGAGAAACTCTCCAGCATTGAGTCTGACGTGTGAGAACAAAACTAAAAAAGGGGGAGGAGGAGCGGACGATGGCGAGGGAGGAAGGGGGTGGGGGGGAGTAATAGAGGCATGTACTAGTGTTAGGAGATCAGGGATGATTTTAAAAGACACTGTCCACACACTGCAACCCTAGCCCATATTGGGACAGCACGATTAGTTAAGAGGAGAGGACTAGAGACTGTGACATAGAGAAAACATAGAGTACAAAATCTGGGTTAAAAAATCAGGACACTCTGAGGAGGTGTGGGATGTTAACCCTCTCTCAGACACGGCCAAAGCTACTCTACTTTTATGTCCACTCACGGTCAATCAACATCCCCCCCCTCTCCCTCCCTCAACATAACACAAATGCGCTCGACTCCCCAAGTCCATTATTTTCACCCACCGGTGACGCAGAAGTCGATGTACTCGGCTGTTATCGCAAAGAGGCGACAGCTCATCTTTTAGTTTGATACTGGACGTGTGAGCCTGGTGCGATGCGATTGGCTTGTCGACGCGAGAGCTCCCGCCGAGGCGCCTCTGAGGAAAAGACTGGCGAGAGCGAGCGAGCCCATCTGCCCCTGTGTCACCGCCGAACGGAGACGTTGTCGCGCTTACCGCAGCCGGCGACACAGGAGATGACTCTCTGCCTGTCTCTGTGGAAGGAGACAGCCCGGCCTGTCTGTGTCCTCTCCGTCCCAACTCGTCTCTCCCCCACCCCCACCCCCACCCCCCTCCCCTCCTCCTCCTCCCTCCTCCTCATCCCCCAACGCCAAATGAGCTGATCTTGTTTGCTTTGAGAAATACAATCATGGATGATAATAAGATATTCTTATAGAAAACAAAAAAAACAGGGTATAAGAACAACAATAATATTGATAACATTGTGAATAACAAAGATGTTAGCGCTGATTATGAAATAAGTTTGTTTTTTTAATTTGTTTTATGTTCCGCTGGTATGATATTTCACTACTGTTTTAGTACCTGTAGTTGGATCCTGTGGTCCTGCTGTGGCAGCAGGACGGCTGTTCTGAGTTCAACCAACCAGCCAGAAAGACTGAGTCCTTAACTTCTTCTTTTCAATGGTTTCTGTAGAATATTCTACTTCATGCTCATACATTTATTTGCTCCTTGTGGAAAAAAATCTGGATCTGGAAAGACATGTTTAGAGCTGACAGATCCTTCTTTAATGTTTCAAGACGTTACAAATGAAGTGCACACACAAACACATTCACTCACACTTTAAACACATGCGGATTTTGTCGGTCTGAACTTGTGTTACTGTGATCGGCGCGTTTCGTCCGAAAGCTGAAGAGGCTGAGAGGAAGGACGTGTCTTAATGGTCTCCAGTGGATGTGTCCTCCGGTTCACGCGCCCGTCCCCGCGCGGCAGGCAGCGCCGGGACGGACCGGCATGCTTTGACTCGGTGACTCTCTTCACGTTCTATTGAGCCAAAGCTGCAGTGGGAATTTACAGCAAGGCTTTGAGACACTGCAGCCGATGGTTTAGCTCCAAGAGGAGATGTTTTATAACTTCGTAAGAAAATTGATTTCATATGTCGAACGTGGGCAGCGCTTTACGAACCAGATGTATTTTTAGGATGTCACGGATAGACCGACCGCGTCTCACTTCACAACACGGCAGCCTTTAGACCACTTCTTTTATTCAGGTTACATGATGACAGTCACCAGGCACTCACCTTTGTATGTAATTTATTTTCCCGCCTCTCACCAGTATCTCGTAGAAGGCGTTAACTTATTCACTCACGTCAGCAGTCTGAGAGGCGCGCACAGAACGCTTTGTTTGTACATTGTGTATGATAAATATATGCACTGCTGATAACAAAAAAATGTGTAGGAAAAATGGTGTCGCCCTGTGACAAGGATACCGATTAAAGCTCGAGCCGAGGAGGATGTCGATTTGGGAGAGGCCTCTTCGACACTGACAGAGGCGTCCGGAAGGCGTCCCGAAGGCGTCCTGAAGGCGGCCATCTTGCGAACGCTTTCCGGCTTTTCACTTTAACTGATGTAGATAGTATTTTTTTTTTGCTGGAGAGGCCTCATTGTATTGCACAGGACCTTTTTACTCGGTGTAGGTTCAGGCACTTCAGTAGACATGCCTTATCATCCCATCACCATGCCCCCCCCAACCCCCCCAACCCCCCCAGAGCTGTCTGATGATCATTAACTGTAAATGTATACGTACTATTAAAAGGTTTGATCTTCGATTAGCTGGCGGCGTCAGAAGTTCAAGGGCTGCGGGAGATTGCGAAGGAGTGCTGGCCTGAGCCTGGAGCTGCTGGAGTGTGTAGAGTGTGATCTTTGTCCTTGCGGACTTCTATCTTATATCCTTATCTAAATGCACCAATGTAATAGGTTGCCGTGGCGTGCGTGCGTGCGTGCGTGCGTGCGTGCGTGCGTGCGTGCGTGCGTGCGTGTGGAAGCAAATCACGATTGAATGATAACCGCTGTTTTTTTCTGATAACTATTCATAAGTTCAACAGCCTCTCCTCCTACTCGTCCCTCGCTCCACAGACAACACCATCAAAGTGAGACTGATCGAGTTAGCCTTAAATCAAACTGATCCATCCATCTACCCCCCCCCCCCACAACCCTATGACTCTCCTAATGAATAGATTGGGATCTCTGGAATTTTTATACGCACACATTTTTCGAGAGTTCAGGTCAACCATTATCAGCGAGACGGTATAAGAAGGAGAACGGGAAATGACGGGGAAATAAGAAGGAGCAGAAGAAGAGAGACTTTGGAGCGGGCATCAATCAGTGTCAGCATTTGTACGTTCAATCTTTTCCTTGTAAATAATATATTTAAAACTCTTTTCACTTTGTACAGTCGACAGACAGACAGGATGTAACTTTCAATATGTTTTACAGCAATTTAAGAAATAAACAAAACGATAATAAAAACTGATAAAAACGAAAAAAGTCATCGACAAAATTATGCAAAAATATACTTAAGACACAAATATTACTAATCATAAGTGATATAATTGCACCTTTTTACTTTAAGTCTCATGTTTACTTAATTATAATAGTTTACCAATCAGTATACTTATTATGTTAAGAATTATGCTTTTTTTCATATTTTCACTAACGTGTTGGAAATCGAGGATACTTTACTGTAGGTGTAGACGTTTGGTGATTAAAAAAAGGGGGAAAGTTTAGTTTTAGGAGTCTTCGCTAAGTTTCCCTTGAATTGTGTTAGATTCTCTCTTTTAAGGTAAGCTCTTCGTCATGCTTTTTGAGATCGACTCAATTATCTACACATTTATGGAATACAATATTACATGTATACATAGATGATATTTGCATATAGAGGCAGTATATTGTGATCCTTCATTTTTAAGCAGCAATCCTTGTTAAAAAAACTTACAAGATATTTGTGTTTTTGTTGCCCTTTTTTTTTTTCTTTCTTCTCACCTGGGCTCTTTAACGGTGTTTGCACACAGAATTTAGAGCCATCGTCGGCCTGGCCTATCCTCTTCCCTCTCTGTGTTTGGGATAGACATCACTGTGGTAAAGGAATACACACACACACACACACACACACACACACAAATGCACGCTGGCCATTCCCCAGTGTTGACGGCGTTAATGTTGCGGAGGATTTCAGCACAATCTTGTGGGAAAACCAGGAGTGAGTGTAGTTTCATCTCATTGAGAATCCATTTGAAGCTGAAATGCATTTGTGCAACCCCTTATTATTAAAAGGTGCAACATTTGTTCTGCCATGTCTCATGTTATGGAGAGTTTTGCTTCAGGGGAATCAACTGCTGTTGCTACATTCAAGCTCACATATTACTAAACTGTGTTATTAGACAGAGAGCCTCGGACACTGACTTATGTTTGTGCAACTGCTTGCTTCTCAGTACGAGACTGGAAATATAATTTGTTGTGCACATGTGCAGTTTTTACCCCATGCAGTCAGAAATCCCACACACACACACACTTCTGTATGGTACTGATTCCAATAAGTCTCTATAATTTTCGTCTCAGCCTTCAGAGAATAAATTCATATCTCTTCTGTTTTTCTCCTCAACTGCTTTCATGTCTAGAGGGTTGATTGAAAAGTGAAAAATGTATCTGTGCACGTGAACTCCGTGTAGGTTTGCATAATTTTCTTACAAGCCACCACGCTCCTCATCCCTTATTTGCAATTGAAAAAAATCAGGATGACAGAAAAAAGCTCTTACTGTAAGCGGTATGCGATACTTCATCACTTCCTGTTATTTTTTTTTTTGTGTGTTTTTTTTTCCCCATGCGTTGGAAAGGGCGAGCTAGGGCCATTTTCCAGCTGCTGGTCGGGAAGTCAAGGTGCGCCTGACACTGTGGCCAACATGCTACCACCAGGCCTTTACCACCTCCAGCTGCTCTGCTCTGCAGCCAGCGTGTGCAGGCCGAGCAGCGATGCCGAGCGAAGCACGGCTCGTCAGAAGTCGTTATTTCCCTTACGGCCGAATCGGTACCAGGGCTCACTTCTCCGCACACGAGCACGCCACAACGCATTTGTTGAAATGGGTCGCGTAGAGCAAAAAAAAAAAAAACACTGTGTCACATTTTTTACAACACAAGAAACGGCCGTGGCAAAGTCAGCGGGGCTGGAGCATCCTGAAGGTGGAGGATGTACACATCGCCTCAGCTGACGCGTGTTCTGTCCGTCAGAGATACTGACACACGGGACCAAATAAGAGCGCGACGTGGTCGGCTACAGGGATCGATGTTACCGGTTAAACTGACTCGTGAAAATGTATTTTTTTTTGTGCGTGTGTTTTGGAGGAAAAGGTATTTGACGTCGGTATTTCTATCATATTGAGTTGCTAATTGCGTTTTTCGCACATGCAGATAGGAAGGATTATACTGTGATATTATATGATTGAGTTGTTGTGAAGGTCCATTTGTAATTTAGCTGCTTATCGTTTTCCAATTCACCCTAATTCATTGCAGAACTTGGTTACTCATATTTTAAAAGTTCTATCTGTGTGTACGTGTATTAATATGTATTGATATTGCTTTATATTGACGCAGCATTTTCTATTAAATTGTGTACAGTTTTGTTTGTTTAATATTGCTATTTTCCATCCTCCCCATTGGTACAGTTATGAAGGGATTGCTTTAGCTGAATGAAAAATGACATAAGGGGTTGCTACTAAATGTATTTCACAAGGTGAACTCACATCTTCACTGAAACTACATAGCCTGATTCAATTTACTGTGGGTTGACAAACGTGTAACATATGAATAGTATCAATTGTATACATAATGATATACATAATATTATTCTTGGCCATTCTTTTCTCTTTTTGTGGCCCTTTTCTTTGAAATAAAAAAAACAACCCACATTTTTACACCATACGAACAGAAAAACAACACAAAAACAAATAATTGTACAGGTTGTGTAAATACTGAATACTGCGGTGAGACATTTACCTTGTTTTTTTTGTATGGAAACTATCAAAGTAATCTCAATAACAAAATTAACCACGTCATGACAAAATTGCAAAAAAATTAAATAAACATTAAGGTACTTCTAATAAGGATAATATTGAATTATAAGTGCTCAAATAAGACTATTCTTTCTCTTTGTACATGATGAACAAAATGAAGTGTTGAGTATTAATAATAAAAAAACTAAGTTTCACGCATTTGGCACTGAGTCTTTTTAAGCTTTTTTGTGTTTACCTCTGAATTTTGACACAGACAAGCACACCTCTGCATTCTCTTGATTCATGTCATTTTGCTGGTGTATTTATGTCGTCCCCCTGGTCCTACTAGATTCTGGTCCATTAGCCTGGTCCTACCAGACTCTGGTACACTACACTAGCCTGGTCCTACCAGACTCTGGTACACTAGCCTGGTCCTACCAGACTCTGGTACATTAGCCTGGTCCTACCAGACTCTGGTACACTAGCCTGGTCCTACCAGACTCTGGTACACTAGCCTGGTCCTACCATACTCTGGTACATTATCCTGGTTCTACCAGACTCTGGTACATTTCATTTGTCCAGAGAGTCTGGCCTCTCTCCATTGACAAGTGTTAACTTCCTTGAAGGCGGGGACTCTGTTGAAGTTTAAAACTATTGGATCTGCCCAGAGCCACTCTGGATCTGCCGTAACCAATCGCTAACGTTTGGTCGTGACGTTGGCTTAGCATCGCTAGAGTTAGCCTTAGCTAACTCCTTCCCCGCTAATGGAGCGAGCTGGAAAATCAAACTGTTCCCGAACCCCGTGGGGAGGAGGGCCACAACATCGTGGCCCCCAACACAACTCAGCAAAGATTGGTCTTGCTCGGGCTTTAACTTCTGGATATTCAGCAGCGTTGCCACAACGGACCGAATGGCTTCGCTCGCATCTTTCTCCGCCGCCATTAGTACGGAACTACAACTCAAACTAGCGCACAACCTCAACGTCATCGTTCTCAGCCACTCCCTCTGTTCGCTGATTGGACCACCAAAGATTTGGCCGGAGAAAACCCAAGAGTATACCGCAAACCCAGACGGAGTACTAAAGGAAAATGAAAATTGAGCAGAAGTACGTAGAAAGCCGGAGCCAGGCTAGAGTCCTCCTCCCACTTTCTTTCTTTCTTTCACACACTAAGGGCCCTTTCACACCTGAAAGTCCACACCAAGGCCCGGACCAAAGTTGATGTTTTGATACATTGTGTTAGTTTTGGTTTGGTTTAACGTTGCAATTACGCTTTGCATGACATACTTGCGTCCTGTCGTCATCATCTACAGTATGTGGGCTGCCTCTTCCTATACTTGACATTGATTGGTTCGTAAACGGACGTGCGTCTGATGTCAGCATGTTGTCAATTCGGCGAGTAGACAATACTCTTTGGCCTTGACAAGAATGACTTATCAGATGCCACTATATTGTTATTATTATAGCATTATTACCTGCAGCACCAACTATACTCAAGGCTAGTTTTCTCGTTGCTACCAAGAAAGAAGAAAACAACAAATTTTTACTCGATGTCAGACCATATTTCAATTAAAAAACGTATCCTCCGAACCCCATTCTCTCCTGCTACGTCTTCTTGTCTCGGTTGTTTATGTGGGAATACCGGAACATCCCGTATTTGGTCCGAACCATAAAAAAAAATTATTTCACACTAGAAACGAACCAAACCATGGCTGAGTTTGACCCGGACCGAGACGTTTGTTTTTGCCGACCAAATTTCATCTGTTTGGTCCGAACTGTGGTCCAGGGGAGGTTTCACACCTGCGAATTTGGTTCAGATCAAACTTATAAATTCAGAAAATCCAGACCCGTAGGTGTGAAAGGGCCCTTAAATGCATGCTCTTTCTGTCACACACAAGCTCTCTCTCCGTCTCTCAGACAGGAATTCCAGGAAGAGGGGGAGAGGAGCGCCATATGGTGACTGTATGGTGGAGTGGTTGGGTCTGGGTTTGCCCCCTCAACAACCCACACTGCTGCTGGCGCTCCACACAACCCTGCTGATGCCGTCCAGCCCCCTCAGGGTTCTCTCAGGCTGCTCTCTCCTCTTTCCCCACTACACCATCGCTGCTCCTGCTGGACTGTGCAGCACAACAGTAGTCCTGCCTGAGACCTGTTGTGTGTTCTCTCTCAATTTTAAAGCTACTAGTGCGGTGCCCGTTGAAAATGTGCCTGTTTGGAACGGGCCGATTGGCCTGTGGTATTGCTGCTTGTAGAATTCATCAAAACCAAATTGTACCCCAAAATTACTTACAGAAGGACCCCCAAACCACTTCCAATGCAACTCCCCTGCGTAGCCTACTACTAACTGATTTACTTACTGATTTACCTGACAGAGAACGTTGCAGATTCAGAATGTAATCACAAAATATCACAATGAAAATGCGGAGTAATCAGACATTGGCATCATGGACTCATGGCAGTGCGCTACCCACCTGGCCCGTTATGAGCGCTAAACAGCACATATGCGTTAATCACCACCAGAACCGAACTGTTGTGTGTGTGTGTGTGTGTGTGTGTGTGTGCACAGAGAGAGAGAGAGAGAGAGAGAGAGAGAGAGAGACAGTGTTGTCTGTGTATTATGAGCGACTCATGAGTTAATTTAAAGAGTCGGGTGAAAGATCCGAGTGAGTCACGATTCAAACAGGTTTAGTGCTCAGTCAGTCAGTGTGCAGGCAGTGTGAGAGGGGGAGTGGCCAGCGGCTAGAGCGGCAAAAGCCAACGTGTGCTTCTTTTACCGATATATATATTTAACGATATCTTTTGCATTTCTAATCCAAACAACGTCAAACTTGCTTGCACTGCACTTACTCGTGCCCGTAGCAAGACACCTGTCAAATTTGAAATCCATCGGACTAACGGTTCGAGAGATATGCGCATAACACCCACACAGACAGACGTTCCTGCAATTTATAGATAGTCCGCAACTATTTTAAAAATAATGAACGTCCGTTTAATTCAAGCCATTGCCAAATGAGTTGATAATTAAGCCTATCAGCTCCACAAAACTCTCTCTGTATTTCTCAGTATGGCTGTGTTTACAAAACGGTGTAGTCGGGCGACATTTGCGCGCAGAAGCTCGAGTGATGCGTTTAACGTCACCGCTGAGAAAGGACAACAGCAGCGTTCGGCCCTGGAGACAAATAACCTGATAATTACCTTCTCTGAAGAGTCCATCGTGATTTTTTTAAATGATCTTTGATTTGACTGGATAAATACTACTAGCAACTGCGTGTAGTCATTACTTAGAATTCCTCATGGGGGCGACAGAAACTACACACTATAGCTTAAAAAAAGGTGGTCAAACTGAACTGGCACCCATTTCAGTCCACACTATAATGATTTTACATGTATTTATCCGAGAGAGAGCAACAGTGAGGTGGAGTATGTCTTTCACAATGCGTAATAACTGCCTTGAGGTCACGGAAGCGGGACAGATTGAAAAATCTGGTTGATGGAAGTAAATGAAGAGAACCCTCCCCCCGTCTCAGCAAGAAGGGCATTTATCTTGCAGCAGCAGTCTCTGACACTGTTCAGTCACCAATAGTATAATATTGTGCTTGTACTGAGCAGGTCCCTTGTGTAAATGTATTGAAATATATGAATAATAATAGGGGGATATAAGCAAAACATCCAGAGAAAATCAAAGCATGTGCATTTAACTCGGCTACTAATGTCTGGATATACATAAGCTCTTTTTCAGCATTGTGCATTTAAAACATTTCATTTATTCTGTATGAAAACCAGCTTCTAGCCAAGTTTGAATGATGATGCTTCATGAAGATGGAAAGACATATTCAAACTGGAGGTGTGATTAGATGTTTTGACCTCTCACATTATTAAAAACCCCTCACATCACTGTTGAATGGAGCTGGGCTGTGAAGTCTGTAAATTTTTTATTTTTACATTTTAACAATCCAGAGTGATACATTAAGATTTTTACCGCCCCATACTACAAAATGACCACGATATATCTACAGGGGTTGATAGGGTTGTTGATCCATGACTCAATGATTACTTTGCCAGGCACCAAGGCTTTCGGCGCTCCCTACCTCTCACATTCTCAGCTTGTCAGAGATGGAGGATGGGTGTCCTGCGTGAGTAAACCAGCTCCACAAATGCATTTCGTGCTCACGCAGTGTTATTTTGCACCGTGACACATTATCACTTCACTCAAACAGTTTGTGGAATTTCTGCTCTGAGAAGAATGAGATTCGTGCAGTTCTGTCAGTGTCGAAGCTCTCAGCTCGGCCACACACCTGTCAACATTTATGCAATTCCCTGATCACCGGTTACTGAAGTTAGTAGTAGTCTCGCATTGCCAGCTGTGGAGTAAGGTGTGGCTACACCACAGATACATTCTGGGATATTCTGGGTTGTTTGCATTTTTTTAAACCAATCACAATCGTGGGGGGCATTAAGCTCTGGACGCAGCAACGGTGGCTCTGCGAAAATAGCCTCAGCAAGGAACTTGTTTGGTGGAACATTTGCACCCCGCAAAAGAAAATGCCACATAGAATATTAAATTAAATTAACTGTTGAAACAAAACAGCCATGTGAACTATATAAATTAGCTCAATACATGGTTAAACGTCATTAGCTCTTACCAGTGTATCTCCGTGTGTACTTCGTCCACAGCAATCCCACCAATCGGTGCTAAAACGTCCCAGTTAGAGAGTAAATGCCGTAAACATATTCTTTGTAAATCCTTACAATCATTCCCCAAAAGAACCAAGCAGGCCTGCCTTATTGCACGATCCAAATTTAATTCAAAACTTGCCATTTTTTGTTGTTGTTTGCCTAAGTGAATGGAGTTTGAGAACGGCAACACACAGTCAGACAATTTTCCTGGAAATGTACTTCCCTTGATCCAGACTACTGTAATAGTGACCAAGTTGCCTTTTAAGAAAAGTCAGCTGCTAACGCCGCTTGGAATGATGTGACACTGAGTGAGAATAAACAAATTCAACACGGTCCTACACCAATACAGGAGTCTACAGCCACGCTAGCCTTTAGCACAGCAATGCTTTGAGCTAAATGCTAACGTCAGCATGCTAACATGCTCACAATGATAATGCAATCATGCTAAGGGTTTGAAGGTAATATTTACAATGTTCACTATCTTAGTTTAGTGTTTTAGCATGCTAACATTCACTAAGAAGCACGAAACAGAATTTTTTACTAAACAGAGTTACATTAGTTCTTGGTCATAATCCGAAGTATTTGACAATTTAAATGTTGACCCGATCATTGCGTTACATTAAACGTCCGGGGAACAAATACAACTAGAACTGCAAGCAGTTTTGAACAGGGTCCAAGCCCCCCAATGCAAGTCGATCCCGGTGGACCGTGAAAAGCAGAACCCAAAACGCGATAGGGGTTAGGCAAACGTCAGGAAATATGAGCTGCAAGGTCTGTAGTAAATTGCAATTGCAAAGTTCCCATTTACATGCATTGAGTTATTGGCCAAAACGCGTCTAAGTTGATTGTAGCGCCCCCTAATGACCGGTATTCGCCAAATTTGGTACAAAGCCTTGGAGCATGTAGAACAATAATCAATTACAATTAATCCTGTGCAGGGAATGAATGCATATCAAATTTATTGGCAATCCATCCAACAGTTGTTGAGCTATTTTACTCAAAATCATAAATGTGCACGAGGGGAAAAGTCAGGAGATCACCAAAGTCATTACGCCGTCGGTGCATCCTCTAGGGAACATGAATGTCTGTAAAATATTTTATGACAATCCATCCAATAGTTGTTGAGGTATTTCAGTCTGGACCAAAAACTACTTTAACCACAGTGCTATCCCTGGAACCCATGCTGCTAGCCTGGCTAAAAAGGTATAGGGGTTAGAGGGAAGCTGGAAGGAGTTAAAGAGGCGCTATGCAGTTTTGGCCATTTCTTCACTGTTTTCTCACTTTTCTTCTTTTGCTCACATGTTTCTCTATAGAGCTTCCCCTACAGCTTCAGAATAGATATTTGGCAGCTCCTATGTTTACTTGCGTCTGACTCCTCGCTCGGTCAGTCTGCCGTTTCCTCTTTCTCTGTTCCTCCGACAATGCTTTCCTAGCTTTCTGCTTCTTTTTAGCCGGCTCAGCCATGACGATAGTGCAATTCGTTACATCGCGAGACCTGTTATCACGTGATACTTCTAAGGGTGGTTTTTCCACTCACAGGCGCTAGGGGGGAGCGAGATGACCACCATTCAACTCGAAAAAAGTCATATAACCATTCCAGTGACTCTGAAGCTGTTCAGTTAAGGTAAATTAAGCTAAAAAAAACTGCATAGTTCCCCTTTAAGGAAAGATTGATCGATTGAAGTGTAGCTACAAGAGAACAAGAGCGAGAGAGTTGCATTTAGGAGCTCAGACTCATCATTTCACCTACCTCCCAAAACAGTGAAGTTGAGATAAAGTGGCTAGACTGTCTCCCTAAGCAGACTCTCACCTGCGCTGCCTACAGACCACAGCTAGATAATAGATGTCTGCCAGGGAACCTGGAAGTTCAGAGACATGATGGAAAACTTTCTGACAAGAGCAAACTAGGTAAACACAGTCAGACTCTGCAGTCAGACTCATAAGTTCCCAAGTGACCCCATGGGAACTTATTTTGCTAAAAAATATGTATGGTAATAAGTTATGGTTTGTCGTAGGTTTGTTGTAGTACCACTTAGTTTTGTGTGAAACCGCTCAGTGAACTACATCCCTTGTATCGAGTACATCACCTTGCTCGCTAGCTCGGCTTGCTTGCTAGCTAGCTAGCTTAGCTATGTTCCACAACACGTAACGTTATCTTACACAATGTGTTTTATCGAGCTTCTTTTTATCAGCCAGGAAAGGAAAGAACGAACAAGACTCATCGTTTGTGTGAGTAACGTTACATCCGGCGAAGTCTGTCCCCTTCCGGTGGACCTCATGGGACCTCAACTACAACAAAATATGAACGGTAGTGAACGGGGAGAGGCAAATTATTTTTAGCCAGCAAGCTTAGCGCTACGTTATCCTACCTGCTGTATTTTATTCAGCAAAGTTTTATCAGCCGGGAAGCTTAAGAACAAGCTAAATCCTCTGCTCGTGTAACGTCACGTCTGGTACGATACACACAGACAACATCCATGCGACTTTGATTAGTCTTTCTAATTACGTATTTTTTCGTCTTATACTACAACAGTTTAACAATAAACTGCGACTTTCTTGACTTGCAAAATCAAATTTTAAACTCACAAACCTGTCTGTATGTGTAATTCATGGCTCAATTCAAACGGGAAATTTTTTTTTTTGTCTTTCCCCATTCACCACCATTCGTATTTTTTCCGAATGGTGGTCCACCTGAAGGGGAGGGACTTCGCCTCTCTATACTATAGACCCAATTACAATGTCTACAATAACTTGCGGGTAGAAAATCCCTGCGTCTCATATGTATGTGCTGAGCAAACAGGGACCAGGAACAACTGGAAACTCTAATCTCATTCATCTAATGTTCGATGCTTTCATATGTCAACACTTTCACTCAACATTATGTTGGAGACCTAATTTACCTGTTGGACCACAGACTTAAGAAAATGCGACCACCCCAGCTAGCAGTCAGTCTGACCGGCGTGGAGATGTTGCTGTTTGAACACTAGATTTGGTTTATCAAAGACGCTAGCAAAGCAAAACAGTACAGGAAATAAGCAGTAACGTCAGATACACCTCCGTGTTCAAAGCTTTAGTGTGTAACTTTTTGTTATTAATGAACGTCTGTTACATTCAAGCCGTTGCCAAATAAGTTGATACAAAGCTTGTTCAGCTTCACAAAACTCTATCTGTATTTCTCAGCATGGCTGTGTTTAGAAATTGTTGTCGTCCGGCAACTTTTGCGCGCAGAAACAAGATAATTACCTCTTCTGAAGAGTCCGTCATGTTTGAAGAGTCCTCCTTGGCTACTAGCAACTGTGTGGAGGAGGGGTGGGGGTGGTGCGTGATTACAGAAGGCTTGTATCATGTGGATGCAACAACAGTGGTGTTGTCATTACTTAGAATTCCTCATGGGGGCGACAGAAACTACGCACTATAGCTTTAACTATATATCTTTAAACATTACAGTAATGGCTGAAAATGACAACAGAAATAAAAAAGTTGGCCAATTTCCCATATCTCCACAATTCAAATCAACTGCCAGTTGCCTACGTGGAGGTGATTTTAATGTTAGCCACAAGTCACGGTGTGTCAGTCACGGTGGTTTGGTCTATAACTAACTAACTTAGCATCCACTCTGTATGCTAAATATCTGACCTACTCTCAGCTCTTATACCTGCACTCAGCAGCCCGCCTGTCCCCCACCCAGCTATGATGACACCTACATCCTCATCCATCATCCCTGGAAGCCCCCCGCCCCCCGACTCCTAGCTCACATTAATTTTTCAGTCACACTGGTGAGCAAGACTTATTTAATTATTGATGGAGGGAGTGAGGTGTGAGGGTAAAAAGGATGACGCCTGCGAGCTAGTTCAGGCAGCCAACTCGAGCTGCACTGCGTGTACACACGTGACATGCCTCACTCCCCGTATCATTTACCAGACGCACCCCCTCAATTTGGCGGTCTATTTAAGCTGCACAGTTTTCCTATCTCTGCCTTGTCAACGCTGCTGCTGCCCTGCACCTGTATCGCTGCCCGCTGTTAGCCCCAGCATCCACCTGCAAGCTCCGGCCAGGGGGAAGCTACTTTATCATCACTCCCCAGTATCTCACGTAAACCCAAACTGCGCAGAGTGATGAGGTCGGAGTCTGGCCACCAAACACAATGTTCTGCTGTTATAATAAACATTTCAAACGTGAGTTGTCTGACTGAAATATTAGTAAGCTAGAGATTCACGTGTGAGGTTGCATACCGCCTTTAATGTGAAATATCCATAACTGCGCTACAGTGTGGTACTTTTGCTACTGTCAAGGATTAGCTGAAAAGGTAAAGATTTTTTTTTTCTGGTTTGGAGAGATGGACAATCTGATCGTCTGAACAGAAAGCCGACGTGTGTGCATCTGAAGGCCGAAACATTCGACAGTTCCAATTCAGCCAGTCAGAGGCAACACCTTTCTCTCTATCTGCCTCTCCCCCTCTCTGTCCGTCTGCCTCCTGGCGTTGCTTTGCCCTGTCACTCCTTCCTTTTCTCCTATCTTTCACCTGATACTCTCTTACACAAAGACTGCTTTCCTTCCTTCTAACCTTTTTCAACCCTACTTCTCTGTCTCACCTCTCCTCTCTGTATCTCACCTCTCTCTCCAATGCCCCCTTATATGGTGCGTCAGCTTGAATTATTAGGATGGAGGGATAGGTGGTGGTGGTGGGAGGGGCAATGGGTAATAAAAGAAAGAGGGGCCGGTGAGTTATGGAGGAGAGTTCACTGTATTATGGAGAATGAGAGGGGGAGCAGGATGGAGGGAGAAGAGGGGTAAAAAGGACAGATGACAGAGGGTCTACAGCACTTCCATAAGTCCAATAAAGCAAGCTTCCACTTCAGTGATACTCACTCTATCCTTGAAACTTGTGACCTTAAAAGACTCATTGGTTTGCAGAATATTGCTCAGCTTTGTGTGTGTGTGTGTGTGTGTGTGTGTGTGTGTGTGTGTGTGTGTGTCGCACCAGTATCTACAGCTCTCCCTCCTTGCTTTTGTTCTACCCTCTTCTCTTTCTACTCTTTATGAAGTACCTGTATTTAACAATTAGCAGTTACCTAGCAACAGGATATGTTATGTCGAAAACAAACAGAGGGGAGATGTGTCTGAGGCAGAGATGAAATATAGAGTAGTTTATTTACAGTAATATTGTTTGTTAGATACCAATAATGCATTTTGACTTAATTCCCACATTTGGTATAATGGAAGGCAGATGCATGTGTGACACGTGGTGATTACACTACGCACACTGCGAACAAGTGTGTGTGTGTGTGTGTGTGTGTGTGTGTGTGTGTGTGTGTGTGTGTGTGTGTGTGTGTGTGTACTGTTCAATCTCAGCAACTATAGGAAGCTGAGATTTATTTGGAAAAAGCAATGTTTCCTGTACCCTTAGAATTGTATAATTCATAACAATGTGCTAATCTGTTGAATCATTCAAGAAATTTGATTCCTAATGAAATTTGACTTGAATGTGGAATCAAATAGTGTATATAAATTGTGTAGGCATTGAACATCAGCCACTCATTTCACACACCAGCATCTATGATGTATGCAGTGTAAGGAGACTGCACATGTTCAACACACACGATTGTGGCTCATGGGGATGGAAGCGTTTTTCATGATGCCGCATTCGAAGAGTAAATACTGGAAATTGGCAAGAGTTGAGATTGGCACTGTTTTTTTTTCTGACCTCTAAATGTCATATTTTGCATTGGCAGACGTCCATCATATCAAATGGTTACACACCGGGGCGTAGTTCTGCCAGAGTGCAACGGAAAGACGACCCATCACTTCTTTTCTCTAAGTGAGGAATTAGAATATTCGCAGTTTGCATAATCCGGTTGAAATTCATATTTTTTTAAGCGCTTGAAAATACAATCATCACTTAAGAGTATGTGTATAGATTCAATCGCGACATCAACTCATGCATCGAGTAACAAATGCAAAAAAACATTCCACTTTAAAAGTTGCAGGTAGCTGTAGCTGCAGCCTTTGAGCGGCACTGTGAATTAAATCATTTTTTCTCAGTCTACAGCTGGCTGTTAACTAGTAAAGATGAAAAGGCGGCAAAACATCCTTTCATTTTATGGTTATGTTACCTAATATATGTAAACTTTCCACTGTAGGAACAGTGGTTACATGACCTTTAAAACCAGCCACAACTTAACCGCATGTGGCATAGGTGCGTTCCGGTACTTAAAGGCAAGGTTGGTAACTATATTGTACTAATATACACTTTTTTATATACATTATTGTTTGAAATGGTCTTTACACCCCAATAGCAATAAATAACTTATGGGCTCTGAAAAAGGAGTGAAAAACACCCGTCATCTGTAGCTGCTGTAATTCTGTAAAAACGGCCACCAATAACGGCCTTGTGTTCACCTTGGAAAGAACCAATGAAATGCCTCCTTGCCCCGCTGTGCGTACTCTACCCCTCCGGTGTACGAGCCTCAGCTCAATGGACCTTTTTCACAGCAGACATGTTGACGTGTCATAGCAGTAAAAGCACAGCTGAAATGTATAACCTTAACGATGGCTCAGTTCCATCAAGTGTCCCGGTAAGCTATTTCAGTGAGTCAGCATGAACAATACCAGGGCCTCTCCTAAGTGGAATGCAGCCATCAGTAATGGTTTAATACCAGGACCTCTCCTAAGTGGAATGCAGCCATCATTAATGGTTTAATACCAGGACCTCTCCTAAGTGGAATGCAGCCATCAGTAATGGGTTTGAATACACCTGTGCTTTTCCTACTATGACATGTCAACATGTCTGCCGTGAGAAAGGTCTATGTGCGTAGTCACCGCATTGATAACAGTAGTCATGTTGGTTTAAAACATTCGGTATGATAACATTAGGTGTTTGCTTACCGGGAAATGAGACATGAAGTGAAATTGCGTTCCTTTCTCTGCTCTGTGTGTGGGTCGGAGTCCCAAGAGCATGGGGAGGGGTTAGTTAGTTGAACTTTAATTCATTTGTGAATTTCAGTTTGATTTGATTTTGCCTGAAGTTTGCAAATTCAGGATTAGAACTGGGTTGCAATAAGGACAATGCCTACTTTCAAGGAATAGTTTGTCATTTCGGTAAAATACACTCATTCACTTTCTTGCCTACAGTTAGATGAAAATATTAATATCACTCTTATGTCTGTACGCTAAATATGAAGCTACAGCCAGCCAGTTACAGCCGGTTAGCTTAGCTTAGCTTAGCACAGAGACAGGAAATAAGGGGACACAGCTAGCTTGGCTGTGTTTATTAAATCTGTAAAAGTTTAAGCATGACAATTTACAGGGGGTTATGTGCCAGACTATTTCTAAGCTGAGACTGGTTGGCAGGCAATCAAGTGTAGACTCCAGGAAGTAACTCGTCCCAGCTAAGAAATAGCCTAGCACATAACTCTACGTTAAAAAAACTACAAATTGTTATTTTACTTGTATCAATTAGTGAGCTTAAGAGGTGCTGCTAGGCGGATTTTGTTGACTTTGAACAGAGCAGGCTAGCTTTTTCAACCTGTTTTTAGTCTTTGTGCTAAGCTAAGCCTACCTGCTGCATGGCTCTAGCTTCATATGTACAGTAGCCTACAGACATGAGAGTGGTTTAAATCTTGTCATCTAACTTGGCAAGAAAGCACATACACATATTAACCAAAATGTCAAACTATTTCCTATTGGCTGCTTGTTTCTCCTTCAGCTTATTTTCTGACCACTGGCAGTAGGCCTCTACCTTCTTAGCACCCAGGAAATTATTCATTTATTCAAATATAGAAACATTCACATCATTAAAATGACCACACAGCATCGTCAGCATCTATTCCTCCAGAGTACTGCATTAAAGCAGCCATGTTGTTGCTCCATGTGTTACAGTTTTCAAATTATCAATAACACATACCGTGAAACAATGACTTCCTGATATTTCACACAGTTTAGCACAAATTGTTACTGTTCTCAAGCACAGAATGATTCAGTGTTAACAAAGCACATGTGTGCCGACATGAGGATGAATAATCAAGATGAGACCGAATGGATTTTGAGAGAGGGAGAAAGAGAGAGAGAGAGAGAGAGAGATAGGGAGAGAGAGAGAGAGAGAGCAGAGAGCTGCATGGAGATAAAGAGAGGGACAGATGGAGTGATAGGACATCAACAAGTGAGAGACAGAAGGTGAAAAGAAAGTGCCGAGGAGAATGGGTTAAAGAGGAGAGGCCAGAGAGATGGTTACCTCGGCAACAGCAGCCAGCGTTTTCTCTCTTTCTTCATCAACCCGTCTTGCACAAATACACACACACATGTTGTCTCACTCCTTCCCTCCTTTATCTCTTCAGAGTTAAAGTTTTGCAGGCGTACATTAACTCGACGCTCTTCCTGGAACAGGGACGATGGATTTTTGTCTGATGCTGTGGCAGCACTTGGAAGCACAGGATGTACTTAGAAATTAATGGTGTTGTACGACGATGTTCAACCAATTACATGAGTTTTGATCATATCAAATCACATAATATTATATCAGTATTTACACTTCTAGTCTACCATAAGCAGAAATAATTATAGTAGTAGCCCAAAAACTGTTACTTATATAATCATTAGTGGTACTATTAGTGTCACTGTTACACACTGTTAACATGCATTTTAATATTGCTCATATTTTGTTACTACAAAGATTTATATATAAATATATATATATATATATATATATATATATATATATATATATAGTATGTGATCCACACAGAGGTTTTTATGCATCTATAAAAAAATATAAGAACAGTAATCAAACGATGCAGTGCTCCAGTGTCTAAGGTCAGAGAGCCAGAGTCTAAGGTCAGAGAGCCAGTGTCTAAGGTCAGTGATCCAGAGTCTAAGGTCAGAGAGCCAGTGTCTAAGGTCAGTGATCCAGAGTCTAAGGTCAGAGAGCCAGTGTCTAAGGTCAGTGATCCAGAGTCTAAGGTCAGAGAGCCAGTGTCTAAGGTCAGTGATCCAGTGTCTAAGGTCAGAGATCCAGTGTCTAAGGTCAGAGAGCCAGTGTCTAAGGTCAGAGAGCCAGTGTCTAAGGTCAGTGATCCAGAGTCTAAGGTCAGTGATCCGGTGTCTAAGGTCAGAGAGCCAGTGTCTAAGGTCAGAGAGCCAGTGTCTAAGGTCAGTGATCCAGTGTCTAAGGTCAGAGATCCAGTGTCTAAGGTCAGAGAGCCAGTGTCTAAGGTCAGAGAGCCAGTGTCTAAGGTCAGTGATCCAGAGTCTAAGGTCAGTGATCCGGTGTCTAAAGTCAGAGAGCCAGTGTCTAAGGTCAGTGATCCGGTGTCTAAGGTCAGCGAGCCAGTGTCTAAGGTCAGAGAGCCAGTGTCTAAGGTCAGAGTCTAAGGTCAGAGTCTAAGGTCAGGGAGCCAGTGTCTAAGGTCAGAGTCTAAGGTCAGGGAGCCAGTGTCTAAGGTCAGTGATCCAGTGTCTAAGGTCAGTGATCCAGTGTCTAAGGTCAGAGAGCCAGTGTCTAAGGTCAGAGAGCCAGTGTCTAAGGTAAGAGAACCAGTGTCTAAGGTAAGAGAACTAGTGTCTAAGGTAAGAGAACCAGTGTCTAAGGTCACTGTCGCATCACGAAGGGTGTGTGAAAGCTTGTGACTGTGAGTGACGAGCATGTGGAGGTGTGTGAAGTTGCATTTTCTTTGTGAAGACAATGGAGGAGAAGCGCTGCTGGGTCTTTGTGGTGATCACATACAGGTCCTCTTTGGATACTTCAGGTGTACTGTGTTTATTCGCGTGAAGGGCTCATTACATAGATAGAATCTGGTCTCAAATGTCTCCTTTAAAAAACAATCCAAGGCACACTGTAGGGTTTGTGACAAAATTGAAATGCCTTTATTTTACATGGCAATATGCTTTTAAAATGACCAATGCGTTGCACTAATCTGTGGAGTGGGAGTGTGGTTCTCTATTAATGTGCAAGCCTATAGACCCACTCACAATGTTTGCTTACAATAAATTCCGGGTAGAAAACTCCTGTGTCCCTTACATACAATTTAATGGTATTGAGCAAATGAGGATGAGAAACAACTGGATATACTTTCAATTCATTCATCCAAAATGAGTGTTTGATGCTTTCATATGTCAACACTTTCACTAATGTTGGGATGGAGACATAGGCGTAATTTACGTAATCTAAACTGGCCAGTGCAACCCTCCCCAAAAGCCTACTATAATTTTCTTCACATAAATAAAGACATCTACATCATAATGTGATGCAAAAAAAGGCACAAATTGTGCAGAAAATGAAGTGTTTCACATGCTCAAAATTTAAATTTTGCTCAAAAGTGGAGATAACCCCCCCCCCCCTCCTCAATGTGGAACCTAAAGTTACACCCTTGGTTAGAGAGCTAATTTACCTGTTGGGCCACAGACTAAACAAAATGACCCCACCCAAACTAGCATTCAGTCTGACCGGCGGCGACATGTTGCTGTTCCTAACGCTAGATTTGGTTTATCAAAGACACTAGCAAAGCAACACAGGACAGAAAATAAGCACAGCAGAAACGTCAGAAAGGTCGGAACTCCATGTTTAACTACATTTCTTTAAACGTTACCGTTACAGATGAAAATGACAATTGAAATCAACTGCCATTTGTTTACCCAGAAGTGATTTTTACGTGAGGGCGATGTGACAGTGATTCGGTTGGTCGGTTGGTCAAAAACAAGCATCCTCATTGTTTTTGAAGAAGACTTGCATTTCTGAACAGATTCTGCCCATCCAATGAGCCCTTCACTAGATGGAATATGCATTTTCTTTGTGTTCTGAATTCATGACAAGCACAGAATATTATACAGACTTGTTATGCGACGTGCAATTGTGTGGCATCTCCAGCATGCCTGTGTAAATGTATGCGACGTCTGTGTGATGCAATGTAGGATCGTACTGCATGCACATTTTTGTCTCTGTACGTGTCACACATGCATCCCCCATATGTGTGAAACGCAGATCACCGGACAGGAGAGGACGGACCCCCAAGGAAGAGTGGAGTGATAAAGCACAGAGGCCCGTCACAAGTCACAAGGACGAAGCACAGATGATGATGATGGCGCCATCAAATTTAATGGGCTACAGGAGAAGGTGGTTGAGAGTAGAAGAAGAGGGAGTGGGGGGGGCATGAGCTGTGGAGGCTAAGCAAAGGGGACCCTCAAGACAAACAGGCTTAATCGGGTCAATCACTCGCCTCCACTTCACATTCTGTAATATGCATGATTTGAATTATGATCCTAATATGTTGCTGAGATCCTTGGCTCCATGATTCATCAGACCCCCCCACCCAACATGCCCCCCCTTCCCCGCTGAAACCCCTTGCATCAACTCTTTCAGTTTTGCTGCTGTCGGTTTATAAAGCACTGGATGGCTGCTCCATTATGAAGCCTCCAGACCCCTCAGGTGGTCTGGGGACAGGTCTGCTTTCTGTCCCCAGAGTCAGAAGCAGCGTTCAGTTTCTATGCTCCACATATCTGGAACAAACTCCCAGAAAACTGCAGGTCCGCTGCAACTCTCACTTCTAAATAGAGCTGCAAAGATTTATTGATTAATTGATTAGTTGTCAACTATTAAATGAATCGTCAACTATTTTGATAATTGATTAATCGGTCCGAGTCATTTCTTTTGAAAAAAAGAGTAAACATTCAGTGATTCCAGCTTCGTAAATGTGATTTTTTTTCCTTGTTTCTTCTCTCCTCTGTGACAGTAAACTGCATATCTTTGAGTTGTGGACAAAACAAGACATTTTGAGGACATCATCTTTTATAGACCAAAATACTAATCGATTAATCGAGAAAATAACCGACAAAATAATCTCAAATAATTGCTAGTTGCAGCCCTAGTTTGTTTAAATCAATACTTTTCTTTTTGATACTGCCTTTTTTATAACTGTTCATTTCTTTCACTGCACTGTAACTTTTATTCATGTATTTCGTGCCTGTCTTATTAATTTTTATAGTCTCCTTAATTAGTTTTTTAACTGATCTTTAATGGTTTATGTAAAGCACTTTGAATTGCCTTGTTGCTGAAATGTGCTTTTTAAATAAAGCTGCATTTCCTTGCTGTTCAGGATGCTGATGCCTATAGCCAGCCTCTCCTCCTCCTCCTCCTCTTCCCCCTCTGCCTCTTTCACAGTCTCCCACCCTCCCTCCATCCCTCCCGGTATCCGTAGTGATTGGAGGCAGGGTTTCTGCGGTTGCTAGGAGACGAGGAGATGTGGCAGCCGGCCTCAGTGTGGGAGAGAGTTGTGTGAGAGCGGTGATGGACATTAGCGGAGAGCTCCCCCTGCTGGTATCTGCTGGCCACTGATACCTGCACATTGGTTGAACAAGCAAAGGGATTTTCTTTAACCCTAGTATTGTATTGTATTGTCCTCCCGGGTCAAAACTTGAAAATCAACACTTTTTTCACACTTTTTCGGCACATTTTTCTATGCTTCTTTCAACATTTTTGACGGGTTTTCTTAACGTTTTTGTCACTTTTTAAAATATTGTTAGTGCCATGTTGTTTGACGCTTTTTTCAAACCTTTATTCTGCTGTTTTCTAGGCTTTCAATGCCTTTAGTTGCTTTTTTTCAATGTTTTTGGCGCTTTTGTCACTATTATGTCATTTTAGTCAACATTCTTTGACGTTTTTTTAAAACATTTTAATTGTATTTGCAAAGAGCGCTGCGTTGAACCATCCATGTTATTTTTGGGCAATTTTGTTGAAAGAAACCCACAATTTTGATATAGTAAACTTTGAAAAGGGGTCAGACTTGACCCGAGGACAACAGGAGGGTTAATCAGATATAGAGGTCCACTGCTATGGGATTCAGAAGTCTGAAACTGTATCCATGTGTTGGTGACAAGTCGTAGATGGTGTGTGTGGTGTTTTGCATAGTGTGGCATTAAGCACGTCTTAGTTATTGTTATTCAAATATGACTTATTATAGACGAGGACAAAAAAACAAACAGTTTTGAACCATGTTTGAACTGATGTAGTGCAGGTTGAGTTTTAACCACATGCTAAACAAGCACATTTCCCAGAGAAAGCCTTATACATGCATGTTGACAGTTCTCCTATTATATGCTTTTCAATTTGGGCATGACAAATAGGCGAAAAACAAACAAAAAGAGGTGGATATGAACGAGTTAAAGAAGTCTCTCATTCATTGTAAACCTTATGGCAGGATTCTTCTTTTGATTGTAGTTATTGACTTACTCTAGGTCTGTTTTTCGGTTTGCTTTTGTCTTTTTGCTTGCTTTATTTTAATATACACATATTTTATGTATGTGTATTTTAATATACACATTTTTGTGTGTTATAGGTTTTTCCTGTTTGTAGTTTTGATTGTTTCAATTTTGTCGAGTATTATATGATTTTTAGGTTTTTCTTTATATTTAGGGAAGGATTCTGAATATGCCTTTTAGGCTTCCCTTCATCTCCTGCACTGTTTTCCTCTATTGTATGTTCTTTATATCCTCTTTGGTGCAAATAAATGAATTAAACCAAAGAAAGGGATCCCTCAGAAGTGAGTATATACTGTGTGTGTATATATATAAATGTATATGTGTGTGTTTGTGTGTTTAAGTGGGACAGATGCTGTGTACCCTTTTATGCTATTTGGTTACGGACTTGGTAAACATGACTTGTTCGGTGGGAACAATCGCTCTAATGGTGGTGAACAGAGGGAACACTGATTATGTAGCACTCATGTCCCTTTGAGGGAAACACATCTTTGCATCATGAGACTCCGTTAAGGTCACAGATTTAGAGTCGGAGCTGTTGCAACTGGGCTGCATCATGCTCTTTGATCTAGAAAAGTTTCACTGAGATTGTAAAAGCGCTACCACACCGAGCAGCAATCAAAGTTCAAGATCTCATCTCTCTGTGTCCTCAGAATTATGTTTTCGACAAATGTTTTATCAAAGCTGTGCCTTTCTACTCGTATAATACTTAATGTCCGTGGGACACTAATTGTGATATTGTTGGACACTCCAGATGGAAGGATGGAAGGAAGGATCAAAGACTGTGAAATTGTACCAAAAGCATAACTTTAGAAGCATTCACTTCAAAGGGATTGATGAACTGGGATTTCAGACAAAATAATATGAGGGCTATTTTTATATATATATATCTTATTCAGCCTGCTGCTGTAATGCAAGGCCAGCTTCTGAGCATTAGAGCCCAGCTGCATGTTTGTTTTGTATGACTCTGACTCCATGTGGTCATCAAGGAAACTGCAAATCACTGCTGCTCTGAGGCATGTCATTCACCGTCGCTGTATGAATTGGACGCAGCAGGATGCTAATGTTGTCCAGGCTAGTATTTTGTTTTGATACAAAAAATAATTCCCACTCGCCCCATACTGCGCGGCCTTTTTCCTTCCTCTATGTTCAGGTCCTCTACCAGAAGCCGTGGAGACTTTGGGTTCTGTGCAGTACCTTTTGTTCGCTGTTCCTAGAACTGCGCTCTTCTGGACAGATATCTCAGATGCTGGTCCTCAAATTTGCTGGAGCCTTTGTCCCAGTTTTGGGGGTTACAGCCCCGAGTGCTCTGATTCCCACTGGAACCACCGTTGCCTTCACTTTCCACATCTTTTCTACCTCCTCTCTAAGCCCTTGTTATTTTTCCAACTTCTCGTGTTCCTTCTTCTTGATGTTGCTGCTGTCGCTTGCGATCGCTACATCTGTCACAGCTACCTTTTTTTTTGCTGTTTTTATCGACCACCACGATCTACGGTTGGTTAGCCATCACGATTTTATCAGGATCAGGATCTGGGAAGTCCCACAGAATCTTAATGTAGCTCTGTCATTCTCAGCCATGTTTGGAAGTGCCTCCAATTTTGACCATGGGACATGTATATACATATACAACTCACAACATATATTAAAGCTACCTAGCATAATATCAGGAGCAAGGCCACACCTCGAACACGCCTCTTCCGGTTTTCCTATAAACACTCTCCTTTCATTCGCTCCTGCATTATGCTGCCCTCACTCCCTTCCTGTTTCTTTTTTTCCTCTCCTTTCTCCAAAGCTTGGGGGGGGGGGGTCTGTCATGCTACAGTGGATTCCTTACCAAAGCTTCCCCACAACGCAGTCAGCAAACGGATGACTACAAGCGACTTCATGCCTTGCATACCAACTAGGGCTGGGCGATATGGAGAAAATCAAATATCACGATATTTTTGACCAAATACCTCGATATCGATACCGCAATGATATTGTAGTGTTGACTATCGGTGCTTTCACAAAATATTTACACAATGAGATTTTTTATAAATAATCATCATTAATGTGGATATAATAAGTGGGTAAAGGCAAATAATAGAACAGTTACAACAGTCTGGTTAGTTCAGAAAATGACATCACTTTACTGTAATGCAGCCTTTAAAACCAGGAAAAGACAACACTTATGCCATATTATGATATCACGATATCCAAAATCTAAGACGATATCTAGTCTCATATCACGATATCAATATAATATCAATATATTGCCCAGCTCTAATACCAATCATCATTTATTAATAAATTGTTCAAACATATCTGGTTAGAGGTGTGGTCCTTCCTAGTGAAAACAAATATAACATATGTACATATAAAACCCACAAACACTCAACATAAAATAGGCCTACAGTATTTTATGAAAGGCCATTTGCTCCCCACTACCACACTGTTCTGCTGTGGGGAACAAGTGATTCCTACAAATGTTATCAAAGCATCAGCACTCAAAATGGAGTCAGTGTTGGTTATTATATCCACCACAGGCTTATTCAGTAGCAGAAAGAACCTTCTAACTAGCGTGTCAAGGACAATGCATTTCATTTTTGTGTGAGGGCTTACATATTCGCTTTAGCTACGTAGTGCACATATTTGTTCAGATTTCTGAAAAATTTTGTAAAAATGGAAATGCAGATTGCGCTGTTGTACCGACAGCAGGTGGTTTGCGTTGGACTTTGTAAATGTGATGGTCTTATACTAACAAATGGTTTAGTTCTCAACTTCTCCTATTTATTCAAGGTTCTGTAACAATTCAGCCATTCCTGTGAGCAGAATCAGTGCTGGGACACACACACACACACACACACACACACACGTGTGCGCGCACACACACACACACACAGACACACATACATACACACACACACGCACACACACACACACACACACAAAGGCACACATGCACACGCACACACAAACACACACAGACAAAGGCACACATGCACACGCACACACACACACACACACACACACGTGTGCGCGCACACACACACACACATACATACACACATACGCACACACACACACAAAGGCACACATGCACACGCACACTCACACAGACAAAGGCACACATGCACACGCACACACACACACACAACCATTAGCTACACAATGCATCACAGCCTTGAGATCTTTCCAGTAATGAAAATGCAGTGAAATAAAAGGGAAGTGTTCATATTTTTATCATTTTAAATTGAAAACCATTACCAATAGATATAAGATAATAAAACCGACATGGGCGATACTCAACTTTGATCGATCCATAAAGGAAGCTTGAGTCCTTTTGAGGTACTATACTATATATATATATATATATATATATATATATATATATATATATACATATGTGTCATATTAATTTTATAAAAATCTGTCTCAATATGTACCATACAATTTTTAAAATAAAACATATCAGCAAATTGAAAGATGGACGGCTTTGTGTACACGATTGTGTGTGTGTGTGTGTGTGTTTGAGAAAGAAACAAAGCTGTGGAGGGCATTAAGTGTGTTCACTTAATGTGTGTGTTGCTTTCTTTCCAACCGTGTGCTTTGAGCCTCGTCTGTAGAAGATTTGGTGCCCTTGTCCGTGATGGAGAGAGTCTGTGTGTATCCCAGCAGGCGTTCCTGTTGATTGGATAGGCCTGGCTGACTGACTTGCTGGCCCAGAGTATCAATGCCCTTTATCTCGCCTCTCAGCTCTCTCGCTTCGACTTAGTGGCAAAACGAGCACACGACTGCTTGCAAGTGATTCATGGCTGAAGATCTTTACCGGCAAACAATTGTCTGCGTGAAAATCGCACATGTAAAAAAATCAAGTGTAGATGCGTAGCCTAAAAATTATCCACAGTTGAGGCTCTGTGATGCAGTTGCTATGGCAACCATGATAGAAATAGACGTGTATCTGCAAGGGAATGAAATGTATTGAACTGTTGTTTAGAAACTGAGAGGTTTCACTCTTGTGATTGACATGTGAGAGACTGCATGCAGATATGTGTGCTAACTGTTAGGACTGCATTTTTGTGATTGTGCACGTGTGTTATCTTCGTGCGTTCACGTGGGGGTTTCTTTTTATGTACGTATGTCGTGGTGAAATGTGCGTGAGAGTGTGTGCGTGCGCGTGTGACACACTGCAGTACATTAAAAGTGCAGCACTATGGATGGGGGGCATAGGGCACATCATTATGATGGTAGGAGAGTGTGATGGCTCTGCACTGCACTCACTGGCCCTGTGTGTGAGAGCAGATAAGCTCCGGCAGAGACAACACATTGAATTAAATGGGAAAAGGATTGTGTTTGTAGCACCTCCATCGTTGTTCTGGCCATAATGATGTTCTGAGCTTGTCGTGTCAAACATTAACCAATGGCTGGGTATTATATGGGGATGATTTAAGTGGCTTTTCTTTGTGAAGAAACAACACTATAGCTGCAATGTGTGTACAATGGGTCTGCATTTCAGCATTATAAGAGACCATAATAAACTGAACAAAGCTGCATTGCAATCTTTCTCTAATGCAGGCGTACCTATTTGCTCACAAATTGTCTTTCATCTGTTATTGACTTATTCATTTCAGACATAACCTACCATTCAGCCCAGTCTCCTCTCCATATTGCCTTTGTACCCTGGTGCCTTCATTAAGGCTACCCATAATTCATTTTCACTGGAGATGAAATAAGAACAAAGGAGCTGTGATAAAACCCTGAGCCCAGACATGCAAAATTTGCATTTGCAATATTACTATAATCTTAGATTTTATGGTAGAAATAGGGGGGGAAATCAGTGGAATAGCATTAAGGCTTCAGAGAGGGAGGGGAGGTGGAGGGATGTGATGGAGAGAGATGAGGGAGGGGGTGCAGGAATATGAGTGTGTATGCATTTTCAAGGCGGTCTTTCTGTTGCAAGAAAAAAAAAAACAGTAGTCTAACAGGAAAACGAACAGGTCGAGCTACTGATGAAGGCATGCAAATGCAATTTTGTGACGGAAACGGACGTTTGAGATCTGCATGCGTTAGTAGAGGCTTGTGAGATGGCAATGTGTTTCATTTTAGTTCGAGATAGGTGGAATCACCTCAGCGGTGTGTGAAAGAGGGAGAGAGAGAGAGAGAGAGAGAGAGAGGCGAGGGAACAAGAGGGGAGGGGGCGGGGGTGTATGGACCTCACTGGCTACGGGACCTACAGGCACCCCGATTGTGCTCTGCCTTCATCATTTTTGGAGGTGAGGACAAAAGAAAAAAGGGGAAATCGGAAGAAAGGCCCCGGGATCCGAGTGTCGTGACGGGCCCCCCGACTTCGCCGCCGCTGGTCGGGGTTGTCTGGACTCAAAAAGGGTGAGGGAAAAGCGGCGGAGCAGTCGACTCGAGGCTGGGGTTTCCTGCCACAGCAGCGGGATTGTCACAAAACAGCCTTTCACTCTTCGAGGGGCCTTGTATTGGCTACGTTATTCAGGTATGCATTCAGAGTGTGTTAGCTAGCCTGTCTCTGCCTCTCACTGGCAAACATTAGCTCTGTTTATTCAAGGAAAATGTCAGGCTGCGTGATGATCATTTTCTGATGCAGTACCCACACCAGTTATTTATGCTAGCTAACCCATTTACACACCGCTCCACTGAATGTCTGAGGGGGGGAAACATCTGCACCTAATCACCTCTCTTTTGTAGCTAAACGCTGCCTGGCTGCCCCGTGCCTTTAGCCTGCTAGAACTATCGTGTTGTGCACCTCCTCAAATGCTTGTAATAATGTAAACGCACGGTTTGCTAGGATGCTAACTGGTGGCTGTAGCTTAGCTAACTCTGCGGCTAACGTTACATCGCATATTTAATTTGCAGTAACGTTATGCGAGATATTTTAGCTATAACGCTAACCTTTACAAAGCTAAAAGAGGCAGCACTACAAAGCTAATTGTAATGCGTAGACCTTGGTATTGGCTAATGTAATGTTAGCTACTATATAAGGCTATGTGGCACAAACGCCAGTTGTTGTTTGTGTTGATGACAATATGATGAGACGACAAACCACCAGAATATAACAGAGCTGGCATTTGATCATCATATGCAAAATATATTGCGTATACGGAAGTCTATTTTCGCCAGTGAGATGAAAAAAATATCCTGTAAGTCATTATAATGAGAAGATTTATCAAAATAATGAGAAGATATCTCAAAATAATGACTAAGCTTCTCAAAATGATGAGAAACTTTCTCAAAAAAATGACTTACTATCTCAAAATGATCAGATAGTATCTCGTACTATTCAGAAACCTTCTCAAAATAATGACTTAGTATCTCAAAATGATGAGAAACTTTTTTTTTTTTTTAAATATACTAAGTAATTATTTAAAGATACTATGTCAGTATTTTGAGGAAGTCTCTAATTATTTTGAGATACTAACTCATTATGACTTACAGGATCTTTTTATTTTCATCACATTGGTGGAAATGAGCTTCCATGCATATGCTTTTAACAATTAGGCAGCTATGCAGTTGATTGACTCGCTGACCGACTGCACTGAGCCAGTTTGTATTAATGCTGCACTGTTGTGTGTATTGTGAATGCTGCTGCCTGGCTGTGCACAGTGAGCTGCTGTGATTAGTTAGTAATCAAGGTATGCGCTAATAGACAGATGGAGATCAATAGTGTACTAACTTTTCCAATTTTACACTGCATCACCCACGAGCTTTGACCCTTTTGAACATAAATCTGTATGAAGTATGTTTGACTCAAATACATTTAAAAGGAATGACCAGATTGTTTGTTTTGTAGCCATCCTGGTTCTGTTTTTTTCCCATGATTATTCAACTGCTCATCACTTTCTCCGCGGTGGAAAAAAACAAAACATTGCATTGGTCGTTCACACTAGTGATTGACAGACAAATAACCCATTTACTAATAGTTGTAATCATTAACAGTGATTGCTTGTTATTGTGTGGCTCATTGTAAGTCGACACTTCTGTAACAAAAGTCAGCCAAAGTTGTGTTCGAGCCATTAACCATTTCACAGTGTATTTGAGGGAGACAATAAAGGCTTGTGTCACACATGGCAATTATGGATACTGACCTCCTAAAGATGGCGTCATGCCTTTTAATTATCACCCATAATCATTAAAGGCCATTAAAACAAGTTTAATACACTAACGTTAATGGTCTTTGGTCTAATTTTTAACGAGGTAGGAGATTTGACTGCTTCTGTCTTGGCTCCACAGGGTTGTTTGTTTACATGTGAAGTAGTGTTTGTGATTTGTCTGTTACTTTGTTGCCTTAATTGCATGCTGTTGCTTACCCACTTTTCTCTTCAGTTTGTTATCAGTCAGAAAAGACAGCGTAGGCATGTATTGTTAAAGCTCCAACCACAGTAAAGGCTATAGTTTCAGAGCATAATAAAACAGGAGTGTTAATATGAGGCCAGCAAGCCCTTTTAAGTTGAATGGACGGTGTGTGCAACAAGGAAGTAATGTCAGTGTTTCCTCTATGCTGACACTACAGTGGGGGCCCGCCACGGCAAAACCTCTGCCGCCACGGCACCAGAAATGGGGCAGACGCACAACGCAGTCGTGGCTGAGGTTGTAAGTGCACAGACAGTTTACTAAAAACCCCAAGACGGTGCCCGCCCGCACACACAAACGGCACCGTCCCAACAAACCATCCCCCCCAATAAACTGTCTGTATACTTACAGTTGTTGTTGTTGTTGTTGTTGTTCGGACAGACTTGACCCCACTGCTAAAAAAAATCCTAAAGGAAACCCTAAAACATTATTGTTGGTTTGGTAAAATAAAAAAAAATCTCTTGTGGGAAATGCTGATGTAATCTGTAATATATCATGCTATATCAGCACTTTTTCGCAGTTTTTAAGCGCAAAGGCTCCAAACTAATTTCATTATTGTTCATAGTTGCATGGATAAATATGTTGTAATTAACTGCCACTGAATTGTTGAAACAGAATATTAAACTCACCCCAAAAGGCTTTTAGTCAAGTGTAATTGTATGACCACTGTACATGTCTCTTTATAACTATCAAAACAACAACAGCTGGAGCACAAGGTACAGCAAAAAGTCACCTTTTTCATTTTTGTGTTCTAACGTTTTTGATTCATCTTTTGTATTTGCAGAGTTATGAAGGCTTCTGGTCACCATCTCCTGGAAAAATGAACGTATCTGCATGGAAATACTGAAGAGAGAGAGAAAACAGGAGCTTGAATAGACTGAACTTGAAGTGGAATAAATGGATTACCCTCCTTTTGGAAAATTGTTGCCATGGAACTAGGTAGAATAAAATGATGGTTGACAGAAAGAAACAAAGGTAAGACAGCTACACGCTGAAGATACGGGAGAGGACCAAGAAGAATCTGAACAAAGCGTCAAGGAAAGAACAATTACTAAATAGGGACCAGAGACTTCTACAGTCCGAATTAATGCATGTCGTAGCAAAAAAAGAAGACAGTATTTGAAAGGGAATGTTCAAGAAAAAGAACATCTCAAAGTGTATTACTCTCTGCATCCAAGAGCTGATGAGAATATCAATGGAGTGTTTGCCTCTGGGAGTGTTTAATGATGGTCTGTATTTAGACCTCTTGATTCGAGTTCCTGCAGTTTTGGTCTCACACAGGTGTGAGTCAGGTCCTGGCAAACATATTGACGAACTGTTTGTTGTTGCCGATTGTTGGGACAGAACACATTCTCAATGGTTTTATTGAGATTTTTTTTTGCACAAAATGCTATTGGACCATAACACAATTCAGTCCTAACATAGCTCTGTTCGCTTGAGCTGTAATTATAGCAGAGCATATACACGTAAAGACATTTGGGGTTGAACATCTCACGTGGTGGTGTGTCAGACATCCATGATATCATTGCCTGCTCGGTGCCAAACTTCTTCAGCTTCATGGAAAGGACTGCACAGTTTTAGTCTTGTATTTTTATGCCGTAGAAACCTGCTTCTCTACACATTTATTTTTTCTTTTGAAAATTCCATTTTGCAAGACCCAACTGTAAAGTTAACCTTTTTTTTTTTTATTTTATTTTCTTTAAATGTGCAAACAAACATACCATGATCACATTGAAGAAGTGAGACTTTTACCATTTGGCCTTTTCATATATTGATAAAAGCATCGTCTGTTCAAGTGCCCTACCCACTTTCTGCTAAAAAAAAAAAAAAAAAAGTCATAACATCTGCGATATATATTCCTCAGCTTGAACTATTTTTCAAAGCATTTCCTTGTTTTACTGCCAGGCCATAGACTCTCTCTTTGTCATTAATGGTTACTGCCGTAAGCCTTCCAGTTTGTGATCAGAAGCATTCCCTGGTATAGACACTGAAAGGTATTTCCGTTTTTAATCCAAACTTGGGAAAACAATGCAGAATTTTTCTAACAGCCCAGTTCCCCCTTCTCTCCCCCCGGGGTTCAGTGGGAGGGCTGTAGGGGGAACTCCATATCCCCCTCAGCCAGCAGACCCTCAGATCTCCCCACGGATGACGGATGATTATGCAGGGATGCAACAGCAGAGCCTGCACAGAAGCCATCACCACCCCAGTCAAGCCAGTCACATGCTTGCTTACAGTGGTAGAAACAGAGGGGCAGTGGAGGCACCGCCAACACAGAGTAACATTCACAGCGGCAACGCTAACAACCCTTACAGGAAGGACGCCATGGATTATTATTTTTCAATGGGTGGAAAGGACAGGCACAGAAGGGGGGGCATGGCTTATGGGGCAGGATTTGGGTACCCTAATATTGATGGACATATACCTCACCAGTACCGGCATGCTGGATCTGGCTCTGCACCAGCATCTGGCCTGATGTCACCGTATCCAGTAGACTATGGCCCCAGTGCTGGTTCAGGTGGAGGTGCTGGTGCTGGAGCGTTTTCTCCTTCTCATCAGTACAATATGAGTCAGAATGCTGCAATGCAGTCAGTGCCAGGTCCTCAGATGCAGCATCGCCAGCATGGGCAAACCTTCCCCGCTGTCCACCACGGACAGCAGCATAGGAGCTATCCACACTCTGGGCACAGAATGACCCCTCAGTACCCGCACTACTCCCCACAGGGTGGAGCATCCACAGGGTCATCAGGAATGTACAGCCCCCCTCCACAGAGATATCTCGACGGGGCTGCCAGCACCGGGTTCGATCCCAAAGTCAACAGTTCTCCCAGTGTCAACTCCAGTTCAAACTCAGTCTCCAGTTCAGTTGTTGCTAACAATGTGGGGCCAATGGAGAATGTTCAACAGAGTTACCATGCTTCAAACTATCCTGGATATTCCCAACAGACACTTGCACTTCACAAGCAAGCCACACTACAGCACCGCAACTCGCAGCACAATTTAGGGGTAGGTTATGACAACTCTCTCAAGATGCAGCACCAGGGCCCGTCTCCAGGCTCTGTATATGCTAAACATCATCAAGCCTCCAATCCCAGTACACCTCTAGCAGCATCTCAAGAAATAACCAAATCCCCAATGCATCCCAATGCTCAACAAACCCAAATTAACCAAAACTTTAGCCCAATATCCAACCCCTCACCAGCTGCCTCCGCAGTGCATTCCCCCAGTTGTAGCTCCTCTCCTTCCCCTTTGATGGGTGTCTCAGACGTACACGGAAACCCCTCAGGTCATGGTCTTTCACATCCTCCTACGTCAAACCCCCGTAGTAGCCATGGTCAAGGTAGATTACTGCAGACCATGCCACAGTTAAGTCCCACGCCCAACTCAAATAGCAGCATCAGTAGTTGTGGTAGCAGTGGCAGTCATAAAGCTCACAGCATGAGTGCAGTTGGAGGGAGCAGTCTTCCTCCAACGGGCCGCAACAAATTGGGTCTAGGCACAGGAATCGGATCCCGAGAGGAATGCTCCTCTATTTATTCATCCTCTCCACTAGACAAAATGCAGGATGCTGGCTTGAATAGTCTTAATGCCTTGAGCTCACAAGTAGCCAATTTACCAAACACAGTTCAGCACATGCTCCTCACCGACTCTGTGCTTTCCCAGAAGAAGGGGAAAGATGTGGGGCAGATGCAACAGACCACACATGGCGTGTCCCCATCACAACCAAGGAGTCGAAATGCAAGTGCAGCATCAAGCACTAGCACAGTTAAAGATGGAAGTGCACTGGGCATCGGTGATGGTGCCAGCTTAGATGCTGGTGCAGATGAAGACTCCTCATTGATGTCAGTTTGTGGCTCATCAGGGACCAAGGTGGAGCGTGAGGAGCAGTTTTCTGAAGGGGAACATAGGAGAGTGAGGCAGATGAGTGGTGCAAGCAGTGGATCTGAACTAACTGGTTATCACGCTCCCTGTCAGAGTCAGACACGGACTGGGCAAGCATCAGCTGTAAAAGCAGCCACCTCCGATTCACCGTCAAAAGAACAAAATGTTTCCGAAACAAAAGCAAATGAAGCTCAAATTCCCTCTTCATCGCCACCCTTTGGATGTCAATCATCAGAGACTGGCCCAACTTCACATTCAGCACTTCCAGTTTCCTCATCCCCCTCATCCACCCCCTCCAGTATTCCTCCTCCTCAACCAAATTGTGTCTCAGAGTCTGGGCTAACACATAATGACCACAGAGGTGGTCATAGGAGGACAACAGAAATAAAAAATGAAGTCATCAAAAATGAAAGCGAAGGCACAGTTGACAAAACTGAGAAAGGCAGTAGCCAAACGCAGCGAGATGGAGAAGTAAACTCACAAAATTGTCAGGACAAAGAAAACCGGTTGCACACTGCATCCAGATTACACAATAATGAGAGGGAAGAAAAGCACACATCTGAGGAACAGCAGAGTGCCAGTAGTGTTGGTGTGATTGTTTCAGCTCGGTCTGAGGGAAGTCACACTGAAAAAAGCAAGCATACCCAAGACAACTGTATAGAAGAGAAACACTCCTTAAGAGAGTCAAGCAGTCATAATGGGGAGGAGGGTGTAGATCTGAGTTTATATTCCTCCCTTCACCAGAAATCTAATTTTGGACGGCCTCAAAATCCTCCCCAGTCTGGACCACATAAATATGGATACCCAGAATCAACATATGGCTCAGATTTGTCACTGAAAAACAGAGGAAGGGCTGGTCCAGCCAGTGTTATGGATTCAAATTCCAGATACTTAGGGTACCAACAGTCACAAGCTGGTTATGGCCCTGTGCATCCAAAATATGCTGGTTCTGTAGCAGAGGCTTTGGTGAAGAGAGGGCAAGCAGCAGGAGCTAAAGGTCATGAGGAGAATTCCCAGCAATTTCCGAGCCTTTTACAAGAGGTTCTTCAAGGTTACAATTTAGATAGGCGTTATGGCAGACCCGAGCAGGCCTTTCCTGCCCATCTCCAAGTTCAACAACCGTTTCAAACCAGACACCCTTATGGCATAACTGAGGTTTCGGCTCATTCTGGTAGCTCTGGAAAGCCCCCACATCCAAACCAGAGGCATGGAAGAGAGCCAGATTTTAACACAGATGCTCAGTCGTCGGTGAAGTCCGAAGTGTCCATTACTAAGATATTGCAAAACGCTGAGAAATCTGAAGTGGGCGTGTCCCAGAGCCATTTAACGCAGGCTACAGATTCTCTGCAACCCCCAACAAAACATATTAACTTAGCTGACTATTCTCTACCACAGAGAAAAGTGTTATCTAATGTATCCACTCCATCCTCTGCTGTACAGGAGCTCCTTTTGCAAGAGCCAGAGCCGCTAACAGGCACCATTGGTCAAACTGAGTCTCAAAAATCATCAGGCTCCATATTAGCCCCGTCAGAGCGGCGCTCCGTCATTTGTGATGTGTCGCCAAACCGACGCAGCACACCAGAGAGGGACAGGGAAAGTGACCGAGAGAGGGAGCGGGATAAAAGTCAGAGTGGAGCCTCGGTGATTCAACAGCCGTTTTCCTCTCCAGCAGCAGCCAATGATCTGAGTAAAAAGGATATTGCAGAGAAACAAGTAGTGAAAATGGAAACGGCATCAAGGGAGGCTGGCCCAGACGCTGCAAATTTACAAACTGATCATCATGGCAGTGGTGGGGCTAATGAGGCTGATATGGAGTATCATTCCAAGTCTGTTCATTCATCTGTTGTAATGAATGCTGACCCCTACAGGCGAGGTAATGTTGATATTACACCCTTGCCTTCTCATCCTTTGAGCACTAACCCCTTATCTTCACCTTCAAGGCACCAGTCCTATATTCATGGTGTTGATTTATCAACTGGCGGTGGGAGCGGTTTTCCTGGATATCGATTTGGAGACACAAGAGAAGGGAATATGATGCCACGCAGCAACCCCCATTTTCCCTCCCACCATCCATACCACAATTTATCCCCACCGACTCAAGCCACGAACAAGCTTCAAATGTATCCTCACTCTCGTGGCCCCCCTCATCACCCCCATGACATGAATGACTGGGTAAAAGCGATGAACAGGACATCGAAGGAGATGATGATGCAGCCTGGTTCTTCTCCAGGAAGACATAAGGTCAGCCAATCGGAACCGAGACAAAGAATGATCCCACAAACTGACATGCCCGGCGAACAACACGCAACCAAAATGTCACTCCATCATCAAGGCGCTTTCTTTGATTTGAAAATGTGGGAGTCAACACACTCTGGAAGAGAAGGCTCTACGATGATAGGAGACTCCTTCTACAGAACACAGCCGCCACCTCCTGCTCCTGTAGCTTCACACGTCCCTGTTCCTCCACAATGCCAAAATGCTGCTGAACCCGAGGTCTCCAGAGGAGCCGCAAAGGAAGCCAGACTTCCCGGTCCACCTCCTCCACCCAGCTCCACTAAGCCTTCTGCTGACATGAACTCCGCTCAGCCACAACAGGTGCAGCGTCAGACTAAAGCCGGGGGTTCTGGAGACACAAATCCACTAATATTGCGGAGGAGAGTTCGTTCTTTTATCTCTCCTATACCCGCCAAAAGGCAACTCCAGGCTGCTACAAATTCACATCACTCCCCTGGGGCTCAGTCGGAGTCTAGCCATCACAACGAAGATGACTCATCCAGTTCAGATATCCCATGTCCGAGGCTCTCCTCCCCTCTACCCGGAGAGAATACCTATTTACAACCTCTATCTCCATCAAGTGGTAATACCAAGGCTTTGCCTCCCCGGAAAGGACGAGGTTTGAAACTGGAGGCAATAGTGCAGAAAATCACACCAAATATTAAAAAGCCAGCAGGCCATGTTGATGATGAGTCAAATCATTACCCAGGCTTCTCTCACTCAGAAATACCAGCATTTAATGATTCACAGGACCAAGACTTGGCACATTTCCCTAGGGTTGCAGGAGGGGATGATGGTTACATGGATGAAAGTCACTCATTAAACGACATGATTCCCTTCAGAGGAGTTGATGAGACTGGGCCTTTACCTCCTTCTGCCTACCCATGTGATCCTCATCAGACGTCCCAAACCCTAAAACAAGACTTTGACTTTGGATTAGGAGCCGCTGTGGCATCGGCATCTGGTGACAAGGAGGATTTTGCCTTGCTCGGACCTTTACCCCCTCCTCCACCTCTACCCCGCCCAGTCCAGGGTTCCCCACCTCCATCTTCATCCGCCCTGTCGGACATTCAGCATTTCACCAACACTTACCAGCAGCTCGAGACAAGAAGAGGAGAGCAGTCTGCTGCTAACCTTCTTCGACAGAAACTTCAAGAATCTGGTATGGGGTTTGATGATTACCCTGGCAGTGACTACTATGGAGCCACCCCACCCCACCATAGTCAAGGACACATGCTGAATAGACAACATCAGATGTCCTCAGGTAGGTCCAGTCTGTCGCCACAAGATTCTAAGCTATCGGAGAGTTCAGTGCCTAAAGGCTATTTTCCATCTGGCAAGAAGAAGGGCAGGCCTGTAGGGAGTGTGAATAAACAAAAACGGGCCCAGACCCAGGCCCAAACACAGGGGCAGGGCCAGCCTCAAGCCCAGGCTCAGAGCACAACTCCGAGTGCTCCTCCGGCCCCGACCACTCTAACTACAGCTGCTGCCACAACCCCACCATTGGTGCAGACTGCCAGCAGCTCACCACCACCTGCAGCACCACCCCTGACAGACAATAAAAACACTCCCCCACTGACCCCGCCCATTTTAACCCAGATAGTAAAAGTGGATGTCGAGAGTGAGGACACGCCACCAGAGATCGAGGTCAAACCTGTGCGAAGGAGACGCAAAGGTGTGAAAGATGAAGACGAGTCACTGCAAGCCAGAGGACGACAGAGGAGGAGAAGGAGAGGAGCAGCACCGATGGCACCACCAGTGGCCAAAGACGACCCAGATACACCTTTAGGGGCAGGAGGGAGCCCTGGCACAAATAGAGTATTCACAGATCCTAATAGAAAGGGCCCGTTTGTTCCACACATTCATGTGGAGAACAAAGTACCAGAGATCGGGGCAGTGTGCACAATTGTAAATGCAGGCGGGAGTGGACTTGATTCTCTCCTGACCTCAGCTCTTTCCTCCCAGTTATCTAGGAGAGACAGAGACTCGGAGAAAGGCGAGACAGACGAGGTGGAAACTACACTACAGTCAGGAAAAGCGCTTCCTTCATCTGGTTATGTTGTTTCAGGCCCCGTGATTACCGAGACCAATCACTCTGGCCGCCTGCTCTGCTGCCTGTGTCAGAAATGGGCAAATTACAAGCACCTCGGAGATCTCTATGGACCTTTCTATCCAGCCGAATATGCCGCAAAGCTCCCCAAGAACCAGCCCCAAGTCCGACAATGTCCAGCGACCACAGGCACAAATAAAACGGGACCAAATTTAGACATGAGCTCAAATGCTTTGAGCACCATCCAAGACACGCAAACACAAGATGCTCAGTTTACCAAGCCCCCAACTGAGAGTGACTATGCCATCAGCCTAGATTCAAACCCAGTACCTCTCACCATGACAGCCAGAACTGCCCCCACAGCTGGTAGAGAGGAAATGATGATGCACATGACTGGCAAGTTCAGCAACAGTGCCTCCTCTTCCTCCTCCTCTTCCTTCTTCTCCTACACCAGTAAAACAGCATCTCTAACCTTGGACATGAATCTAGACATCCGGCCTATCCCTGAGCTTAAGAGAGAGCCAGACCTTGAGATCGACCAGCGACAGCCGCATATCCAGCAACCGCTGCAGCCGCCAACAGAAGAAGCCCAACAGCGACCCCAACACAGAAAGCTGACCTCGCACCCCCGCTTTAAAAGGAGGCACAAATCTAGTGACGATTCCCCCAGAATGGTGCCATCCAACAGTAAGGCGTCCCTGCCCTTTCAGCCCCCTCCGCCCGCCTTGGACTCCCTGGGACCCTTGGCCCAACTCGCCCAGCTGCCTCAGATGCCCATGGACCCAGAGGAGCTGTGGGTCCACGAAGGATGCATAGTGTGGACCAGTGGAGTGTATCTTGTCAATGGGAGACTGTATGGCCTGCAGGAGGCACTAGATGGTGCCAGAGAAACAGTGAGTGTCCTCTGTTTCTATTTAAGGTTTATAACTTCTTTTTTTTTCTGATATTGACTTTAACTGTTTAAAAGACATAAGACATGCTTTTATTGATTTCTTCTTTGCCATTCTGTCTCTGCTCAGTCCTGCTCGTACTGTGAGATGGTTGGCTCAACCCTGGGCTGCTACAGTAAAGGCTGTACACTTCGCTACCACTACCTGTGCGCTATTGAAGCAGGTGAGTGAATGCGTTGAATACAGCCCCCCTGTAAAAAAGTGAATTAATGTAAAATTCTGTTTCCCAATATTTGATTTTTGTGTCTGCTTAAAACCCCAATACTGTTTTTATTTATTTTATTTTTTTTAACTGTAAGAGCTCTGTGTGGCAGTATCTGTAGCGTACTAATATTCTCTGTCCCTCTAACAGATTGCTCTCTAAACGAGGATAACTTCTCACTGCGGTGTCCGAAGCACAAGGTAAAGAATGAGAGGTTGGTCTTCGTTTTGTGTGATTCAGTGAAAATCCACTTTTTCATTTGCCACTCTAGTCGGCTAATACTATCACAATTAGCCAAAAATGACATTGGAATATTACTTCTAAAAAAAAAAACACATAGGTTTGAATATCTACTTTTGAGCATTATGTCCATAAGAGGGCAAACCAATACAACGGGAGACAACTACCAGTATAGGTCTATATTTATTTTAACATAAACATTTATTTTAAAAGATCTGCATACACATGACAAATACATGAAATGAAAACTTCATGTAAACACTGTAGACCTCTCTACCTCGCTCTCTCTGGAGCATGCAGGACGTGATGCGGATTACACCGCGTCACGTATCCGGTCCGAGTCTCTTGCCGTTTCTTGTCTTTGTCTGACGATTTCGGCGTCTGCCCTTTCCGACAGAACTTCCTGATACTAGTCTTTTCTTCATTTAGACATTTTCGTCGGTGTAGTTGTTTGTTTACTTTGGGTAGCGCCAGCCGACACGTCATCAACATACCCGCTCGCTCGCTGAATTCTCTGGGTGATTGGGCTCAATCGGACAGCACACAGACAGGGAGCTTAAATGTTTAGGGAGCTGCAGCCCAGGCCCAGAAGTGCTGCACAACATTCAAATAACTGTTTTGTTAAATATACATTCTAATTTGGAATAGTTCCTATTCCTCACCACCCAATCACTGTTTTTTCATAATTTCTTTGAATCTCTTCCATCCTATATTGCACTCCCTCTGTCTCTCTCTCACCTCCTCACTCCTTCACTCAGTTCACCCAGAGCATCCGGCCAGTCAAGACCGTGTACCTGGAGCAGTCGGAGAGAGGCTGAGAGAAACACGGAACATGAAGAGACACAGGAGTCTAGGAGCTGTAAGTTTATACTTTGTGTGTGTTTTTGTGTGTGTGTGCGTGTGTGCGCAGCATGTGTCATAGTCCAAATATTTAGGGTGTTCTCATAAACACATTATTTCCGCCCCCTTCCAAAAATATGTTTATTATTATTTCTTCCTTTCAAAAATTGGAATGGAAAGGCTTTTCAAAGTGGGAACTAGTGTGCCAGAATGCTGCATCCATTTTAAAAAAAATCAAGTAGATTGAAAAACACAACTTCCCTCATTGTGTAACATGTGTAATGTAGTGCTGTTCTGCAGCCAACTGACCCCACCTTCGATCACCACACAGACATTCTCATCTGGGAAACGTTATTTGGTGGGTGACTGGTTTCTCATTAATGGACCTTCAGTGAATGGGCACCAATTGCTTGCCTCAGGGCAACAAATGTATACCTTTTTACCTATTCAGACAATTTTAACTTCACACAGCAGTACAATAGTTACTCTCTTTGTTGGCTGGGTCTTGAAAAAAAATAAATAAATCCTCCTGCTCTCACACTCCTCCTCACCTCACACTAGTGGCTGTACAGCTGCCTTTCACTCCCTTTCACTACCTCCCCCTCACTTTCATTCAGCCTGTCCTCATGGAAACTAAAGACGCACCATATTTCTCATTTTCTTTCTCTTTCTGTAAGATCACAGACGAATGCTGATAGCATGCTAAAGATTTAGCAACTGCTTCCCCTTACTTCATCACGTTTTTCACAATATATTTCCCACTATAACCAGTCACATAACAGTAGATACCCCTGAGTGAAGCTCACCTGTTAAAAGCTGTTTGATTTATGAAAGGGATGCTAAATTAGATTTTTTTTTTTTTCTTTCCTGACCGATAGCCGACCCTTGTTATCCGAGAGTATTAACCGTTAACCGACAAGCAGGCAACGGAGTCCCAGTTCACCCGTCCAGGACGCTCGGATAGACTTTTGGCATTTCACGTCTGCGGACTTGCCGTACCTGTCAAGCAGCCATGACTTGCCGTGCATTGTCGTGGATACATGCAGCCACTTCCCCTACCCCGGAACCCCTTGGGCTTCCATGCAACCGACACGAGTCCGCAGCTGTCTGAACTAGGGCTGGATAGTGAATTCGATACTTTTTAGGCACCGACCGAATTGCGTCTGAAGTATCGAGTATCGAAAATTGCCTCGTCGTTCAATACCCAGTTTCAATACCTAAAGGAGTATATCTCATCAGCGTCAGTGAGCCAATAAGCACGCAGCATGCTTCTACCAAGATCTAATAATGTCTGTGATTGGCTGTCTAACATTACACGTCGTAGATGCAGGCAGGAAAAACTAAAATTGGTATCGAGAAAAAAGTAGTAACGTTTAGGAACCGGTATAGCAGTCACGGTATTGGTATCTGTACCGGTTTCGAACATTATTGAACGATACCCAGCCCTAGTCCGAACCCCTCTCGTCCTCCTGCGAGGTTGTCAGCTGTGTGTCTGCCGGGCGTGCTCTGTGTAGGACGGCTGATTGAACCCACCAGACCTCATCCATATATATCCATATATATACCCGTCCAGCGGGGAGCCGCGAACTTAGCAGGGAAAAAAAGGGTAACCCTTTACTTGAAGGTATCTACATGAAAGTGACATGACACTATCATGAACACAAGTTAACTAACAGTTAAGAAATAGATTGTATAGCCTTTTTATTAGAAATGTAACTTCTTTTTTTTTAATTCATTGGTTTGACGAAAAGATTATCAGATTTTGCCTACTGTGTTCAGACTCCGCTACATCCAGGATGTGTGTTTTTTATTTTATTTTTTTTAAAGGCCCTGAACACCCACACAGGTGTTTATAGTTAATGTGGCTGACTGGACCTTTTCCAGGACTATGTGGGTGTGGTTAGACTGAGTCAATCCTGTTAGTGTTGTTGCACTTGTTAGGGTAAATGACACCCTAATCATTCTTACCAGTATAAATAATTTGTGACCTAATAAGTTCCCATCAAATGCTGCGTTCCAGGCAACCCGTAACCCGTGTTTTCACAACCTTCTGCCCGTGACAGCGCCCTGGAACGGCAGTCAAACCCGTAACTTACTCCCCATGAACTGGTACCAGATGGTTGTACTCCCAGTTACAGTTTTTGACGTCACACACACATAAACAACAACGGCAACCCCTGTTGATGCTGTACAGACGCTGGTGATTAACGGTGAGAAATAGAAATAAATAGGCAACGTAAAGTAATTCGGCACATTGTAATCAAAACAATACACATACGATTGTGTACTACTAAAGGCTACGTTTATTAAATGAAGCCCCAAATATGTGGCCGACTAGAAATCGCTAGTATCAGCTACCGCTAGCTAACGTCAACTTAAGGTAGCCACTAGCTAGCTACGCTAGTCGTGACTTTGCCTGGAATGCTACCAAGTCGTAAACATGACTGGAAGTCGTAACTTACGGGCTAAAAATTGTGTCTGGAACGCAGCAGAAGCTCCGGGCCTCCTTCAACCTGAACAATCTAATCAGCCAGAATAACTGAAAACACCTGTGTGGGTGTTCAGAGGCTTTAAGAACAGATATTCGGACTGCTTGAATTTGTCAATGTTAACCATGTGTTGCCAGATGTTGCGGCTGTAAGCAGTCCAACAACGTGCTGCCGCGAGGGACTAAACCCTGAGAAGCGCTTGAGATTGTATTGCAATGATTTATTCCTCCACACGTCAAATACAACTAGCACTGCAATAACCAAATGTAAAGTTACTTTGAGAGTCGAAATAAGTGCGTTAGTGCGGCGCTCAACAGAAAGGGTTCTCTCCCAGGCTCATCCCCCTCTCTGTCAATGCCCCAAAAACCCATGTGAACATGTTAGGCAAACAAATATGTCATCACTTCCTCACAAACGGCGATGAAAACGCTCACCACCTACAACATAAGTGCACAATATAATAATCAATAAATAATCTAAATGAGACCATAAACAACATACAATATGTGGCTCCTACACCATATATAATAATATGGAGGACAACATGGCATCATGACTTTGCGTAAACATACACGCCACTTTCCTAAAGCCAATTGGCGTGTTATCTGTACGCATTTTGAGCTATCCACGTGTATGTCAAGCTGTATACAGCAGATGTAAACATACGGCATGGCAACGCCACGTGGTGCGTTATCGCGAGAATGTGGCGTACTATCGCGAGAACAACATCACACACGTGTAAAAAAATAAATAAAACATTGGGAAAGGGTTTAGTAAACAAAAAAATGACAAACACGATGGTGACCAACGTGACACGCTTAGGAAAACAATAAAGGGTTGGGTTTAGGAAAGAAACGCTGGGGAAGGCTCTCCTGGGTGAAAGTCCTGTGTTTTACCCATCCACCACCCCAAACAACCTCCCTCCGCGGACTTCCATCCTTTCATACTACTCGCTACTGTGAAAATTCACACGTCCTGTAGGTCAATGGCGGCCGTACGGCCTTGATAAACACGCTAAAAAGCGAGTATGCGTCTTGATACATACGCCACTTCATGAGATCAGTCTGTGGAGGAGGTGACACTTCGTGATATTGAATCGTTGATCCCAGTGAAGATTCCCGCCCCTAATCCTAACCTCCACCTGTTTGTGTTCTCCCTCTCCTAGGTTAGTTTGGACAACAGAAGACTGAGAAAGGAGACTTGTTTGCGAAGCAGCCCCAAATGTGAAAGGACAGGACCGTGACGGAGAACAACAAAAGGGAATGTACAATTTCTCAACAGGAATCAGCATTATTTACATTAAAGACAATGGAGAAAAAGAAACCCTTTTTTTTTTTTTCTTTCCTAAGAGAATTGTTGCTCTTTACTTAAAAGCAGAAAAAGAAAACATGGACATGCAACATAGAGGAACGGAGCTACAGGTAAAAGAAAAAAAAACAACAAAGACCGATGTGGGATCAAATGAGACGTCAGAACTGATGGAGGAACTAAAGGAACTTTTCCGTAGAGAACAAAAGAACAAACTTCCTCTCTAGGCTTACTTTGATTTTCCTCCGACACCCTTAACGTGTAAAACTCTTGCTTATCATCCTCTGTATTATCATTTACCTGTGTTTGTTTTTAGGTGTTCTTTTGGTTGCTTTGAAGAGGCGTATTGGGAGCAAGTTGGGTCGTCGAACCCAGACAAAATAGAACAAGGAGAGAATTTTGTATCCTCTCACAAGCAGTATTTTTTTATTTTATGATATAAGGATGACCACAGTTCTTATTTTAGTCCTCATTATTATTTTGTATCGTCATCCGTATTTACTCATGAAAATGAAATGGATGTATCTCACTTTATATTCAGTCAACCCATGAATTGGATTTGATTATTATTTTTATTTTTTTTCTTTCATTCCTGGAGAGGGAGGAGCCAGAGTGATGTCTGGAATGTCAGGGTCGAGTTTGCCACAAAGACATTATTGCCTTGGAGAACGGACATCTGTTGCCTTTCAAAAGTCACGTGTATTGGTGATAAGTGAGTGTGTGTATGTGTGTGTGTGAGAGAGAGAGAGAGAGTGAGTGAGTGAGAGAGAAAGAAAGAGAAACTGAAAAAAAATGCCGATATCTGGGTCTTTGATTCCATTTTTGGTCCTTTTTGAAAAGTGTTCTTATTTTTCATCACGGGGTTTTTACGGTACAGATAGTATTCATGAGAAATCCAGTGGACACAAGCTTATTTTTTAAGTACAAATGTTCGTAATGTGCAAAAAGAAGGGCCGAGCCTTGTAAGAGGAGGAGATAACACTATGAACTAATGCGTGTCCACCACCTTTAACCGTGCTGACAGGGAAAAGATGGACAGGACACTGCAGCGTTTTCATCGTTTGTTGAACTGTGTACTGTGTGCACCTGTGCTACATAGGAAGTCGCTTTTGACTGACAGGTGTCAGTCCCTCGTTCAGTGATGAAAGCATTTTTATTTTATTTTTGGAACTGGAACCTTTTGGAGAGGGTGTCATATGAACAGCTGTGATTGGCCGACCCTACTGGCCAATGGGGAGTAAGCCTTACCAAGTACTTCTGAATGATTTCATTCTTTATAGTGGTACAGCAGCGATTTGATCGGGAGATGCAAAATCCATTCAAAAAGAAGCATTGCCATAAAATTTAAAAAGTGAGTCGTACATGGTGTTGTCTTTATCATTTTTTATTGTTATTCTTGTAAAAAAAAAAAAAAAAAGTCAAGCTGAGAAGACAGTTACACTAAAACCATGCTGTATTAGAAACCTGTCAATATGTATATGAATTATGAATACACTTAAAAAAATGATTCAAGTACGCTCCTCTTCTTATTTCTAAAACTATTTTTTGGTTACCTTGGTTGTACTGATAAAACCACCTGTTTTAGTTTTCACCTGACATTTCTTTGCCCCGTTTTCTTGACCTCGTTCACCACTTTACTTCTTTCTGCCTTTTCAGTCTGAGGGGAGTGCATAACTCATAACCATTCTGTCTTTAGAAGAGCGCTTATGAATGCACTCTCGAGTCTAGAACATGTTGTACCAGGTCTATTCTGTGTTCCTGTCAGTGTCACACTGAAACATTTTACTTAAGGAAACGAGCTGCTTCAATGTAAAAAAAATAGAAAACTAAAATGTCTGCGGAGGTAAAAGTTGAAATAATTTACATGTTAAAATGCAATGGTCATGGAATATGAAAGCAGATTTTCCAAATTTTAAACATAGTGGCATTTATTATATGATTGGGTGGAGTTTGTGCGTTTGCTCAGTTTTCTCTTTGTCATAAATGAAACTGCTGTTGGCACCGTATTATGAACCAAGATTTAATATATTCTGCTGCAATGGCTTACTCAGGGTCCAAAAATAATGGCGTGTTCCAGGCAACCTGTAACCCTTTGTTTTCACAACCTTCTGCCCGTGAAAGTGTCCTGGAACGGCAGTCAAACCCATAACTTACTCCCCGTGAACTGGTACCAGATGGTTGTACTCCCAGTTACAGTTTTTGACGTCACACACACATGAACAACAAAGGTAACCCCTGTTGATGCTGTACAGACACCGGTGATTAATAGACATAAATAGGCAACTTAAAGTAATTCAGCACATTGTAATCAAAACAATACACATACGATTGTGTACTACTACAGACTGTTTATTAAATGAAGCCCAAAATATGTCGCAGACTAGAAATCGCTAGTATCAGCTAGCTAACGTTAGGTAGCCGCTAGCAGAGGTGTCAAAAGTATTCACATTCATTACTCAAGTAGAAGTATAGATACTAGGGTTTGAAAAGACTTCTGTAGAAGTTGAAGTATCAACTCAAGCTAAAAAGCTAAAAGTACTGGTTTCAAAACTACTTAAAGTATAAAAGTAATTTAAGGGGGGGAAAATGCCATTAAGGACGAAAGCTTAGCCCACCCCACAGGGACCTATAGTGCACTACCCCACCTCCACAAAAAAAAATGTTCTAAAGGCCATAATGACTATAATAATGTTATATTAAAGTCATACCTGCAAACTCAGAAGGGCTGAAAAAGGTGTTTTTCAGACAACGGCAGCTACAGTCTGGTGTTAGAATCATGGATGTATTAAGAGAACGGTTAGAATCCTCTCCAGTGAAATACAGACACACTTTTACACCGTTTAGCTGTCAGCATTTTAACCGTGTTTACTCCAGCTGCTAGCTAACAGTAGGCTAACGTTACCTGCTGTCGAGTGTAGTGTTAACTAGCTAACGGTAGGCTAACGTTACCTGCTGTCGAGTGTAGTGTTAACTAGCTAACGGTAGGCTAACGTTACCTGCTGTCGAGTGTAGTGTTAACTAGCGTCCCGTGCGGCGATGTTTCAGTTCCCTCTAACGTCCGTTTTCAGATCATCAGAGAGAAGCGCAGGCATTTAAGTGGCACCTAAGGCACCGAAATCCATGTTGCTATTTGGTCCGGTAGATAACGGTCGTTAAGACACCGGAGCCATATTAGTCACTTTTGACATTTTTTTTTTCAACATTTCTTTTACGCTTTTGTTTTTACGTTTGTGTTACTTTTTTCAGCATTTTTCCAGTGTTCTTTTTGACGCTTTTGATGTATTTTTTAACACCTTTTGATGTTTTTATTTTAGAAGTTTTAAACATTTTTAAAAATGTTTTTTTATGACGTTTTTTTCTGAGATTTTTTTTTTCTCACCGTTGAACTCTGCTTACAGTAGGACAGTGATTTCCAACCAGGGCTACTTGTGCAGACGTTACTACAGAGTAGGAGTAGAGAAGTCTTGGTTACACTTTACTTGAAGGTATCTACATAAGAGTGACATGACACTGTCATGAACGTGTCATAAACATTATAAACAAGTCATCAATGTAAACTTATGACATAACGCTTCTGTCAGACAGTGTCATTCGGTTTTAGTCATGACGAGTTAGGGTTCATGTGTCATGACAGTGTCATGTCACTCTTATGTAGATACCTTCCAGTAAAGTGTTACCGAAGTCTTACATCGGTTAGATTGCTCCAAAGAGATGCCCCTCTGTGTTTCAATGTATATTGGTTAAGGGTCACAAAGTTGTCACTTAAAATTGGTGCATACATATGGTATTGTAAACCAATGCTATCCCAGTAATAGTGTTTATCTGACATATTTATTCACCATTTCAAATTCATGTTGATCACACATCACATCAAAACAGTGGGTGCTGCATGCTTTTACAGGCTGGATAGAATTGGAAGAGGGCAGATGAGAGGAGGAGGAGAAGAGATGGATGAAATGGATCAAATTGAGTCTAGGAATCCTAATGAAAACAGATGGAACAGAGTTATCTCGTTTGGATTTATACAGATGGATTAAAGAAGTGTGTGTGTGGGGGGGGGGGGTTTCTCAGTTGTGTCTGACTGACAGTTGCAGAGGTCAGTGTGACGGCCAAAGTCCTCCATCACTCTCACCATCTAATGAAGAGCGAAAGGGAGCACGGACGGATGTTTCTTTCACCTTCGACGCTGAACCCGGTGAGGGAACTGGGGACAAAGTACCAAGTAAGAGAGGCTGAAGGAGGTGAGTGCTTTCTCTTCTCCTCGCATCAAATTGAGTTCACTGCCTTGACGTCGAGTGCTGAGAGGTATCGGTTCGAGTGTCTGTCGCCTGGAGAGGTTCCATGGCGACAGCAATTTTCACCTATTTTCCTCTTGATTCCGCCATCTGTCTTCCCACCAATTACTGTGCTGATTTTCTGTCACCGTCTTTTTTTTTTTTATTCTTTTAATGTGATTAGTCATGTAAAACCAATGGCTCCCCCGCACCTTCTCTTTCAAACACCTTCGCCAATCATCTCAGGCAAATGGGCAGAGCTGCTTCTCCTTGGAAACTAGGAACATGCTGGTGATATTTTTAGTGACATGCAAGAATCGAGGTGTACCATATGGAGGGTTAGGGCCTCTTTTATTTTTTCGCAGAATTCTGACTTTCTTATGACATTTTTCACATGTGGCCCTAATCCTCTTCCGTAGTACCATAAGTCAAGTAGAACAAAAATTATTTTCCAATATTCCCTTGTCAGACATTTAACATACACTGCTGACGTGCTATTTTTTGACAATGTTTTGAATATTTGACCATCTCTGTCTCCATCCCTACCGTTCCTCCACCAGCCCAAGCCCCCGTTTAAAAACCCCGCGCGATGGCGTTCCTGCAGCAGATGCGCTCCCCTCGCCTCTCCTTCATCCAGACCGTTGTGTCTCTCATCACGGGGGGCGTTGCCCTCATGTCCTCCTACTGGTGCGTGGGTAAACAGAAAGTGCCCAAGCCACTCTGCTCGCCCATCAAGCAGAGCAAATGCATCCCCGTTCCCGGCGTCACCAACTCCTCCACCATCCATTTCTCCTGGGAGACGGGGGACGACCGCTTCGTCTTCCCCAGCTTCCACACCGGCCTGTTTCTCATCTGCGAGGAGAACATCTACACAGACGTGTGGGGTAAGAGAGGAACATAGGTAGAAATATAGAAACATATTCTTGATTTATGTACGACTGCTTGAGAAAACAAAAGAGGAAATCAGTGGCGTAGTCTAAGTATTGTAGTAGGTATACTGTACTGTATATTGGCCAGAACCTGCCTTTTGAGCATCATCAACTTTATTTCCTGTATTCCGATACACTTTTAGGCCTTTGCGAAGAAGAAAAAAACAGATGACAATTTTAAATTTATCAAAATTATAATGGAAAGTATGTTGTTGCGTGTCATTGAGCATTTTTAAGTGGGTATATGGAAATCCTGGATCTTTCTTAGTGGGTATACTGGGTATACCTGCGTATCACGTCGACTACACCACTGGAGGAAATGTGTCCGAAAAGGTGACGATGTGACGGGAAATAAATCCCCTGTCCAGTCAGCTGAAATGAAAACGCAAACCCGCTCTCAAAGGAAGGTCAAAAGTCATTCATTCAACCTTTATTTACACTGGAGAGATCATTGATGGGCGGCCGTCATTCACAATGACATCGAGTCCAATTACAAAAACTGATATTGACATTTGATAAATGAAGAAGGATAATTGGATGGATGCCGAAAGAAGGTGAAATTATGTAAAGCAATTACAAGTAGAAGTTTGGAGGTTTAAAACCAGATTTCTATATTGTCCAAAAGGCACAAAATGACTTGATTTTAAGGAAGTGATGTTAAAGTTGCTCGGGTTCTTTCAAACAGGGGGGGGGGGAGCCCAGATGTGTCACACTAGTGACCCTGAAAAGGATTAAGCAGGTGGAGGATATTAATAAATGAGAGAACACAGGATTTGTGCGAAGAAATCTACAGCGAAGCACTGACAGACCTCGGTTATACATGTAGCCATGTTCATAGAAAACAATCAGTATCACTGTAAGGGATTTCATAAGCATAATGTGCTGATCAGCAGTGATGGATTGTAACTAAGTACATTCCATATGTAACTGCATTTACTCAAGTACTGTACTTAAGTACAAAGGTTGAGGTACTTGTACTGTACTTGAGTCTTTTCTTTTCATGGCACTTTCTACTTCTACTTCTACTCTGCTACATTACAGAGAGAAATATTGGACTTTTTACTCCCCTACATTCATCTGACAGCTTTAGTTACTTTACAAAGTAAGATTTTTGAACACAAAACACATGTAGTTTATAAAAAAAAATGTTTTATTATAAATGGAATTGAATGACCCTACAATATTCATGCTGGTGATTAGATGATTAAACACTTAGTTGATTGACAGAATTGTTTTCATAATTTCCAGTTTCTAAAATGTGAGTCATTTTCTGCATTGAGCACTTTTACTTTTAATACTTTAAGTACATTTTCCAGATATTTGCATAATTTTAGTAGTTTAGTAGTAATTGTATTACTAATAAACTAGTAGAGTACTAGTAGAGTATTTTTACAGGGTGGTATTATTACTTTTACTTAAGTAAAGGAACTGAATACTTCTTCCACCGCTGCTGATCAGGTTGTGTGTAGTAGAGGATATTCTATTCCTGAGGTGAGATCAGGATTGGCACAGAAACAGGAAGTGAAACAAACTAACTGTGGCACTAGTGCGACAGACAATGAAGTAGGTCACAGGAGGAGAGGCGAGCCAAGGCCATGATATGAATTAAGGCCACTGGTGTGTTAATTTGTATTTTGTATACAGTATGTGTGTGTGGCTGACCGAGTGTATTTGTGTGTGTGTGTGTGTGTGGGTACGTGCTCGGCCCAAAGAGGATTATTATCAGTGTGTGTTCTGCTCACAGAGATTTAGACTACAACAGCATGACTCAATTATGGATTAGAAACCCAGAGAGAGAAAGGTTAATAGGATTCCCAAACATCAGCTGGGTTTCACAGTCTCATTTGTGGCTGATTTGCAACAGATTGTAAGGATTGAGTTGGAATTTCAGCCACAAATTTCAACGGACTTATGTGGTCAAATACCAGTATATAAAATCAGTCAATCAATCAGCGTTTCGGCGTTGAAGGTCCCATGACATGCTGCTGTTTGGATGCTTTTTATATAGGCCTCAGTGGTCCCCAGCCTTGGTGCAGAATTACAGCCACTAGAGCCAGTCCCACAATGAGCTTTCCTTAGTATGTGCCATCTCGGTGTCTGTAGCTTTAAATGCTATTGAAGATGAGAGGGGGGGCAAGGTGGATGGTGTGGCCTTGACCAACTGCCACTTTGCTTGTTTGCAAGCCATGAGGTCTCTCTCTTTCTCATGGGTGGGCCAAATTCTCTGGGCGGGCAAAGCAGAGAAAGGGGAGGTAACCTTGCTCCTTATGACCTCATAAGGAGAAGATTCCAGATCGGCCCATCTGAGCTTTCATTTTCTCAAAGGCAGAGCAGGATACCCAGGGCTCGGTTTACACCTATCACCATTTCTAGCCACTGGGGGACCATAGGCAGGCTGGGGGAACTCATATTAATGTTAAAAAACCTCATAAAGTGAAATTTTCATGCCATGGGACCTTTTAATAGGTTAGTTTGGTAATGGTTGGCAGTGATGAAAGCAAACACCAATCCTCCTTATGTGCCTCTGCTACAAAAGCTATACCTAAATGCAGTGTTGTGCCTGAATGCAGTCATTGAACGATAGTTCATGAACTCGTTCGTATTTTGGGCAAACGTGAACTGAACGTACCGTATTACTGCCTGATGAACGTTACTGTGAACTCGTCGTGAGGATGGGAAAAATCTGACATTTCTGTGCAAACTTTGCCCCTGGCTTTCAAACAGAAAATCCGCACTTCAGTCCCATCCACAGCAGAGCTGGAACGGCCCGTTGAACTGAAGCACCCGGCTAACCTTTCAATTTGGAAAAATAATAGCTTGCAGCAACATATGGAAAAAAAGAACTATGAACTAGTTAAATTTTGGAACTGTGAACTTCGTTCAAAATGTTGAAGTATGAACTATGAACTGAAGTAGTTCATTTTAAAATTTGTGAACTGAACTTTGAACTAGTTCATGTAGAAAGTGAACTTTCCCAACACTGCCTAAATGTTCTTCTTGTTGTATTAATGAAGGTATTTTGTTTCGTAGAATTCCCAATATTGTTGGACCAAAATTTTTGGTTTACTTTCACCAGTTTTCAGTGAACAACTGCAGACCGATAAGTTAGCGACTAGCTAGTCCATATCCACAACGTTCCACTTCCGGGATTGTACCAGTGCCGTCAGAAATTCCACCGGATTTCACCCTTTTTGGCCGGATGTCCGTTTCCTTCCTCTTTCTTTGTGTTGGCGTTCTAACCTCCGGTGGATTTGTGAGGACTATGGTTAACTGCTCCTCAGATCTCTGCAGGGTAAATCTAGACAGCTAGCTAGACTATCTGTCCAATCTGAGTTTTCTGTTGCACGACTAAAACAACTTTTGAACTTACACGTTCCACCAAAACAAGTTCCTTCCCGAGGCTGTTTAGCAGAGGCACCATGGCTCCGTTTGGGGCTTAGCGGCGCCCAAGACGATTGTGATTGGTTTAAAGAAATGCCAATAAGCCAGAGCACATTTTTCTCCCATCCTGGAATGCTGTGTGGACTAGCCAGACCCTCCTTCCCAGCGCTGTTGAGGAAGGTCTTGCAAAGCGAGATTACTAAAATAAAGATACTGATGTCATAATTAAACTTATTCAGCCCTATAATTCAAACAAAACAGAAACAAAATAAATCAGTAAATATATAACTATTAAATATAACAAAACATTGAATAGCTCCATTTTTTAATTTTGGTGATTTTATATAAATTTCAACATAAAAGCTTTTTGTTTTCATCCCCAAAATGGGTCTTTCCCCCCTCCACTTCTAGCAATTCCATTAAAATAAAAAGGAATGCAACCTGTTTCTGCAGTCAGTTAATCTTCTTTGTGGCTTCTTTACCAATGTGTTTACATGCCAGCTGCAATAATCACGATACCCGATTTGGCTCTAAATTGCAGCGGCCCGTAAGCTCAACAAACTGTGACTTGGAAAACAGATGCAAACAGACAAAGCACAAGGAAATGAAGAAAACACCCCCAAAGTGAACAGACACAACCAATGTCAAGAAAAATGGGAATTGGACAGATAGTCTAGCTAGCTGTCTGGATTTACCCTGCAGAGATCTGAGGAGCAGTTAACCATAGTCCTCACAAATCCACCGGAGGTTAGAACGCCAACACAAAGAAAGAGGAAGGTAATGGACATCTGGCCGAAAAGAAGGACACCTGGTGGAATTTCCGGTGGCACCGTAGCAGTCCCGGAAGTAGAACGTTGAGGATATAGACTATTATTTTAGTAACTTTTGAGTACCTGTTTGTGCTTTTGTTTTGAAGGTAGTGAGTCTGAGCCAGCAGGTGAAGTTACATACTGTATATGGGTGAGCAGGGATAGTACCAGGTAGACATAGGGAGGGCTTATGTTTTTATTTTGCCAGGGCATAACAGGGGGGGGCAGTAGCTCAGTCCGTACGGAGTTGGGTTGGGTTGCCGGTTCAAGTCCCAGTACGGACCAAAGTACAGAGTGTGGATTGGTAGCTGGACATTCACTCTGACATCTCTCCATTTGTGCATGAATAGGTCCTGAGTGTGTGTGTGTGTGTGTATTTCAGGCCTGTGTGTAGTGATTTCAAAAACAGAGTGTAAATTGTAATTTCCCCACTAGGGATCAATAAACAGTATAAATTAAATTAAATTAAAATTAAATAAGAGAGAGATTGTTCTTTCTTGAATTGTTTATGTGCCAAAATGGGAGAAACAAACCTCACAAAACGCCACCCTTGCCTGGAAAATGAACGTTTTTATTCCCTCCATAAGATTCATTCCTTCGGTGCCTCAGTGGCTGTTTGATTTTTGAGTTTGATTTTGTTTAGTCTGAGGAAAAATCGCCACTACAAAAAAATCTACAGTAGACACACTGACTGAGTCTCATCTTGTGCTGCTCCTGAGTGTTTCCCTGTGAACTCCATCCCTCCAGATTTACACCAAACAAAATCCTATGATCTCCTATCATTATTACTTCAAAGCATTTAAACATTATGGCAACTGTTACCCCAATCGGACCAATTTGACAACACATTCACAGCATTTAGAAGAAAAAAAAACTGCAAAGTTAGAAAACCCAACCAAAGCACAAGCAAATGAAGAAAACCTTTTCACCAACGTGACATTGGTAGTTTTCTCACTTTGCAGTGTTTTCTCTCGAAATGCTGCACCCGTGTTGTCAAGTGGTTGAAAATGTTCATTTCCTTTCGCTTTGTCTGTTTGCATCTGTTTTCTTGTGTGTCGAGCTTTCAGGGCCACCATAGCATAGAGCTAAATACGGTACGCTGATTATTGCAGCTGTCATGTAACCCATTGGTAAACAAGCCACAAAGAAGATTAACTGCCTGCAGAAACAAAAACAGGTTGCTTCTATTTTTTTTTTCCCCGTTTGCTTCTCATTTAACGACCTTGCTTGCAGTGCTGGTGAGAACACATTTTAGTTTTTAGGGTGAAAACAAAAAACATTCATGTTGAAATTAATAAGTGAAATGAAAGACAAGACACACTGACAAAGTCTCATTTTGTGCTGCTGCTAAGATTGTTCCCATAGGCCCCATCCTTCCAGATTTATACCAAACAAATCTCATAATCTCATCCCATCCGATTACTGCGGGCCATGTAAACACTTCTGGTTCATTCACACAGTAATTGGATCCCATTGGGTTCATTTAAATGCACAACAACTATATGCACAGGCTCAGTTCCTCTTGGACATGGAGAAGCAATGGTGACTATACAAATATCACCGTCACAGTGGTTACTTTTGCCACAAGCCAATGCATTCTGACATACAAATTCGTATGATATCCTAGGAAATTAGGCGGCAGCCTGGCTGGTCACATTACAGTTAAGTGTAGCTGTCTTTACAGTTAGATTTAGCTGAGAAGAAGGTTACTGTGAGCCGGGTACAGAGCACCGTGAGGTGCTGGACATTTCAGAGGCCGTTGCAGTTGAGTTTAGGCACCAAAACGACTAGTTAAGATTAGAAAAACAGATTGTGCTTTAGATTAAAACACGGGTCCCCTTAAAGCTGTAGTGCGTAGTTTCTGTCTCCCCTAAGAGGAATTCTATATCCTGACAAGGCAGACCCGCATCAAGATGTTGGGTCTGGGAACTCACCATTGGCAGGGCTCGATCTGAGGGGCGGGATAAACGGTTGTCTTTCAGATTCCCTCTGCACGCAAAAGGATAGCGCTACAACCAACCAGAGCAACGCTAGTTGATAGATTCAACTTTTGCTGTATCCGGTCGGCAAAACTCTGAACACATCTTCCTTTTTTAAGAAGGACTTCAGAGCCGCTCTTTGTTCTTTTCTCAAAGAAAAGCTGAACTCCAAGTCTTCCAGAGTCGTGGCCAAAGCCGATTCCAAAGACCGCTGTTCTCCAGCAGCAGCAGCCATCTTCTTGGTTTTCAAATTTAATTTATTGTGCATGTTTGAGTTCATTTCTACTGTACATTTACATTTGTTCTTTGATTCCTAGAGGAGAAGTGTCGAGGGTTTTATGTTTTGACCCCAGGATCAGAAAAAGGTAAACCGATTCATTACATTCTCTTGCGGGGTTTTTTTGTGGGCACTTTGCTCTTGCTTGACTGTAAAAAATCCAAACCTTTGCCATTGTTTGTGCTCAGCCTCTTCTCTTCCCTCCACAGCAATGCTATGGCTGTCTATATCACTGGAGATCATGTATGTCGGCCTGCTGTTAATCAGCTGCACGCTGCTGTCCGTGCAGTTGTGTATCCGGACCTGTTGCCCCTCCACGCAGCGCTGGGGCCAGCTGCTCAACGCTTTCGCTGCCGTCTTCACAGTCCTGGGAGGTACAGCTTTTACTTTGGATACATACAGTAGTTGAATAAGACTTTAATAATAGACAGAGATCGACCAGTGTTTCCTTTAGCTGATAGCTGGAATAGAAAAATGAAAAAGTAATGTGTATATGTACAGTATGTGTATGCATGTGTATATGTGCATGTAAGTAGGTATATGTGCATGTATGTGTAAGTATACATACAAATTGTTTGTATAAAACTAAAGTTGAAAAGTAGAAAAAGGGGGTAGGGCCAGAAAAACTTACTACCTACTCCTTTTTGAACACGAAAATCCTTATTTGAATCATTTACAATAATCTTGAAAGATATGCTTGCTGAATATTTAGTTCTTGTTGGTTTCCTTGCTTGTACTGAAATGTAGATGAAACCTTTAAATGATGTAACCAACCAGTTTGGTATCTATTCCTCTGTCTGTGTTCCCAGGTCTGCTTGGGATGGTGGGTCACATGATGTTCATGCAGGTGTTTCAGACCACCGCCTCAATGGGACCAGAAGACTTCAAACCTCACAGCTACGGCTACTCCTGGGCGTTCTAGTGAGTTCATTAAACACACTCTACTGAACACTTAGGGCCCTATCTTTAACCCGGCGCAGCGCGGCACAAAGTCCGAACCAAGTGTCTTTGCTAGTTTAAAGTGATGGTTCGGAGTAATTCACCCTAGGGTCCTTTGCACCATGACCTCGAGCCAAACACCCCCCCCAGAAGCTTTTTTCACCTGGGTCTAACATTGGGAGAGTTAGCGTAGAGTAGCGTTATCAGCTGAATAGCTTAGCGCAGGGGCTAATGGACCCACGTTTGTATCTCGTAAGTTACTAATAATGCCCGAAATTATACCAAACTTCTACAGTAGTACAAATAGGTTATGCACTCATAAAACGACGGATTGGAAAGTTTGTAAGTACACCAGAAGTTTATGTAAATAACACTTGCCTGCTGGCTTCTGCTCTCTGCTGTTGTTGTTGCTGCTGTGAGACGAGTACTTAGGGACGTCTACAAATTACAACACCGAAAAGAGATGCAACAAAAATATTTTTTAATTTAACTTTTTTTTTAAGTAAGTGCTGTAGTATAACTAGCAGGAGACAAGTAATAATTGAGGTAAGTTTGGAGACATTACCTTATTTAATCATTAAATGAATAAGTATTTTTTTTGTATCTCTTTTCGGTGTAGTAATTTGTAGACGTCCCTAAGCACTCGTCTAACTGCAGGTAGCAGCAGCAGCAGAGAGCAGAAGAGAGCAGGCAAGTGTTCATAAACTTCTGGTGTACTTACAAACTTTCCAATCCATCGTTTTATGAGAGCATAACCTATTTGTACTACTTGTAGACGTTTGGTATCATTTCGGGCATTATTAGTGGGGTAACTTACAAGATACAAACGTGGGTCCATTAGCCCCTGCGCTAAGCTATTCAGCTGATAACGCTACTCTACGCTAACTCGCCCAATGTTAGACCCAGGTGAAAAAAGCTTCTGGGGAGGTGTTTGGCTCGAGGTCATGGTGCAAAGGACCCTAGGGTGAAATTACTCCGAACCATCACTTTAAGACCGACGCAGTTGTGAGTTACCAGTCTTGCACCCGCGTCGTTTAAATAACAAATGCACCTGCGCCCATCTGTGCGCCCATGCGCGTGCTGGTCTTACAGGGAGGTGTGTTCAAGTGCATTCTGGGCGTATTGCTATCTTGAGGCAGCGGGAAGTGATGGCGCCATTGACCAACAAAAACCTGGTCTAAAGTCAATAACGCAGCATTTCATTGTTATTTTAACAGAGCATTAGTAAAATGCTCCTAGGACACTATGCTTGTTACACACACAGGGACGCACAGCAGCACACACACATGCAGAAGATTACAAATAAAAATATTACGGTGCAAATCAATCAATCATAACAGCAATGCTCCAAGGTCCAAACGCGCCTGGCTTTTGAAGGGAATGGGAGATGATCTCTGATTGGTTGATTGCATGTTACGCCCACAACACACCTCTGATTAATGAAGACACTAAGTACAACCCTTTAGAACCATGCGCCCGGCGCACGGACCCTTTTTTCCGCCGTCAAACTAGCAAAAGTGGATTTGGACACGCCTTAAACGCACCTGCGCCAGGCGCTTCACACCGTGCTCTTAGATCGTTAAAATAGGGCCCTTAAGCACACACACACATGGTGCCTGACTGAAACTGCACCGAGTCCAACAAGCCATACGACGATATAGGTTGTGTATTCCTACCCTCTCATGTGACCTACAGGATCGTTTTTCGTCCTCGTATCTAAACCAGAGAACGTAACGCTCGCGGTTTTAAACACGTTGTTCGTGTTGAAACGGTCGCACTTTGGTTAGGTTTAAGCACCAAAACTACTAAGTTAAGTTAAGAAAAAGATCATGGTTTTTTGATGATGATGATGAATCATTTTATTTCGGTTAACGTACATGAAAGAAACAATTTTTTCCCACAATTTGCCACCGTATCTAACCGAAAAAGCGACAAAGTGGCACATATCTCTCCGCTGGGAGCTGTGCTTGTCTCTTTTTCTTGAAAAAGGAGAAAATGATGCTCTTCAAGTTTTCCCCTCAAGTCAAAGTCTAAATGGACCGAGTATATGTCAACACAGAACCACAAGCGAACCGCCTGCTTCCTGTTTCTCTCTGTCTCCGTCAGCATGGCCTGGTTTGCCTTCACTGTCTGCATGTCTGCCGGTGTCTCAACCCTGAACAACTACACCAAGAAGGTCCTGATGGTGGGGCCCAGACGCGGCTCCAGCCTCAACGCCTGCAGCTTTAACTTCATGGGGCTCCTGCCACCCCATTACACCCCTGCCAACCCGGGCCTCACCCTGGCCTGTCCCCCGTCTCCCCCCCGGATCTCCCACTTGTCTCCCTACTACGAGCCCCCGACAGCAGCGTCACCGGCCTCCGGTCTGAGGCGCATGCACTCCCACTCCCTTCCTCTCCCCCACTCCAACTCCTTCCCTCCTCCCCCCTCCCACCCTGCACCTGCATCCCCGTTCCACCGCCTCTCGCTCCCCTCGCCGTCTACGTCACACACCCCGTCCGTCTCCGTCCACCTGAGCCTGCCGGGACACCAGGAGAGCAGTTACGAGCCGGAGGACTACAGCCCACTGTGAACCAGCGGAGTCTGGTGTAATGTTTGCTTTAGTCTGAATTAAAAATGGTCAGCAGTCCAGTGACCCAATGAATCCAGGTAATCAGCTGTGATAACAACCACTCAGTTCAAATAGAGAAGGACAGTGGGTTACACTTTACTGTGACACTGTCATGAAAGTGTCATAAACATTATATACAAGTCACAACGTTCTTGACATAACGCTTCTTTTAGAAGGTGTCATTCGGTTTTTGTCATGACAAGTTAGAGTTAGGGTTAGAGTTAAAGGTCCCATGACATGGTGCTCTTTGGATGCTTTTATATAGACCTTAGTGGTCCCCTAATACTGTATCTGAAGTCTCTTTTATATAGACCTTAGTGGTCCCCTAATACTGTATCTGAAGTCTCTTTCCCGAAATTCAGCCTTGGTGCAGAATTACAGCCACTAGAGCCAGTCCCACAATGAGCTTTCCTTAGGATGTGCCATTTCTGTTTCTGTAGCTATTGAGGAGGAGAGGGGGGGGGGGGCGTGGCCTTGACCAACTGCCACTTTGCTTGTTTGAAAGCCATGATGTCTCTCTCTCATGGGTGGACCAAATTCTCTGGGCGGGCAAAGCAGAGAAAGGGGAGGTAACCTTGCTCCTTATGACCTCATAAGGAGAAGATTCCAGATCGGCCCATCTGAGCTTTCATTTTCTCAAAGGCAGAGCAGGATACCCAGGGCTCGGTTTACACCTATCACCATTTCTAGCCACTGGGGGACCATAGGCAGGCTGGGAGAATGCATATTAATGTTAAAAAAACCTCATAAAGTGAAATTTGCATGCCATGGGACCTTTAAGGGTCTTATACAGTAGCCGAAGAAGAAAAAGGTAAACAACGGCAGAACTGGCAGCAGCATTGACGTCAATGTTTCGATTTGATTCGATGACCTACTTCATCGGATCAAGCCTTTCATTCGCCATAAAAGAACTCATCTTAACCCAGGAAGTTTACAAGAGAGACTTGTAGTCACTCTGAGATTCCTGGCATCCGGTTGCCCAGGAGCTCGTCCATGCTTCCTGTTTCCGCTTTGTCGCGCGCTGCTGAAAAACAAAAGAGTGGTGCGCTATAAATCTGGGCGCGCCGGCAAGATCTACGTCATTTTGACGTCACAATGGCGCGCGCTAGCTTTGCTGCGGCTGCTGTAAAACGGCCATTAGGGTTAATGACAGTGTCATGACAGTGTCATGTGTTCATGACAGTGTCATGTCACTCTTATGTAGATACCTTCAAGTAAAGTGTTACCGGAAAGTGTAACAACCATTGTTTTACAAACTGAACGTACTGCTTTATAAACTGTATTATTTAGAAACAAATCTTACTAAAACTATTTTCAATTGTCATAGTTTAAACTGCCGATATCTTCTTTTGGCTAATGCACATAATTGTAATAAATGTGATCATCAGACCGCTGGCTGTTTGAAACATTTCACTGCTTTTTGTCTGCAAGTCTCAAATAAAAAAAGAATCACTCTAACAAATTAGCCAATAGATCATAATTAAACACATTTACAACTATCCTTACTCCTAATCATGACAAATGGAGATGAAACCAAAAAAACTTCTTTTTATAACTAGTTTTAATATTGAAAAAAATCATTGTCACTGTCATCGATAACAGGGAAAGAAGAAATGCAAAATACAAAACCGCGTTAGACATACAGATGAATTATGGGAAACAGTACATATTTACATAGTCCTACTATATCTCACGCTTTAAGAGTCAAGGCAGTTGCCGTTCTGTCACACAGAGCTGACATTACTGGATTAACAGTCAGACAAGAGATGGGATTAGTAGGGGTGTGCAAAAAAATCGATTGTCATTCGAATCGCGATTGAAGCTCTACCGATTCAAAATCGATTCATAGAATTCCAAAAATCGATTCATATATATATATTTTTTTTAATTGTATGTCTACTGCAATCACATGGGAAAAGTAACTACATTGACATACTGTGAATCGTTTTTTTTAATCAAGAATCGTTTTTTTAATCGAAAATCGATATTGAATCGAGTCTTGAGCCTAAAAATCGATATCGAATCGTGACATTTTCTGAATTGTGCACCCCTAGTGAGTAGTGGATTTAGGTAAAATGGCAAGTTTGATACATTCTCGGTTAATGGAACTCAAAATCTCTAAAATATTGTGTTTGCTGCATTAAGAATGGACCGAAAAGAAAATGATGTTAAGTCCTACTACTTCTTTGGGGTTCATTACTCGGACATATTTGGAAGAAAAAAAAGCTCTGTATTGTAGTGTAGGAGTTCCTATATGATTTGGCTTTTCCACTTCCGCGCTAACTCGAGTTTGATGTCTTCCTACTCACAAATAATTACAAAACAAACTCACGCTGTATTATTTTACTGATTTTATATTTTACGTCATCACATATTCTCATTAGATCACACACAAATCTGTAACAGCTGACATATGAATGTTTTTTTTTTAAGACTTTAAACTTGCACAGCTTTGCCGATCGATGCCATCACATTGTAGTGACACTCTGTTTGATTAGCGGTGCATTAAAAGATGTTAAAACCAGAGCAGATACATCAAATAAAATCCATGAATAAAATAACAAGGACAAAAAATAAAAAAATAAACTAAAATCATAAACTCTGCCCATTTTATCCAACACTAAATATCCATATGTAAATGTACATTACAAAAGAAAAAAAGGCCACAGATTTTACTGTTAAAATAGCGGAAATATTGATAGATCTTAATTTATCAGAGCATTTTATATCGTCAGGCAAAATCTGTTCAGTTAATAACAAAAATATTCTTAATCCTTGGAAATCCAGCCCAAACTCTGGGTTGAAAATACACTCAAATACAACTGTGATTGATTGAGCTTGCCTTTTACTGCCGAAATATCCCAAACACTCCTAAGCTATGTTCACACTTAGCGTCTTTTTTGAAAAAAAGAAGCTGGCAGCATTTTGGTTCCAAAAAGTGTGTGTGTCTTTTGTTGCTTTAACAACAGCTACTGCTAACGTATCTTAGAGCGCTATGTGGAGCGGTGCTAACGTTAGATAAACAAAGTGGCGGAGCGAGCTAGAGAAAGAACAGAGAGAGAGAGAGAGAGAGAGAGAGAGAGAGAGAGCGGTGCTACTGACGTTAGATAAAACAAAGCGAGTTCCCTGTACAGGGAGCACCCGGTCATATCATATAACTCGCTGTGCTCCGACTCCATTTTTTCTTGGTCTGGCTACTCCGCTTGTCATTGGTCGGCTGTCAAAAAAGCGCTTGACGTAGTTTTTTTTTTTTTTCAACTTCCAAAAGATGCCCTGAGCTGTAGAAAAAAAGTCAACAGTGGCGTTTAAAAAAGCACTCAGGACTTTTTTGAAAACACAGTTTACTCCGTAGGATTCAAATGTAAAACAGACGCTGGCACCTTTTAAAAAAAGACGCCAAGAATGAACATAGCCTAAAAGTGTGAAACCCTGACTATCTGACAGCAGACTCAATCAAACACTGGTACATATTTGAGAGGATCAACAGGTTCTATCTGTAGCTGAATATACACTAGCAGCACAAATCTGGTATGGTATAAACACTGTTTACGCCATCCGTGACTAAAAACCAGATTTCAGCTGAAAGAGTAGATCCAGCCAAAGGGTTTGGGGCTGGTTTGGATAGCTCTAGTGTCCGTCTCACGCTGTCTTCTTGCGTAGCACAAAGTAAATGATGGAGGAGATGAACGTAATAGCGAAGGAGGTCCACGCCAGGATGTAGCAGTGACCATACCAGCCAGAACTCTCGTCGAGGTGAAAGCGGTCTGTGTAGATGGAGGCTGCGATCATGATGCACAGACCTGGAGGAGAGGAGACAAGGAAACATCAGTGAGGGGGTAGAGAAGGAGACAAAATCAAGAGTTGTGAGGATACAAAGGGAAGACAGGGAAGAAAGACAGGGTTTCCGCGGGGTCTTAAAAAGTCTAAAATTTCATAATGCAAATGTTTGGCCTTAAAAAGTCTTAAATTCGCTGACGTTTTGTGTTATAGGTCTTAAATAATTTTAAACAGGTCTTTATTTTCCAACGTCCATGCAACGCTACCTTTAATGCTCTTTTTTTTTTATTTATATATATTTTATATTTTTATTTGTTGTCGTTCTTTTTTTGCTAGTTCGAATATAATGTCGCTGTATTACGACTACAAATGAGACCAACATGCAACTTATATTGCAGCCAATCAGCTTTCGTATTATTGGCGGTAGTGTCTTTCGGCTTGTACCACGGACATACAGTGCTGCTCATGAGTTAAGGAAAACCATGCTAAAGCTGACTAAAAAGAGGAATTAAAAATCATCTTTTGGAAATTGATTTTAATGCCTTAATTAAAAAAAATTAGGAAAATCCAACCTTTAAGGACACCAATTTTCTTTGTGAATGAATAATGTATCGTAAATAAATAAATGTTCTTCCTTAAAATACAGGGGGCATAAATATACACACCCCTATGTTAAATTCCCATAGAGGCAGGCAGATTTTTATTTTGAAAGGCCAGTTATTTCATGGATCCAGGATACTATGCATCCTGATAAAGTTCCCTTGGCCTTTGGAATTAAACATTAACATCATCACATACCCTTCACCATACCTAGAGATTGGCATGGTTTTATTTCAGGTAGCCCAATTGCTGGTTTGATTATTTATTTATTTACGATACATTATTCATTCACAAAGAAAATGTGTGTCCTTAAACGTTGGATTTTTCCTCATTTTTTTTAATTAAGGCATTAAGATCTATTTCCAAAAGATGATTTTTGTATTCCTCTTTTTAGTCAACTATAGAATAACTCAAATGAGTATGAAACGGATGTTTTTATTCAGGTATGGGGAAGTGCAAGTTTAGCGATACTTGGCTTGAAAAAACTGTATTTAGGGCTTAGTTGACGTTGTGACTAAATGTCTTAAATTTCATTCATAATGGTCTTAAAAAGGTCTAAAAAATGACTTGGTGAAACCCGCAGAAACTCTGGAAAGAGGGAAGAGAGAGGGAAATAAACAACAAAACAAAGATACTCACAGGCGAGGAGCTGAAAGACGCCGGAGATGGTGAACCTCTGTCCTTTCTGGAGGGTGAAGAGCTGAGCCAGGAACACAAAGATGCCCAGGCCGGAGAATATACACGCCAGCACTGAGCTGGCCTGCACTGCCTGGAGGTAATCTGCAGGGGGAGACAGAGAGACCAACACAATGATGTGATGTGATGGGGGGGGGCTATCCTAAATATGTGCTAAACATCATACTTGATACACCCAGGACATGCCGCAGTGACTCTGTATAGATAGTTGCTCAATGGCAGGAATGTTACGTTCACACACCGCAAGGATTTTAAAACACGCTGATCATGACACCATGGAAAGACAAACAATGGCTTTGTATGTTTTGAAGGTCCAAAAGTTCTATCAAAGTAGAAGCAAAACTACCGTGTACCCCATCACTATGCATCAACACACATAAGGCTCAGGAGATAAACACAAGTCATTACTTTCAGTTTTTGCTACACAATCTTGATCTCTTTGTTATATGGAAGCATCATTTTAGAGCTATTCTGGTCTTAATTTTCAGTGCGAAAATAATAATTTGGATAACTGCAAACCCATTGTGTGTCCCCAATCCATCTACGTGCACATGTTCTGGGTAGATGTCAGAAGAAATAAATACTATAAAATGAGATTCTAGCTACATGTTTGTACAAGATACACTTTTTTAATTTAATGTGTAGGTAAAAAAAGGTAAAGTCAGGCACCAATCAGGATTGAACAATATTTGAATCAAATCAGGTGTAATCAAATCTGACCAAACCACACCCACACAGGCCTGATAAAGCCATTTTTGAGAATAGGGTATGTAACATTGGTTGGGCTGAAAATGGCCTGGGTGCTGTTCTATGAGCACTAATGCAACCCTGTCAAACAGCCCCAGACTGAAACTAAGAGATTTTCTCCCTTATCGTTATGCTCATGAATATTTAGATAAGCTGCGCGCTGATTGGTTGGTTTACAACGAGCGATACCCGCACAGACCTGACAAAGCCATTTTTTTAGCATTTAACTCTCAATAAATGATACCAAAAGATATCTTTTTTTCATTTTAATCTTGGTCATTAAAGCATAAATATTTAGTTTTAGAGAAATGCTTAAAAAGTTAAAGAAGACCGATTGTCAGGGCCTTTAATGAAATTCAATTATTATAGCCACTGGTGTAGCATTAAGGCAGCACAGTGAGTCAGAAAATCAATCAAACATTGTCGGCAAACGCTGACTATGAACTAAATGTGACTTTGAGTGTTTCAGTGTTGTAGGCATGGAAATAATTGCTTCTTTGCAGCGTGGCCGTTGTGTCTGGCTTACCCTCTGGGTAGAATGAACCTGTGGGAAGGGCGGTGTAGTTCCACACTCCGTTTTGAAGTAGCCACCGGGCCCACACATCAGTGGACACCGTTTCAGTCACCCACCAGGCCTGAGGGGAAAGGGCAGAGCGACAGCATTTTATACCTGAGATCATGTTTTTGATATGGACAACCTTCCTACATGCAACAAGGAAAATTTATGAATCAATAAAAGGAGAGAGAGAGAGAGAGAGAGAGAGAGAGAAATGTGGAGAATTCAAAGCAGGAGTGCGTGCACACAAAGCTGCAGAGCCAGCGTGTGTGTTCACCCTGTGTTCTGGCATGTATTGAGGGGAGGCTGCAGGCAAAGGGACAACAATCAGACGGAGGAATGCACATCCGACTGTCACTGTGGCATTCCACAGCTCTCTGGTATGCAACATTTACGACAACACAGGCCAGAATCTGACATGTTTACGTGTGTGTGTGTGTGTGTGGGAGAGGCTTGTTTTACTATATTCGTGGGGTTCAAAAAACGGGGAATACAGTATACTTGTGGGGTCTGCACAGCCTTGTAGGGCCCAAAATGTTGGACCCCACAAGGTTAAAGGGCTGTTAGAGGGTTAAGACTTGGTTTTAGGATTAGGGTTAGAATTATGTTATGGTTATGGTTATGGTTATGGTTATGGTTAGGGTAAGGGTAAGGGTTAAGGTTATGCATTCAGTTGTGGTGGTTAAGGTTAGGGTAAGGGACTAGGGAATGCATTATGTCAATGACGGTCCCCAAAAAGCTAGTGTGTGTGTGTGTGTGTGTGTGTGTGTGTGTGTGTGTGTGTGTGTGTGTGTGTGTGTGTGTGTGTGTGTGTGTGTGTGTGTGTGTGTGTGTGCGTGCGCACCGTCTGAATGCCACCTTGGCTGCAGTTTAAATGCACACACACAGATGCACTCGATGACACCGGGTGACGACACCGGGTGACGACACCGTGGCGTGGCCGGCTCATCTGTCACCCGGACATGTCAAACATGTGGCCCTGAGAAGACAGCGGACCACTGACATACCGTACAAAAGGAATGGCGGCCTCGAGCGATGGCCGAGAGGCGAGCAGCCAATCACTTCTACGTCTTGACTCTTTGCTGTCCGTCAGCGTGCTCATACGAGAGGCTCATAACTCTTCAGCTCTGCCATTCTAACGCTCAAACTATGGGGAAGTTAGGGATTACGCAGGGGGGGGACAATTATCCCTTGGGGCTGTGATGAAGTGTTAAGAGTGCCGCACTGTGACAGGTGTGTCGTAATAAAACGCCCGGCAGTTAAAAACAAAGCCAAGGTGTGCTTACATTGTCAATGGTGGCCACCAGGAGGAGGACGATGCCTATAATGTGAAGGAGAAAGATGCCAGCGAGGAGAATCAGCATGATGACGATGCTGCAGAGAGAGAGAGAGAGACACAGAGAGAGGCACACAAGAGGAAACTTGTTAAACCACTTTCCACTTTTTTATTATATGGTATGAATATAACTGGAGGGCTAACTGTCACCCAAGCTAATAACACAAACACAAAAACCCAAACGGAGTAGTTTAGCAGCTACTATGAGCAGAAAGAATCAAATAGGCCTATGGCCAATAACAATGGCTGCACACTTCCTGCCGGGTTTCAGAAAGCCACCAAACACACACACACACACACACACACACACACACACACACAGTACATATCATCATGAACGCACTCGGAGCAACAAAGCAAGGCCAAAACCTGGCATCCGCTCAGGGTGTGGCTTCACAACTTCTAATTACTTTGAGTTACAGCTACGCCACTCCGAGTGAAATGCCTGCAAATAGACGTCGGGATAATGTTCTTGTCGAGAGGGGGGGTGACACAAATGCAGGGGTGTCGTATATTTGTGCAGACAGATTCAATTTTCAATGAATTAAATTCAAATTGTATTCATAGTGTCACATCATAACAGAAGTTATCTCAGGACACTTTACAGATAGAGCAGGTCTAGAACACACTCTATAACACACTCTATGTATAGATCAGTACACAAAATCAAGACTGTGAGAGAGTGTGTGTGTGTGTGTTTGTTAAGGAGGGAAGCTGATGATGATGATAGCGAGTTTGGGCTTGTCTTGTGCTCGGAGAACCCCGCCTTAAAATAACTGTAGATAATACCTGCTATCCTAGCAGCCTAGCTGGCCCATCCCGCTGGTTACACATTATTACACACACTATTACACATGTAAGCTAACAAACCTCTCCACTGTCCCTCAGGCCCCTCTAGGCTACTGTAACTGCAATAGTTCTACCTCCCTGGTCCCTGCACAAGTGGCTCTGCCCTCACGTCACACATTTAAACCCTTTTTGTTTTGTTCATGACATTCTTAATAGTGTGTGAACTACGCGCGGCTGCATCCAGTACTGAGGCCGCACTGGGCGCTAAGAGGCACATCTGGAATGTGCTGGCTCTTTCTACAGTGAAGGAGTGGTCAAGGGCTGGGTCCACACACACACTTATGCATGCTCGCCAGCTCACTCACACGCAACCACACACATACACAAACAACGGAGCAACCAAGGGTAACACTGGTGCATATGTGATCACGCCTGACGCATCTGCTTCAAACGGCGACAGTGAAGTGATAGATTCAGCTTTTAAATATTTGTATAATTTCCACCTGAAGCTCAGAGAGCTCAAACGCCGACTTATGTTGTCTTCTGCTAGACGGGCAAACTTTAATGAACAACTTCTGGTCAGAAAATATAACAAGTTAAAAAGAAAAAAGCTCAGCAGTTGCATTGATATAAAACACGTTTGTGAAATACTTTGATCAGACGTCTCACAAATTCTTGCCTGACACAAGACGTCCAAACTGTTGCTGCTGGGATTTTTTAGGTCTGGCCTGGCTTTGGCACATTTTCCATTGCGCAAAATGGAATACATGTGGCTAAGGCTACTCTAGGTTTTAGAATGCTAAAAATCCCCCCCCAAAAAAGCAAGCTGGAAAGTAGTCCTGTGTCTTTTAAAGAAAAGAAAAATATATATATATATACATTCAAACAAGTGACTTTAGCACTGCTCCAGGAACCGGGCACATCTGGAAAGCTGCCTCACCTGGCCAGTTAAGGTGGAGTTACTGTAATTCAATAGCAAAGTTGCCTGTAAAGGTGAACAGGTATATATACGGGAGGTACACACACACACACACACTCTCACACACACACACACACACACTCACACACACACACACACACACACACTCACATTCACACACACCTGCCTTTACTCTGTGCCTCATTTGTTTTTCTTAAATAAAAAATACTGAAACAAACCTGCAGAACTCCTATTAAAATACCACCTTTCTATCATTCTCAAGCATCTATAGAGAAATTAAACATACAGAAGGATTCAAAAAGCACAAGAAGTTACTGAAGACTTACTGTTTGAAGGCTGTGTGTCTCTTTTCAGGTCTAATTCCTTCTGCTCTCAAGATCACTAATTTCAGACTCGGAGTCTAAATGCACAAACACTAGGAACTACCCGTCCGCCCACTTTTACCCAGCCCTCTTTTTAAGTCCACACCCCAGACAAGCCTCTGCCTTGCTAGATCACATAACCCCCCCCTCTACTCTACTCTTTGCTCCATGTCCCACCCTCTCTTTTTTTCTGTCTACTTTACACACATGCAAAAGCTCCAGCCAGACACTATTTCCACAACTTTTGTGGGCAGGCGATATTTATTTTCCCTTTGTGTTCGGTGTCTCACGTCTCTGTCACTCAGCCCCGTGGTGGTGAATTTGTCAGGGAGGGCAGCTGATGACTCACTATGACACTAATGTTTGAGGGGGGTGGGGGGGGGGGGAACTCCCATAACATTGAATACTATTGACAGTGATTGTCCACATGCTGCCATGGCGACAGACTGCAGCCCCGGCCTAATCACAATCCTGCCGTTGCTGTTGTATATCACCAAACAGTCAAACCCGGGTAAACACAGCACATAATAAGCACAATCATGAGTGTAGCGTTTCTTCGGAATCACCGCCCTCCTTTTTTTTTTCCCCCCGCTTTTGTGACAGAGGAAGGAGTTTCTGGATGAAGGAATGTCGTTGGTTCAGATGAAGAAAGAGGTGGGGGCAAAATGAGTGCAAGTCCTAGCTTGAGTGAGCGAGACGGAGGGAAGAAGAGGGAGGGGATGGGAAAGGAGGGGAGGAAGACAGGAAGGCAATGAGAGAGGAATTTAAAACAGGGTGTTAAAGAACATTTCACACTGCTGCAAGTTCATTACTTATTACTCCCCAGCACTGTTTCATAGCTGGTGTTGATTGATATTGTCCCAATGATTCCAGTGGAGTCCAAACAAGTCATCTGCTTCTAGAACAGATCACATGTGTTAGTTTAGTTTGAAGGAGACTCTTTTAACAGCCCTGAGATAAATAATATCACATAACATTGGCTTGTTCATCATAGAGCTCAATGATTACAAATTGTGCCCTCTGTGGCAAATCACTGACATCAATGGGGCACAGGGTAAATGTCCTTATCATCGCTAACCATATCTAATATATCACAAAAGGTTTCCAAAAAGCATCAGACACGCTACTTTTGTCCTCAGAGAACTAGGCCAAAGAGTATAGTGTCTTACATTAGGCATGTTGTACACATCCAGAATTTTTAAAACTACTTCAACAACACAGCAGGGCTGAGTGGTATGACTATATATATCATCAAAATCATATAAAAATGTCTATATGTTTTTGATATTGTATTTATCGCGATGTCAAAAAACCATCACCGGACCTGCGCTACGTCAATATTTACGTCATTTGGACAACCCTTTAGGTTGTGGTCCTTGCACGTTATGTTCATTTTGCACTAAAGTTTTTTTTTTGGGCAGATATTATTGCGATTTAAACATATTGCAATATTCCACGATAAACTGCAATATATTTACCTTTTTTCCAACTTCAAATTTTTCCCAATTTCAAATGATGTCCCCAAAAGGAAACTTTATCAACATCTGTATTTATCTAAAAAGATACATTTCTCTGTCTGTTCATCTCACTTCAATTTTATTGCTGCAAAATGGGATTGTCAAGCAGACAGACCGACAACACATATATCATAAAAGATCGATACAGTATTGCCACGGAAAATATCGCGATCCTATGCTGTATCGATTTTTTCCGGCGTTGTTTCGGCGTTTTTCCTTTACATGGTACCTGCTCAACTCGCCTCGACTCTACTCGACTCGACGTACTGTGCGTCCATTTTCCATTGCAGATTTTAGTACGGCCTCAGCGTGGCTGGTCGTCATAGCTGCGCCGCAGTAAACTGCCGCTACCCGTTCTCTTAATACATCCACGCGTGAGCTCCCCTAAAGGTCTGATCCTAGAATCGCCCCTGAAGAAAATACTCAGTGCTTTCATTTGTTAAATGTTTAATTCACACAGGAGTAATAGTATTGTATCATCTCGTGTGGTTATTTCATATAGACTATTTATTCAGAATCAAAAACATGCTATACCGTGATATTTATTTGTTTTGAGATATGAAATGAGCTTTATTGGGATAGAAGATTTTGCCCACATCGCCCAGCCCTACAACACAGTACAGTAAAAGCACAACAAAACAGCTTTTAGTGTAATCAGGTTACATAGTTTTACGAAGTGGTTTGATTTTAAAACTGTTGTTAAAGTTTTGGGCGGGGACATCTGTTAAGTAGAGACCATAAATAAGTGGAAACTGGAACAAACTGAAAAAGAAAATGTGAAAAGTGGCAGTTGAAATGCGATATACTGAAAGAAGTTGAAATGGTAGTTAAATAAAAACAATGAGGATATAAATATGAGAATATGAATGCGAGACCACTAATAAAAGTCACGCAGGAAAGTCAGATACACACAAGTAGATAGAGAGGGACAAATGCACTTCTGGTGTGGAACTGGGGGACTGAGGTCCAACTTGTTTGCTTCTGGTGAGCATAGAAATATGCAGATACAGAAATAGACGTGTGAGTCAAAGGCTCAGCAGAGTACCTGGTCAGTATCATGTCAGGCTGCCTCGGCCTCAGGTATGACGCAGCAGGATAATAACAGGCTTCTTCAGACATAATTTACCTGCCAATACAGTCAGTGATCTTAAAAGGCAGCAGAGCCTGCAGAGTTTATACCACGGCTACTTGTGTGGCTACATTCTGCTGGGGTCACACAAACGTTCTCATTGTACGCGTACAACGAAATTGGACGCAGTCCTATCAGTGCAAACATCCGCAAAAATGCAAGACAGGTGAATAAATATGTATAAAACAGCCTCTAAAAGTCACTATAAAAATACATAAAAAGAGACAGAAGATTGTAAAAAAAAAAGACATTTACAGCACGATTCATCCCTAATAATCAAGTAGAGTTAAGTGCAGTATTTTTTATTATTATTTGCTTATAGTGCAATACAAGTGATCAACATGAAAACACATACGAAGGAATACATGACAAAGGTGTAAACTAGACTAAACCAAACAGACAAATAAAGAAAACTAAATAGCACACAAAAGACCAATATCAAAAGATGGGGGCATAATGTTTAGCTTCGGCTATCTTATTGTAATACTCGTGGGTGTGTGTGTGTGTGTGTGTGTGTGTGTGTGTGTGTGTGTGTGTGTGTGTGTGTGTGTGTGTGTGTGTGTGTGTGTGTGTGCGTGAGCAAGTGAGTGAGTGAGTGTATGCACATGTAGCTTGTTTTCTTGGGTTAAGGGCACTGGAAAGAGAGATCAAAGAAAGAAAGGGAACGAGACAGACAGAGAGAAAAAAATCAAAATGGACTTAATTTTTTTTTTGGGGGGGGGGGTCCAAGAATCAGGGGTGGCAGTTATTGTTTTTTAGATAAAACCTTTTTCTGAGTGTGTTTGTCCGTGTTTCAATAGTCCTGAAACGTGTTCAGACACAGAGTGTCCGGGGTGAGATGGATCTTTTAGTTTGCTTCAGGCTTTTTTGAGGACACGTAAGGGTGTTGGACTGGGGGGTGGAAAGGGGACCGAGTACCCAGGGCCCTCATGTGAAGAGGGCCCAAAAATATGCTAGAACGGAATAGCTGTGGATGTGGGTAGGGGCCCCATAGAGAATGCCTCTCTACAGGGCCCACAATTTTGTGCTACTCCCCTGAGGACATGCACACATACATAGAAAAAACCACTATCGCCTGGCGTCTGTCTTCATTAGGAATCAAACCAAGGCTCTTCTCCTTTTGTGAAAACTAAAATGAAAAGTATGTATTTTAATGTGGTTGTCATGGGAAATAACCTTTTTCATATGTAGTCAGAGGGACTCAGAAAGCTGGAATGCTAAACATAACCAGCGCTGAAATGTTAAACTAAACAATGCCTCTGCCATGGTAACACTTCAGGTTTCTGCGCCCTTTTTAATGGATGAAACGGATTTCCATGACAACACTATCACATTCCATAGGAGCCACAGTAAAAAAAATGTATTTTACTATTTAAGAAGGCTGAATGAGTATGATCCATCCGTTCAGCTTCAACAGTCAGAGTTTTTACACACCACACCTTGATCATACTACTTAACGTCCAAAGCGTCCCACCCAAAACACTGTGGGAAAGAATGTCAGCCAATGGAAATTTTGCAATTCCGGTTTGGAATATAGTTGCCTAATCTTGTCAAAATCACACATTACGTCTACTACACGTACCGACACAGCTCCACCCGGGCTGACAGACAACTCCACACATGCATGCATGCGAGCAAAAGATGCATGTGATTGTTTCAGGAAATTGACAATCTGATTTAGATTAGGGCGATACGGCCAAAGTCTTTTATCTTGCAAAATAAACATAACATGCGAGGATCACAACGCAAAGAGTGACATAAATGACATAAATATTGCCCTAACGCAGGTCAGCTGCTGATGGAAACAATATAGAAGAATATATAGATAGACATTTTTATGTTGTTTTGAAGATATATATCGGCATATATCGCCCAGCCCTACATTAGATTATAAAACAACTGATGCATCTTCAACTACAACTCTTTGTAATTTTGGGGTATCATTCACCTCACTTGTAAGTCGCTTTGGATAAAGGCGACAGCTAAATGAATGTAATGTACAACCGCTTTTGAGACACAATGTGAGAGTGATACAGAGCGTTAACGTTAGAGACATTAACTGAGAAAAACAGAGAAGTGAGAATGGAGAATGTAGTCGGACCTGAATCTGCTCTGGGCGTGTCGACCCAACCTTGCAGCTGAGGTAAACCGAGGTTTGTTAGTACCGAACAGTGCGATATGGCACTCCCTCCTGCCTGTTCCACACAGCAGAACTTGAGAATTATTGAGTGAAACCCATATACATGCCTGTGGACTTGAGTTATGCAAGAAAAATGCCTTTTTTTATTTAGTTTGTGGTGTGTTTTTGGGAGAGGAAACGCCATGAGTCATTGATCAGTCAGTCATATCATTTTTTTAGAGTAAAAACTGCTGTGTGTATCAGTAGCTTAGCCACAACATGTTTTTTAGATCCAAATACAAGTTGACAAATCACATGCCTGTGTAACTCCTGAAGAAATCCAATGGGAGGGCTTGCTCAACAATCAGCCCTTTCTCATGCTGCCATTGATGATCAGTACTGGAAAAACCAGAGTCCTAAATGATCACTCAGAACAGTTGTGATATTGTCTGATCTGAAGAGTTGTGTGCAAAAGTATTAATGATAAATACTTTCTCAGGGTGGTTCTATTAGTTCAAGTGTGCAGTTTACGACACACTGCAGGGTCATTAAGGAGCTGAATGCACGGCTGCTATTCAAAAATGACTGAAATACACTTTGACATTTTACATTGTGGAAAATGAATTGTGTGGCCTGTCAAGAGGGCAATTACTGTAACTTTTCCAACAGCCTCAACATGCACTCCTCTATCGTAGTATCAAAGCTGTGGCACTGAGTCTTGCATTCTTAATTACTGGTTGTTTGTAAAGTTGGCAGTGTTAGACATTCATCTCTTTGACACGTGTTAAATTACCCTGAAAAAGAGCATCAGCGAAATGCCAAAAATATAAATTAGTTTTAAATCGACAAACAAGGCCCACAGCAAGACAGATTGCTATTTGTCGCTGTTGAATATCAAAATCCTTTGATTAGGTGTTTGTAAAGAGTCTCAGTGAGGGAGTATTTCAACACGATTGTGTGAAACAAAGCCAGCAGAGTGGTGCCTACATGCCATGGGAGGGAGCCTGACCACAGCCAAGTCACTGCCGCTTTACACAATAGTAAAGCTCTCTGTCTGTGGTTGACTGTCTCACTCTGTTCATTCCTTCTCCTTCTTACACAATGTCGCAGACTGCTCTGAGATTTCTAAACTCTTATTAGAAAAACAGCCAGAGTGTGTATTTACACAGGATTTGCAGGGGTAATTTTATAGACTTTGGTATGTGTGTGTGTTCTTTTGAACGAGGCAGAGCAAACACAATAAGGGCCTGTGTCAGTTGTTTCTTTTGTTGCAGCTGTCACCTCACCCAAGGCTATTGATTAATTTGAAATTTTAACCATTGCCCCTGTTTCCAGTGTCACAGAGCTGGTTTGGATGATAAGATACTGCACAGGCATGTCACTCACACTCACACGCATACTCAAATACATACTAACACGCATACCTACATAGTTAAAACCTCATCTATCTCCAACAGAAGTGAAACATGGCCCCAGTTTCTGGTAGAGAAAAAAACAAACGCATATTGTACATACATACTGCATACTCATCATCCTCTAAGGGAGTGACACATTGCCACAGGCACTGGAGAAACAACAACACACACAGACAAACACACACACGCACACACACACACACACACACACACACACACACACACACACAGAACTTCCTTTCCCACTGTCCTCACAGGAGAGAGATAATTATCAGTTTAATTTTCCAGTAATGGTCACCTCCCAAGTGTGTGTCCATGTTGTGGCGTTTTGCCCGACAATAACTTGTTATTTAAAGGCAACCTCAGCCTCAGTCCATCAGTGATAAAAGAAAGGCCTTTTTTTTTTAAACATGCATATTCAAAAAGTTGTTCAGTCAAGCTAACCACTGGGTGGGCAAAAAAGTGCAGGTTCAATTTGGGATTATAATGACCCACAGTTTTTTGTAAGTATTGGTATGCGTGTAATTAAAATAGCCATTACATTCTAAATGGTGTTCCACAGGGTTCAATACTTGGTCCGCTCCTTTTTAAATTATATATGCTTTCACTCTAAATTAAACATCAACACAGTGTACATTTTGATAGCTATGCAGACGACACTACTTTACCCGAGGTAGGTGCAATAGATCACTGTACGCCAAAACAACCAGTTACAAGAAGAGTTTCTTTCCAAAGGCCATAACTATGCTTACCATAACCCTGCAACACTAAACATTCACTTACAAATATAAAATGATATATTTAAAATACACACTGCACCCTGTAAATACTGTAAATGCATGCATGCATATCCTGTAAGAAACTACTTCATGTTTATTTTATTTGTTTACAATTTACAAAAACAATTATACACTGTATGTATATCTTTGTTCAGCTTTGTTGTCCTTGTTATCAGCTGTATGTCTATTTCTGTATATCTATTTTATCTTTCAGTAAATTGGTCTGTGTGTAAGAACATTGTGAGCAATTTAAAAAGTGAAATTACTTGTATGTGAACACATACTTGGCCAATAAAGCTGATTTTGATCATCCCAAAAGTTTAACTGTTTAACCTATTTTTGTTTAATGTAGTCTTTATCCTTGTTTATTGAATCGTATTGGGAGTTTATTTTTTATTTAAATGTAATCTTCTCTTAAATGTCAAGCCTGTTAATTAATCCTAAACCTAAACTAAATTATAACTCGTTTGAGAGTCTTATTCTTAATATTCAACATCCAAAATGGAAAACATTACAGCCAATTATATTCGTTGTTATTTACAGGGCTCCAGGTCCGTATTCTGAATTTTTATCTGAATTCTCAGAGTTTTTATCATGTTTAGTCCTTAAATCAGACAAAGTATTTATTGTAAGTGATTTTAATATCCATGTGGACGTTGACAATGATAGCCTTAGCACTGCTTTCAACTCATTATTGGATTAACCACACTCGACCTTGTGCTGGCATAATGTATTGAAATTGAGGATTTAATAATATTTCCGCAGAATTCGGTATTATCAAATAGTCTCTGGTATTATCAGATCATTCTTTAATTACTTTCGAATTCTTACTACCTGACTATACTAAATTAGATAAAAGCTTCTACACTAGATGCTTATCTGACAGTGCTATAGCTAAATTTAAGGAAGAGATTCCAACAGCATTTGACTCTTTGTCATGCCTTAACATAACAGAGGACCTTTATGTTAACCTCAGTCCCTCTCAAATTGATACATTTGTAGACGGTGCTACGACCTGCCTAAGGACGACTTTAGACTCCGTTGCTCCCCTCAAAAAGAAGATGATGAAGAAAAGGAAACTAGCACCTTGGTATAACTCCCAAACTCGCAAATTAAAACAAATCTCGCGAAACATCGAAAGTAAGTGGCGTTCCACCAAAGTGGAAGAATCTCGTTTGGATTGGCAAGAAAGTCTCAAAACCTATAGGAAGGCCCTAAGAAAGGCCAGATCAGACTATTACTCATCACTAATAGAAGAAACTAAGGTTTCTTTTCAGCACTGTAGCCAGGCTGACAGATCTACTACAGATCTACTCTACTGAGCCATCTATTCCTCTAGCTCTGAGTAATGATGACTTCATGAGCTTCTTTAATGATTAAATTATAACAATTAAAGATATAAAATACTGGATGACCCACAATTTCCTGATGTTAAACTCAAACAAAACTGAAGTTATTGTGATGGGACCAACGCACCTCGGAACTTCATTATCTAAAGATATAGCTACTCTGGATGGTATTGCCCTGGCCTCCAGCACAAATGTCAGAAATTTAGGAGTTATTTTTGATCAGGATATATCCTTCAACGCCCACTTAAAACAAACCTCAAGAACAGCCTTTTTCCATCTTCGTAACATTGCCAAAATTAGGAATATCCTGTCTCAAAACGATGCTGAAAAACTAGTCCATGCATTCGTTACTTCTAGAATAGACTACTGCAATTCCTTACTATCAGGTTGCTCAAATAACTCCCTTAAGACTCTCCAGCTGATCCAGAATGCTGCAGCACGTGTTCTGACGAGAACTAAGAGAAGAGATCACATTTCTCCTGTATTGGCTTCTCTGCACTGGCGTCCTGTAATATCTAGGATCAAATTTAAAATCCTCCTCCTGACCTACAAAGCTCTAAATGGTCAAGCACCATCATATCTGGAAGAGCTCCTAGTACCTTATTGTCCAAGTAGAGCACTACGCTCCCAGAATGCAGAGCTACTTGTGGTTCCTAGAGTCTCTAAAAGTAGACTGGGGCCAGAGCCTTCAGCTACCAGGCTCCGCTCCTGTGGAACCAGCTCCCACTTTGGGTTCGAGGGGCAGACACCGTCACCACATTTAAGAGTAAACTGAAAACCCTCCTCTTTGATAAAGCTTATAGTTAAGGAGTGAGGAGTCGCAGCGTCCGCCTAACCGGCCCATCTGCTCCTCTTCGTAGTCATCAGTTTTATTTATTATATAATCAATAATAGATGAGAGAGTAGAGGGAGGCAGGCCAGTACAGCCCGACCCGGTTGGGGAGAGTTCTATCCCGACCAGGCACCTCTCTTTAACCTGCCTCTCTTAGTTATGCTATTATAATTCTAGACTGCCGGAGAAGTTCCTTCCTTCCTGTGACACACTGAGCTGCTCTCTCATCTCTACTTGTTTCCTTTTGTATGCCTCCTGTCCCAGAAATGCTTGTTACTAACCTAGCTCTGGGGAGTTTACTCCCCGGAGTCCTTATGTTTCTTCTTAAGGCTGCATCCTGCTGCATCCTGCTGCGTCCTGCTGCGTCCGCCGCATCCGACATGACATGAACTTCCACGATGACCTTCGAAGTCACTGTTCCATTATCTTTAATGTGACTATTCATCACACCCCCAACCGGCCCGTCAGACACCACCTACCAAGAGTCTGGGTCTGCCGAGGTTTCTTCCTAAAAGGGAGTTTTTCCTTGCCACTGTCGCAATAGCCACTGCTAATGCTTGCTCTTGAGGGAATTACTGTAATTGTTGGGGTTTTGGAATTTATAGAGTGTGGTCTAGACCTACTCTAACTGTAAAGTGTCTCGAGATAACTCTGTTATGATTTGATACTATAAATTAAATTGAATTGAATTGAATAGTATTCCACCCTGTTCCACCCTATTGTATTCTTTTGTTTGCCACTGTTTCAAATGTTTTTATATATACAATTTGATGTCAAGAACTTTGAGCTGCATTTGTGTGACAGGTGCTATATTGTATTAGCATTATAATTATTATTATTATCAAAACAACATCCTGTTTCTTACATATACTGCTGAATTGCATTTGAATTGTTGTGCAAAACTCTGCATTTCTGTTTGTCCTGAGGGTAAAATGTTGGAACTAGAGAAGAAACTACATGATGTAGTACAGGCAAAAAAAAACTATGTAGGAGGTAGCCTTTGAGTGAATGGGCAATCAAAATCAAATTAAGACATCAAAGAATATGCTAAACATGCGGCTAAGTTATTTTCTCTTCAAGCATTTGCATGTGTCCTATTGGCTGCCTGCGTGCCTGTGGTTTGAATAAAAATCAGACAGGAGCAGCTTCAGGAGTCTATAATAAACCAGACGTGGTGGATATTGAGAAGTAAATGAGAGCCACTCAACTTTTTGAAGGCTGCAGCACAGCTTCCAGTGGAGCGAACATTGTGTGTGTCAGCCGTGGTGCCTAAGCCAACGTTTACATTCAATAAAAAAGAATTCCTCCTATTTAGTCGAGCCGGCATGTTTCCATGGTTACTGGCCAGGGCATTTTTCTTTTTTTTTTTTTTAATCTTGATTCACTTCCTCACCCTGAGCGCTCTTTTTTTTTTGCAGACCTCACTCTCTTTTTTACTCACACTCCCTCGCTTAGATTTACTACAGTTAACTCCAGTTTCTCCTCACGTGATTTCTTCTTCTCTTTGGGAACGTTTCTGCTCCTCCTGTTTCCTGCTCAGTGCCACCCTTGTGTTTAAGTCGCCCCCACAATGCTCTGCTCTTCAATGAAACCCAGACACACACACACACACACACACACACACACACACACACACACACACACTGTACTCTCGCTCTGAGTCTAAAGAAAACAACTCTTTGCTGTAGCTAGGCAACTCCAAATATGAGTCATCTTACTGCCGCGCCCATCATCAACTGATCAACCCCCCACCCCATTGACACACACATACACACACACTTTTTTTTTTATTAAATGTGCGGCACGTTGTTGGTTCATCTAATTCCTCCCCGCTGTCTTCTAACTAGCGTTGCGGTGGAGGTGGAGAGACAGCCCTTATAAGTGAGAAACTGTGAGAACATTACCGGTCTGCCCTTAGTTGATAACATCATGACCACAATGTGATGACTGATCACAGCTTGGCAGAGTCACCAATTGTCAGATGGTGGAGTTGGCAGCAAACTAACAGCGGTCTTGTTTCTCTGTGGTTTGGTTACATACAGTAGTTTACAGACAATATCTGTTTTTTTTCATGAATAGATGGAACATCCAGAGTTTATTAAACTTAATTTATCTTCCGGCCAGATGGCAGTTGGGAAAAACACTGGCAATAGAGATTTCACTATTAATAAAGTGTATAAAAAAACCAAACAATGAAATGCAAATGTATGTAAATGGTATGCAGGAGTTAGGCGGTGTGACTTATTTCTATAAATCAGATGATGGGTTCAATTTGACAAAACAGAGAGGAGATTATTTGAAAAGAGGGCAAAGGTCAAAGAACCTGAATGTCACAGTAGCATTAGCGCTGTCAGAAGGCCAGATATGGATTTCAGTAAATGTATGTCTAAATACAAGAAATCAACTATTCAATATGGTCAGTTGAATGAAACAGATGGCAAACAAGTTATTTTCATTATTAATATTTCTTGAATGTGTGTGTGTAGATAGGTCTACGTAGATGAATGTATCAGTGAAAATGATACTCTGCTGACTAAGTGCAATGTAGTACCGCCCTCTAGTGGACAGAAAAGTAGATTGTATTCAAAGTTTTTGAATAGGCCATAATCCAAGTAGCCTGGCCCTACCAGACTCTCGTACATTTCATTTGTACAAAGGAAAATCAAAATTGAACAGAAGTACGTAGGAGAGCGGAGCCAGGCTATACTCAAAGTAGACATGTTTCGAAATACTACTCAAGTAAAAGTTCTTATTATGCAGAAAATTGGCCTTTGTGACAGATAATTTATTATATATATTATACATTACATTATTTGATTGTTAATTCTGATGAATCAAATGAACATATTTACAAATCTGAGGGGTCGACAACATCATTTCTCTAATTTTTGCTTTTTTTGTTACACTTTCTATAATTTTTTCCGCAGCTATTTGAATAAATCCCTCGGAAGTTTAGAAGGGACATCTGTCTTTGGAGGATCTGCTAACAGCTCACAGATTGATTTGAAACAAGAAAAGGGGCCCCAACTACACACTTTTTACTTTTTTGTGAAGAGTCACGAGCCAAAAAAGGTTTGTAACCACTGGTTTAATCTGCAATGCACTGTGTTTGTTTCTTTTTCATGTAAAAATTATTACATTATTAGGCCTACCTGTAAAGAATTAACTACATCTGCCAGATACATGTACTTGGGGTAAAAATAAACTAATTTAATATTAGAAGTAGGCCTGTAAAGTAAGAGAAAATGTAAAATACTCAATTAAAGGGACTCAAAATTGTAGGCTTCTTAAATACAGGACTTGAGTAAATGCAGTTCAGTCACCTTCCACCGCTGATCATTTTAAACATTCAACTTAAAAGTAAAGTGTTGAAGTGTCCAAGATGGACCAGTGCTAGCCATTTGTTTGTGATGAGTAATGTTCCCACCTTCCATGCTGTGCTGAGGAATTTTATGTACAGATTCATGTGCCGATTAACAGAGTCAAAGAATACAATTGTAACTGCCTTAACTAACCCTGCACTTAGTGATACCAGATATATACCTCCCAACACTGGAAACACACATCTGTACCTGTCTTAATTATTGTGCATAGCTATTTGTGTGTATGTATGTTCCCTTTATGTAATATGTGGTAGTCAGTATGTCTGTATGTATTTATGTTTGTGTGATTGTATGTACCCCTCTTGTAATATGTTATGTGCCGATTAACAGAGTCAAAGAATACAATTTTAACTGCCTTAACCAACCCTGCACTTAGTGATACCAGATATATACCTCCCAACTCTGGAAACACTGGAACACACATCTGTACCTGTCTTAATTATTGTGCATAGCTATTTGTATGTATGTCTGTATGTATGTTCCCTTTATGTAATATGTGGTAGTCAGTATGTCTGTATGTATTTATGTTTATGTGTTTGTATGTAGGCTACCCCTCTTGTAATATGCTATGTGTACCTTTTCTATCTGGACCTTGAGTCTGTAAAATAAAGTTATATAATAATACATTTTAACGTGTGGAATTTCAGCAGTTGTAGGTACTACTAATCCACTCCTGCGCATGTGCCACCTGCCTCATTAAGGCCAATTAGTGAGCAGGTGTGTCGACAGGAAGTCTACAAAAAAAACACTGCTGCTGTTTCCTCTGTCCCAGTGTTTTGGCGCTCAAAGAAACTCTTGTTTGAGATGCGTTTGAAACCAAAAGGATACAGCTTCGGTGTCCTTCTCATGTACACCATCACCATAACGAATGTAACGCCAGTGGGTTCCTCCCAGCCAAACTCCCATTCACTTCGCAATGACGGGAGCAGCGTTTTAACGACCAAAGGCCTCGCTCCCAGCTCTCACCGAGAGAGCACAAAGCGGCCACGCTTCGACTCAAAGGCGGGAGAAGAGTCGAGAAATCCCCCGGGCTTTCACATCTCAGAAAACCGGTACGGGACACCGACTGAAACCTCGGGAGGGCCTAAACAGACACTCCAACCAAATATGGCGTCTACTTTAACTGACGAAAGCTTCCAAAACCGTGACAAGTGGATGCTTGCTTCGCTTAACGCTCCAAATGAAGACTGTAGCAAAGGGGAAATGGAGCAAGTCCTCCCCGGCAAGTTTTATGTTACTGGTCAACTGGAAACCAACCCTGATGTGGGTTACCAAGCAGAGTCTGCCGTTTCAGGTATGGTCCTCTTCTTTGACGTTTGTAGTCCTAAGCAAACACCGAATCCATCTTTCCACCATCAACTGTATGGCTGCAACTAATCTGCCGATTATTTACTCGATTAATCGATGTAAGAAAATAGCGAAACATGTCTGTCCAATGTGAATAGGCCTACAAACAAATGTTTTTTTTATTTTAACTCATAATTTCTTTTTGTATGGCCTTGAGATAATTGTTGACAGCTGACCGTATGCCATTCAAATGTCAAGCCTCCATAGAAGGAAAGAAAATGGAGCAAAGACCCTGTAGGCCTATCACAGAAATCTAAAAACATGTCATCAGGGTAGAAAGTTTCAACAGTAGCCTACATCCTTGCATATTCTTCCACTGAATCTGAAATCAAAGTTGCAGTGAGAACTTCCTTTACTGGGAGACTAGGGCTGTGCAATTAATCAAAATGTAATGGTGATTATGATTTTGGCTCCAAATGATCACAAAAACAGAATAATTGAGAAAATTTAGCTCATTACGTTTTGCAGGTAAACTCTTATTTTCTCTTGTGTTCTGAATGAAAAAATAAAGTTTAAATAGGAAAAGTATTAAGGCAAATTTCACAGCTGTATGTGTTTATAATGTTGATTTATTTAACTTTCCACTTTTTTTAAGTTCAGTAATTGCAACATCTTTTCAGAAGTCAACGAGCAATCGTGTTAAATAATCGTGATTTCAATATTGAACGAAATAATCTTATTATATTTTTTTACATAATCGAGCAGCCCTATGGGAGACCCAACTATTGCTTCATATTCCACAGATATAAAGACACTAACTCTGTGTTCTCTGTCGTGAGCTCTGAGGTGGTTTGTTTGTCCACCAGGTCTGGCTCAGGGAGGCCAGGAGAGGACCAGAGGCCAGGAGAGGACCAGAGGCCAGGAGAGGACCAGAGGCCAGGAGAGGACCAGAGGCCAGGAGAGGACCAGAGGCCAGGAGAGGACCAGAGGCCAGGAGAGGACCAGAGGTCAGCGGCTCCGCGACTCCCAGGAGTGCTGGCAGAGGCTGCAACCCCTGGTGGAGTGTGGAGACGCCGCCATGACCCTCACTGTCAGGAGGAGACGAGCTGTACAACTCCAGCTGGACAGAGGTGAGGCCACAGCTTCTCCTCTTACACATACTCCAGCTCAATGTCTGGGATAGTGACATTTGTCCATTTTTTTTTATTACTTTATTTAACGTGAGCGTAGAAGGTGCAATATTTAGATGCTGCTATTGAACTGAAGCGAATCAGTTGGCGCGTTTGCTAAATGCTGCGCGTGTGTTGTCAATTTAATGAAGAGGTTTTCTTAATTTGCTTGTGTTTTGTCTATTTGCGTGCGATTCATTTAGTTGCGGTGCGTTTTGCCCCCGTCGGCCCCCGTAGAAAGGAAATTGCAATTCAAACACTCGGCACCCATGTATCGCGAAAGAATCGTATCGGGACAAAAACCTCATCCCAGCCCTATATATACCACACAGTATAGTAGCAGCTGGAATCTATGTTCCCATTGCTTTTGTCACAAGACTGAAATGAAGGTTTTGGTTTGGTGTCTTTCTGTGTCTCAGTGAATGAGTCATCCGTGACCCTGTCCCGGCTGCCGCCACAGTGTGGCTACTCGGTTCAGACCACATGGAGAGACCTCAGTCTGATGGCTCAGTATGATGCCTGCCATGTCACACAGGAGGTATGGGATCCACACAATATATTTTAGCTAGTACTAGCTTGTACTGGTACTGTGAAAGGCACTATATAAATAAAAGTTATTGTTGTTATGGTTACTGGCTCAGGCGCATTTTGAGGATCACAAGTTGTTGGAAATCTGACTCTGAATCTGGACTAGTTTTAGCTTTTGTTTCTGATGTTCATATGGCTGATTTCTAATCCCAGCCCGTTGTTGATCCCGGTCTTAACAGTGAGAACAATTGTTCCCTTGCACCAAATGCAATCTTTATATATTTTTTTTTTTTGTTTTTTTTTATGCCTCTGCGCCATCGGTGGCATTATGTTTTCGGGGTTTTCTGTTCATTCTTGTGAATGTGATTTCTCAGGACCCCCTTGAGGGAATTTCTTCAAATTTGGCACAAGCATGAACTGATTTAGATTTTGGTGGTCAAGTGTTACTGTGACCTCACAAAACACATTTTGGGCCAAAATTCCTGCTCTAATTTTGGCAACATTTCACACAGAGGTCTAAAAGGATGAAGTGATTTATTTATTTTTCTTTCTTTTTTTAAATATCGCAAAGGTCAACTTCACTGTGACATCATAATGTTCTGCAAAGTTGCTTTTCTGGCCATTATTCAATGCCATAACTCAGGAACAGAAGGGGAGATTGTGACCATATTTCACACTTGGTCAGATATAGGACTGCACGATATGAGGAAAATATCTAATTTTGATTATTTTGACTGATATTGCAATATGCTTCACAATATTGGAAGGAATGATCGTTTTTGTATCATTATTGTCATTTTCATTGAAAATTAACATTGAAAGAAATTAAAATGATTATAGTGTGATTATTTTATTCACTAATATTGCGCCCCCTGTGATTTGGATATTGCAGTAGTCCATATTGCGATTTTGATAAAATTGTGATTAATTGTGCAGCTCTAGTCGGATACTGAATTGGTGAAACTAATCTTAAAACTGCGGTGATTGTATTGGTCTTCTGTGCTGCTGGGTTAAAGAAGCATCCATGTTTTGCCAAAAAATGCATTTAATACCTGTTTATTAATGTAAACTGCAACTTGCCTGGTTGGCGGAGGCATACAACCGCATGGCGGTAATTGTAGTTAGTAACCGGGTTAAGATGCATCATACATTTCAGCTGAAATGACTCGGTACACTCTTATGTCAGCTAGACAAGATGACCAGGGACTTTCATGAGTCTCAGCTGGATTGTTGACGTATGATTTGAATGCTTATTGAAAAGCTTGTTTCTTAATTATAGATACTGTCTGTCTTCTCCTATCTAATGGATGTAAGAGGTTTTCGCCAACAGCTGTAAAAGAATGCTGTTTACAACATGTGTTCAGGATGACAGTTTTGTGTTGCCTCTGCTGTGGATGGGGACTCCGGTCAAGATGTCGTGCCCAGCCTCTCGGCTCCAGCCCGTGGGGGTGGGCCTGGGCCCGGGCCCGTCCTCCCTCTGCTGCTCCCCGCTCGCTATGACTGTCAGAGTGCAGGGACTCCATGCTGCAGAGGATCTGAGGGTAAACGGTAAATACAAAATCAACATTTCACTCTTCATTTCATTTGCGCCAAGGTTGTACAATTCTTATTTATTGTTTTTACACTAAACTTTTATTTCAGTTTTGACTTTTCAATCCTTTAGTTAGTTTGTTTATTGTGAAAGTAGGTTGCAGCAAAAAAAAAACAGAACACATATGAGCACAAATTTTGACATATAGACCTCACTACAGATGGCATAGACCAAGGCACTCCTACATGGGGGGAGGAGGGGGTCGGTCTAGACCTGCTGGGAAAAGAACAGAAACAAAATAAGAACCTTGTTGCTGTGTAGTAGAGCCCGACCGAAATATCGGCGGGTCGATATTTTTTAATTTCTTTATTTTTATTTTTTTGAGCGTTTCCGCCTTTTTTAATGGACAGGACAGGTGAGAAAGAGGCATAAACCTCCTAAATATATGTGCGCCTGCTCTACCCACTGAGCCAACGCGGGCCGATATTATCGACCGATATTAGGCATTTTCCAAATTATCTGCATTTCTAATTTAGTTTTTTAGTTTAATTTTATATATTTCTCACTGCTTATTTTCAGTTTAGTTAACTATAACAACCCTGATTAGCACTCAATTCACTCTAATGGTTTTCTAGACTTTTTTTTTTTTTTTTTAATAAATATGAATGTATATTTTTTTTCCTTTTCCCTACAGTGAGAGGAGAATGGACCCCTTTGGTGGTGTTGGCTGAGCGGTGTGGCTACACTCTGGACAGACGGGATGCAGAGATCGTTATCACTGCTCCATTCATTACATGTGGCGTCACAGTAAAGGTGAATTTCAGAAAGTCACGATTTAAGAAAAAAAAAAAAGTACGTGAACAAGCACAGTGTCCCGTAGCGCTTTTCTCCTAAGATCTGTTGAAACGTTTGTTAATCAACACTAATGACTCACTCAGCAATTACGTCACAGCTGCCAATAGCATGTCTGTCGCTTGATATTTAAAAATGTTTGTATTTATGTAAACTTGTTGATGGAGGAAGTAAAACATCTGAGGGAATCCATCAGCAATTAATACAAATATTAATATAATGCCATAAATCAAATATAGCCACTAATCAATTTACAATTGTTATCGATCTATCGATCTATCGATCGATCGTGCCAGACCCCTCCCCCAGGCAATCGTCTGGCACTGTGATCTATCTCTCCAATAGGAGTTTAGATAGATATAGAAATGTAATATTATAATTCTATAATGAATATATGTTTGCAGCGTGTCTAAATACGGAGTTCAGACATTTCCTTTCCAGTCGTAAACAACTTATGTGTGGTTATTTTCTATTCAGTCTCAAACAGAAAACCTCATCTTTTTTATTTTATTTATTTTTTTCAGGATGGAAAATACACACTTTCTCTTCAGGTAGGAGAGAAGACCTTCACACTGGCCTGTCCTGTCTCTCCCCCTGAAGAACTCCCACTGACCCCTCAGCCTCAGGTCGACAGCCCCCCTCCCCCTCCTCTAACCAGAGGGCCAACCGAGCATGTGCCGGATCCTGTGGAGCCTTTTCCCTGGGCTCCTCCTTTCTACCTGGCCCCGCCTTACTATCCCCACCCTACATCTCGCCGCAAGTATCCTCGCTCTGATGGACACGATCCAAATAACCCTCCTACTCCCTCATCTCCGACTCCTCCCCCTACATTTGTTCCACAGCCTCTCCCTCTTATTGACCACTACCCCCACCACATTCCTGTGAGGGAGTCTTATAAACATTTCGGGAGTGTCCACGGCTCTCTTTCATTAACAGATGATACGGAGGATTCAAGTCGGGTGTATCCAGAGCTGCAACGAAAGCGAGAAACTTCCCCCCTAGGCGTCTCTGAGAGTGCTGCACGTTCTCCCTCCTCAGATACAGGCTTTCCGATTCAAGTTGAACCTCCTCTCCAGCCCCCCAGCCATGCCTTCAATCCATACTATCACTACTACCATCACCCTAAAATCCCTCTTCCTGGCCCACCTGAAGACCCTGAGGTGCCTAGAGAACCCTCTCTAAATAATCCCCATAACCCCGAATATCCTGCGTTGCCGCCCAACGTGCCGCAGTCTGAGGCTCTCCGCAGAGTTGACGCGCACCAGTTCCTTCAGCCCAGGACCGAGGCTGCCGCTCACCCTCGCACCCTTCCAACGAGTCCTCCCAAAACCTCTGCACCTTCTACACCTCATCCTCCACAGCCCTCTCCCTACCACTACTTCTACTACTTTCCACACGTTGCTCCGGGCGAGGTCAAAACATTTGCTCCTTTCGAACCCGACGCATCTCCAGAAACACGTTTGTCTGACGATCAAAACGCAAAGCCGAGCACGTTTGGTCATCAGCCGCTTCCTGGCTCATCACAGGTTCAGCACGATCAGCCAGAGAGTAGTATTAACTTTCTAAGAGATGGCCCAGAAGGGATCAAACCTCCACTTTTATCTGAAAACGATGACATTAATAACGATGCTGTAAAAGCAGAGCTGGATGACAAAAATAGTCCCTCTGTCCCGGTGAGTCCAGCCGTCCTGCCTCCCCTCCCTCCCGCTCCCCCTCCTGGACCAGACGCTGCTCTAGTTCCTGCTTCTGATCCGCCCTCTTTCCCCACGCCATCACCCAACCACAATCTTCCTCCTCACCCGTACTACTACTACTACTACTGCTACTACCACCCATCTAATCCCTACTATCAGATGTGTTATGGACCCGACAGTCACGCGTCTCCACCTTTATCCAAAGAAGCTTTGGACCCACTGCTCCAAGCATCTTCCTCCCCGCCACAGCATCCGTCCTATCGCAAACCTCGAACCACTACTTTACCCACAAAGTCGATGCCTGACGTTCACAGTGGCCCCGTCCACCCTTACTACTATTATTATTACCCCCACTACCACCAGCCCCAAGTGTCTGCACACAGCCAGGAACTACATCCTGCAGGCACCATGACCTCTGGAGGAGACTCATCAAAAGCAGAGTCTCTGCTCCCTTCAGACTCTCACCACAGCTGGGTGGATTGGCATGTTCGTGCCGCTGAAGCAGGATATCCCAGCATCCCTCAGCCACTGCACAGCCCCTCTCATAGCCTCGATTCCCATTCTATCACTCAACAACATCTGTATGATCTTTTTGGGCATCCTGGTGGAGAAGAAGCAGAAGAGAGGCTGGATCGTGAAATGAGAGGTGATTTTTAGAAGTTCCGGCAGCTATCGAATCTTGTGGTGCTTATGTATAAAGTGTATGTATTTTTGAGACGTAGCTTTTAGCGTTTGTGTCTTGGCTTCAGATCGCCACAAGGGGGCGGAACATCATCCACAGCCTGTAACTAGACACCTATATGGAAAACCAATTCTGAATGTATGAGTCTGTCCTCTCTTATGCTTCTGAATAGAAGCATTCAAGTAAAACCGGCTTTCCTGTCTTTGTTTCCTCTCTGCGCTCAGATCACCTCGGGGCCAACCCGTCCGCTCTCTCGGCCGCGCCCTGTGCCCTTGGCCATGTGTCAGATTTTGACTGCAGTGCCTCTTTGGGCTGCTGCTCATACTCTGTGAAGGGTGAGTCTCTCCCAAAATGGATCCCGTCAACACACGGCTTGACAAAAATCAATTGACAATGAATAAAATCAGAAAGTTGAATGTGTGATTGATTGTGTGGGCTTTCAGGCTAGAAGCCAGTGCCAAAAAAATACTTAGTTTTCAAATCAAGCCTTAGTATTAAAGTGTAGACAAAAATAATTTATTTCACTGTGGTCAAGATCAAAGCAGCTCAGGAATGACTTGTTTGTGTGTTGTGTGTGTGTGTCAGCAGACTGTACAATGGGACAGCATTTCATCTTTCCGGTGCCTGACTCTGTGTTGGAGCCCACAGTGCCCCCCCCTGCTCATCCCTCTGAGCTCCGTAATGTGTCCTGCACACTGCAGAAGCTGACCTCAGACCCCGACATCTACGCTGTCCCTCTGGATGGCTGTGGAGTAAAGAAACATGTAAGCAATAAGTCTACCACATAATGTAGAGCCTGTGACCACGCTTGGTTCATTGTGGCCAAATGGAGCGGTGCTTGGACTGAGCTCACTTCTGATCCCTCGCAGTTAACTGGAGGCACATGCATCACGTTGTTGTTGGCTCTGTGAAACGATGTAAATCATGTTTCCAATATTATATTCTTGTAAGGTGTTTGGTCAGACAGTGGTTCATCTGTTGGAAGTCCACGGTCTCTCTTCTCTTCAACGAGGCCCCAGTTCTGTGCATGAGAACTCTCCTGTCAGGTAAGGCATTACTGTTTCTATAAAATAAATGAACTTTTTTTTATCATTTATAAATTCAGGGTAAGATATAAACTTTTATTTTAAAAGGGCATCATTAGCCACAATCTATTTTTTTTGGGCATGTTTTGTTTTCTCTCGTTCAGCTATGAAGTCCAACATTTGCATTGCAAACATTTGACTAGTGGCCGGCATGTGGTTCGCCCTCCGCTGTAGGAGTTAGATTTGGTTAGAAACCGTGTCGGTAATTTGCAAGTGTCTTTTACAGGCTGGCTTATTTTTCTGTTGTTGGGTGTAAATTATTTCTACTGCTTTTTAGGTATTTCTTTTCTCACCCAGAACACCCAAAAATCCACAGCTAAGGACTTCCACAAAGTATCTACAGGCTACTGTAGACTACTGAAGCTAGGCTTAATGTCAGTCAAAAGCAACAAAATAACATTTGTGAATCTGGAGATCGCAGGAATTTTCAAACTTTCAAATGGCATTTGGCCGGGAGGTGGAGTTGATACTCTGACCTCGATTCCAACCGGGGCTAATTTTATTTTCATTTCGCAAAACACAAAATGGAAGAAAAATTAAATTGCACAAAAAAAACCAATCCCTATAATGTGTGGTACCTCTCCTGTTACGGTTAACTGTAACCGGTATTTACAGATGTGCGCAATTGTCCCGAATTCACGGCCGACCGATATATCAGCCGGCCGATATTAGGCATTTTCCAAACCATCGGTATCAGCATTTATAATGGCTGATAAATGAATATTTAAAAAATGAAAATGGACAAAAAAAAACTTCAACCATGTTATGAGTGTTGGCGTTGCATAATTGTCCACCAGAGGGCGCTCTACAACGTCCCCGTCTTTAACCCTTTACGTTTCCTATCTTAACTTTGTATTTTTATACATTTTATTTATCAGAACTTAAATATATTTTGATGTTCCTCTGTTCTGTTGGGACAATACAACAAACTATTTTTAAACTGCATTATCATATGCATCATTTTAGTGAGGACTCATAAATATGTACAAATAACTGTTAGGGAAATCTGTTTTTGTTGCACGTTTTCTGGATTTTTTTTTTTTATTTTTAAATGTATATCTGCCGATATATGGGATTTTTATATCTCCAAATATTTATCTATCGGCCTTAAAAATCCTTCATCGGTCGGGCCCTAGTGTCAGAGATGCTCAGTGTAGTTTGGGATGTTGACCCGCTCCGTTTGTTAAGATGTCGTCTGATCAGCGACCATCTTGGGTCCGCCCGCTGCCTGTGTTGCTCCGTAGGTTGATGGTGGAGTGTCGATCCTCCCCGGGGTGTCCAGGTGAAGTCAGGCTCAGTGTGATGGATCCCCCTCCTCCACCCCCCCTTCACTCTACACCAGCCACTATCACTGTGCAGCTGAGAATTGCCACAGGTGAGTGTCTTCTACACATTATTTATTTATTTTTGTAATTGCATACATGCGTGACATTTCCAGTTCTTTCTTCTTGTTGGTGGATATAGGGATAGACCGATTTATCTTCCCTGGCCGATTTTCGGGCAGGTTTTTTTTTTTTTTTTTTTGGGCAGTTTGCATATTATCTGTGTCGGCGTTGTATTTGCCTGATAACCGATAAAGTTAATGATTTAAAAAGTGTTCTATTTTGGCTCGGCTACAGCTCTGGATCTGTCCCTCTGCTCCGGTTTCACTCCCCACTGAGTCGGACTTATAGCAACACTGGAGAACTTTTCCTGCTTCGGCCCCCCTACAGGTTGGAAGCAGAGTTTTACATTACATTATCTAAGTTTGATGGGGTAGTGGATCTGTAGTTGGAATGAACTGGGTAATGTAATGGACAATTCCACTTCCAACCTGTAGGGGGACCGAAGTGGGAAAAGTTACCTAGTGTTGCTTTAATGCCCCCCCCCCCACATGAAACCAACATGGTCACGATACTACTTTCTAATTCTTGTTCCCCCCCCTTTTTAAATAAGAAAAAATATTCATAAAAATAAGAAAGCACTTATTCCTACATAGGTAAATAAATATTTAAAAGAAAAGAAGGAAATAAAAAGGCGTGTGTGACAGTAGAATGGTGGAACCAGGTTGCATAGATAATATAAGAAAAAGAAACGTACCTTTTGTAGGGAGATAATTTAACACCTTTTTAAATTGACCCTGTTAGACAAAGACAGCACATTCTTTTTCTTACTTGGTAATGAGGGCAACAGTAGGATTGGTTTTCCCCCGTATGGTCTCTTTTAAATGGCACATCATGTCTTTGGACATTTTTCATCTGCTGTTCAAAATCAGCCAGTTGATGTCTGAGCAGCAGACTCGGCGTTTCTTTAATGTTCCATTCTTTCCCGTGTAGATGAGTCCTTCACCAGCTTCCACCCTGAGGCCCACCTGCCTCTCAGCCTGATGCGAGACCGGGCAGTTTATGTTGAGGTGAGCCTGCTGGATGCCCCGGAGCCCGGCCTGGTGCTGCTGGTTCACTCCTGCCTGGCTTACATTCCAGCTCCGTACAACAGCTGGCTGCTGGTTTACGATGGGTACGTCATACAGACATGTTAAATATGTAGCGCCTTATGCCTACATAACATAAGGCCTTAATAATATGCATTGTTGAGTGTGTTACTGTACACCAAGCTTTTGATTTCCTATCTGATGTTAGAGCTTGTTTTTATCCATGGGGAATGTTATTTGATTCTCACATGCAGCTGCTGTAGTCAACAGGAAATCTGTCTGTCTGCTCGTGGATAGTGAGGAGATGTTTGCTGTATGTGACAACAAATGTTGTAGCCTAAAAAAACTCATCCCATCACTTGGAGCACCTTTTAACCTTGTAACAAAATATCTCAAGGACTGATATGTCCAAACTGTAAATCCAAAAGAGCAAACGCTGCTTTTTGCCCGTTATCTCTTCTGTAGAGGTTTTCAGTTGTAACGGTGCTTTCACTCGTGTTGTTCAGCTGTCCCGGCCGGGGGGATTCACGGCTACTTGCTTCCCCACACTCTGACCCCCACCACATCCGGAGGATCGTAATCTCTGGCGTCCCACCCCTGCCCTCTGAAGGTCCCTCCCACATGGCTGAAGGAGGATACGCTCACCTGGAGGACCCAGAGGTACCTTCCACTTCACACACACACGCTCACACAATGTTGGTGCTTCTTGAGTGACTTATCATGTGGCGCTTTCAAGATCAGGCTGCCTTAAAACTCTGAAGACCATCCATAATGGTGGCTATATGTAATTGCGTAGTAAAACCATCTCATTGTTTTTCCTGTTTTTTTATTCCTCTCCTCAGATCTATTTCTTGTGCGTGACAGAAGTGTGCTTGGCTGCAGATGGTGACTGCGCTGTCGGCTGCATCTCCAGTGAGTTTAACACCGCGGAAACATACAGGAGAAACTGAGTGGGCAAGTATATCAGGATGTTAACAAGATTCCTGTACATCAATTAGAAATATATTCATTACAATTTAAAGACTTGAAAGGTTTAACGCAACAGAAAACTATTGTCCCTACAAATAGCCACAACCAACAATCAGTGATTCACTGAGAATTTTCTACACAGTGGCTGCACAGATGGATTCCTTTGAATGCACTAAATGTTTTGTGGCTACATAATTGTCCTTCCCCTATTACCCAATTATGTCATATTTCCCTTTGCATAATTCCAAAGATATTTACAATTGGCATGCCTCTGCTAAAAGCCAACAACACCATATGCCACACGAGGCTTCAGAAAAATCAAATGGGTAAAAAAAAAAAAAAAATCAGCTTTAGCCGCTCTGTATGTCTTTAGGAATCTCACATCACAACAATAACTTCTCCTTTTTATTTATTTATTTTTTTTTGTCCTCATAGGTCCTAACAGTGACGTGTGAGAAATGAAATAAACACTTTAACACAACTGCACTCTTGTTTTGTTTTATGGAAATAACATACACAAGTCTTTGTGGAAAAAGAGGGGGAAATCCCTATGAAATATTTATTTAAAAACATATGAACTTAAAGACAACATAGTGCAATAGTTACTGCTACAGAGTGCAGAGAATGAAAACAAGCAATACAAAAACAGGCCACTAAGTGTACTTCACTAAGTGTCACACGAGATTTTGGCAGGAACACAAGGGAATGGAAAAACTGTTAACTGTCTGTTACCGGCACGGTGTTTCCTCTGCATCAAACAGTTAACAGGAAGGCTTCACAGCTCAGCAAAAGTCAGTTTAACCACCCCAACAGTGACAGAGGAAAGCCTGCAGCATATTTGTCACACTAAAGAAGGCCTTTGACTTTGTTTTCTGACCAGTTCTGTGGTCTTCTGGACAATCATAAAAAAGAAGGAATTAACTGGAATGCAACTTATACAAAGCTACAGCAAAGGATAAATTACTCATTTACCAATGTACCATTACTTCTCCTATAGCATAAAATAAATTGGCATCAACAAAGTGAAGTAAGAGGTAACTGTTGAGTCATTTCTCCCCAACATGCTTAAGGCTGCTGTGATGATTCAGGGCCACACCTTAAACATGGGACGAGCTTAAATGAAGACTAGAAAATTATCCCTTTTTCATTTCTACATAGAATATTAGTTCAAACATTGATATATCTACCAGTGGCTCAGTGAGGTTTTAACTCTTTCACATGAAGACAAAAACCCAAACTTCTGCAGCGGTGTCATTACAGTACAAAACTGCTAAAATGTAACAGACGTGGAAGTTCCATTTTAAGCAAAAGGTCCCTTTAACAGTTTGTTACTAAACAGACGTGTCGCTCTCATCCCCAGATTACTTATCGCATGCCCACAATGATGTAGAGGCCTGTCAGCGAAACCACAGTGGCTGTCTAGCTGTGACAGCAGATGAATAGCCAATTATAAACAACATCCGTTTCACCAAGAGTTACTGCATGGTTATTAAAGCAAAAGCACAATAAAACATTGGTTGTCAACAGCCCTGCTCACAATGGGTGAAATTATTAGCAGTGTGATGTTTTAGGATAAAAACAGTCACTTAAACACTATTCTAGTTCAGTGGTTAAAAAAACAAATCGGTAAACATTTGTTTGCTGGTTAAGCCTGAATTCCAGCGATGGTCCTCGTTGAGGCAGAGGAGGGTAAGGGTTGAAAACCCAATCGTCTTGTTAGTACACCGTGGTGTAGTACGCAGTGACCTCCTGCTGGCTTCTCTTGGTCTGTTTCAGGAGGATAGTGGTGCAGACCAGGGCTGTGATCTGTCATGCAGACACAGGGAGGAGGGGAAGTAAAGGGCAGGGATGGGACAAAGAAGTGCGGGTGATCCACCTGCTTCCTAAATCTCATCTCCATGCTTACACCACCCACAGAATTTTAGTTAACAGCCCATGCTACTCATTAGTATGCAGCTACACAATGAGAAGCTTGTGCAGAATAAAAGAAATTAATTGAGGAGTAAGTAGACACTTAAGGTAAAATCCAACCCTGGATAGGTTTTCTTTAACTGTCTATATATCTGCATCTCTGGGGAAAAAAAGAGAACCTCAGAAGCGGCCACTGGTGGGACAGCAAAATACAAACATCAATTTTTATTTTTTTTTTATGTAGCTAAGTGATGCAGGTTTTTTGTGTGCAAATGTATTATTCTAATAAGAAGCCAATTACCTTGCACGGCAGCTAGATTCTCTGGAAATGCGTGCAAACCCAGATTGTCGGGCTTCAAGTAATGTGGTTTGTGTTGAGTTTGGCGCCGGGCGAGGAGCTTCCTGCCGCTATGGCTGTGGTTTACGTGTGTGTGGCGCCCGCGACTGTTTGTTCAAAACAACAATTCTGGACGTGATAGACTGACTGCTCATTCAATCACCTGCCAGGTATTTTTTGCCTGCTCTTTACCAAACCAGTTCCGATGACTGCTTAACAGAAGGGTTCTTTGTAACAAACCATCTGGCTCTTTAGGTTATAGAAGCCAAACTGTTTGGTTTAGGAAAGAAACGTTGGGGAAGGGGTGGTGATGGCGCAGTGGATATGACACATGCCTTTGGTGTGGGAGTCCCAGGTTCGATTCCCACTGCGATACATCAACCAGTGTAACCCCCAGTTGCTCCAGAGGCGTACGTATACATAGACATATATAGCAATTGTAAGTCGATTTGGATAAAAGCGTCAGCTAAATGTCATGTAATGTGAAGGCTTTAAAAAAGAAAAACTGTTAAACTCATCTTGGGTGAAAGTCCTGTGTTTGACCCATCCACTGACTTGCGTCTTTTCATACTTCTCGCTACAGCGAAAATTCACACGTAATGTAGGTCAATGGCGGCCGAATGGTGTTGATAAACACACTAAAAAGCCATTATGCGTCTTGATTACACGCAAAAACGGCATACGAATTGCCGTGTCATACATACGCCACTTTATGAGAGCAGTCTGAAAATATACACCAGCAGCACAATTTAATTAGATGCAGTAATGTTAAAATGTTGCCTTAGGTCTTTTAGGGTGGATTTTGCCTATAAGGGAGCTGAAGACGACAGTGCAGTGACCATGCAGAGAAGAGAGAATGGATACAAACGTAAATAAATGAGTATTGTGGAATAAAATCAAGACCGCATGAAAGTAAGAGTGAAAACCAAGAAGAGCGCACTAAGACTGAGCCACAGGGACGTTGGCCATAGAGAGAGGGGTGAAGATGACTGGGTTCTGGTCAGGGTAGGAGTACGAGGTGGAGACAAATTCACACTGGGACAGCTGAGGGTTAGCCCCGACAGAAGTGGAGTGAGTCAGGATGATGTACGGAGGAGATGAGGCAGACTGACGGATCTTTCTACTGAGCGTTGTGCTGCAAATCAGAGCTATGATCTAAGGAAAACCAATCATGGGGAGAATGAAAGAAAAAGAAAAAATGTTTTAAAAACAAAGGGGGAGGAGTAATGATTGAGAGAGACAGAGGGGAGCAGAGGGATTAAAACGGGCATTTACTTTATGAACAATAAGAACAGACCACAATATTAAGCAGGAAACTGAGTCACTTATCCTTCTTGTCCCCACATCAGTCAGTTTTGACTTATTTGATGCTAATTCAATGCTGGATAGTTGTACATTATTTACTGTTGTATGCAGTGTAGAGTATGTTTTAAGGCTCATTAGTTTGGGTTTTTAGGCATGACATTTTTTAAAGCACTTTACAATGAACAGCAAGATTTGTACTGAAGACGGCTCAGACTATAGTTTGACATTGGCCCAATCCCATTTCTTATTTTTACCCCTACCCCTTGTTTTTTGATTCTTATTTTTACCCCTACCCCTTGTTTTTTGATTCTGATTCGTCACCTTGTCTCTGAAAACGTTGCAACAAATTTCTAAACCAGTTATTTGGATAACCTAAGCAGACATTGGGAAACTACATGGTGACTTTCTTGCCTGAAAAATATATTAACTTAATAAAGTGACATTAACGGCTTTTAGCCTGGCTCAGAATCTCAGTGTATTGCACGACTGACCCGGCCAGCGGCTCTTACGTCTCATTTCAATACATCAGAACAACATGATACGAATCCGGATAGCTCAGTTGGTAGAGCGCCCATATAAGAGGTTTACTCCTTTACGCAGTGGGCCGGGTTCAACTCCGACCTGCGGCCCTTTGCTGCATGTCATTCCCCCTCTCGTGTCTTCAGCTTTCCTGTTCAAATAAAGGCTGAAAATGCCCCAAAAATAATCTAAAAAGAAAACCTGATATGATGGTTATCATAATTTCAAAACTTTTTCAACAAAGAAAATAATGACATTTGTGGGTTTGTCTTGTGTTTCGGCTTTAGCCGTCATCTTGCCGATGATTCACAAAGATTTCTAAGAACACATTGCATGTGCCTCCGAAAATGCTTCATCTGGACGGGCATGTGATCCTACCTCTTTGCCCTTTGTTACACAAACTCCAGGGCAGTTACTGCTAGTGTTTTTTTTGTTTTTAAACCTTCGTAGGGTTTAAAACTTCTTTGTAGCAGCGATAGAGGCAGAGATGTTCCCTGTTGATGTAATGTTACGGGACTCGCACGCCGCGATACGGACTGATGAGTCTGAAAGCTGGTTAATGTTACATGATTGTCCACCGCAGGTTGAAGTCGGTGCTTCTCTCCAAAAGTTAAAATCAGACTCAACTTTTTGCTGCAGGCATTCAAAACAAAAGGAAAAGACCTGCGTTATTGCCGGACTGTCTGACGAGTGAAAACCAACGCAGTGTTTGTGAACGGATGCTGACAATGCCTGACAACGACAGCAGGCTGCTACGGTAGAACCATACAGACCTCTACAAACGGACATTTAGCTAGCAGCTTAGTCCCTACAAAACACCACAGTGGATTTCAGCCTGCATGCACGTATATTCAAAAACACGAATATTCCAATCGCAAAATTGATCATCGACTACCTACCCATTAAACAAATGTTAGGATCCAGTCTTAGCATGCTAACAGACTAAACTAAGCAGACTGATCTCATAAAGTGGCGTATGTATGACACGCCAATTCGTATCCCGTTTTTGCGTGTTATCAAGATGCAAAATGGCTTTTTAGCGTGTTTATCAACGCCGTTCGGCCGCCATTGACCTACATTACGTGTGAATCTTCGCCGTAGCGAGTATTATGAAAGGACGCAAGTCTGCGGAGGGAGGTTGTTGGGGTGGTGGATGAGTCAAACACAGGACTTTCACCCAGGAGAGCCACGATCGCGTCTCGCGTGTGGAGTTTGTCAACTGTGTTTTCTAAAGCCTTCCCCAATGTTTCTTTCCTAAACCCAACCGTTTGTTTTCCTAAGCGTGTGACGTCGTTGTGTTACTAAAGCCTTTCCCCAATGTTCTTTTCCTATACCAAACCCTTTTTTTTTTTTTACACGCGTGTGACGTTTTTGTTGGGCTAGTATGGCACGTTCTCATGATAAGACGCCACGTGGTGTGTATCTTTACATCCACTGTATACAGCGTAGACATACACGTGGATAGCTCAAAATACGTACCGATAACACGCCATCTGGCTTTAGGAAAGTGGCGTGTATGTTTACGCAAAGTCATGATGCCATGTTGAAATTAAGAGTAAGTAAGTAGGCCTGACAAATACTATGCTGGCTAAACACTTGAATGTCACTGTGGCCATATTAACATGCTAATGTTAGCATGTAGTTCAAAGCACAGCTAAAAAGAGCCTCACAGAGCTGCTACCATGGCTGGAAATTTTAAGTCTAGTTAACAATCAGCACACTACAGTGCTCCTAGTAAAAAATAAAGTTAGTCTGGAACCCTGCATTTCAATTACTTTCCTTGCCCCACACTCAGTACGTTAACATGAACATAATATTCCCAGTTTTTGCCATTGTTCTGAAAAAGACGATATTCCGACAAAGCCGCTTACATGGCTAGAAAAAGTGAAAATTCTACTAATATTCCCATTTACATGTAGCTGTGCAAAATACAATTTTTTTTTCTAAGTATAGTTGGACTTGTTGGACCATGTGAACACAGCCTCCCTCTTCCATTCCTTCAACCAGCTTCTTGAAAAGGTCGATGTAGCGATGTTTGCACATATCCAAAAACCTGTTGATATCCAAGTCTTTGATAATGTGTAAAAGTAGCTGCGTTTCTCCTTATCGAGTCTCCAGCCTTGCAAACTTTTGGCTGGTTGGTTTGTTTACAGCAACCAGAGCTGACCGTAAACAGGCCAGAGGCCGTAAACTGCAGTGATAACCCCGATTGAGATGCATATTCCGAATGCGCTGTATACATGTCCAAACAATGCCTCTAAAACCCAAATAATACCGGAATTTCCCACGTCTTAATCAGAAAATGCTATATTCGGAAAAAGGCTTTATTCGTAATATCTAACCGGAATATGCTGTTTACATGACCTGTATCAAATTTGGAATATTGTCATATTTGGAATAATAGTGGAATATTGGTGTGCATGTAAACGTACTGAGTGATGCAAAAATACATCTGCCAGTGATTGTCTCAACTACACATTACTCCAGTGATGAAATAAATCCATGTCATAGCAGTTAGAAGTTTTATGTACTTAAGTAAAAATACTGATTCAGTTCAGATGAAAAATCTTTACAATAATTTGCAAATTAAGCGTTAGGATAAATCGACTAACGGAAAATTTTTTTTAGATTAATTAATGACAAATAATCGTTGGGGACAGCCCTAATATGTATTAGTTCTATTTAACTGTTTTGTAATATTACTAATATAACACTTTGATTTTATTATAAAAAAAACCAAAACAATGAGCCATTGGTGTATGCAAATTCATTATTTTGTTTGGTCAATAATCTTGAAAACTCGTTTTTCGTTCACCAGCCTATTACAGCCAAAATATTAACACCATTTAACCCTCCTGTTGTCCTCGGGGTCAAATTTGACCCATTTTCAAAAAGTTTCTATATAAGAAGAAAAATGATGTGAATGGTTCCCTATAACGCTCTTCACAAGTTCAATAACTGATCAGTTCGCTATTTTCCTTGAATTTGGGTGTTTAATTTGATAACATTTGAAGAATTCTTTCATCATTAAAGAACACTGAAAAAAAAAAAAAGTCAAAGGAAACGCAAAAAGAAGACAAAGAACTTTGGGAAAAGTGAGAAAACGTCAAAAAGTGACAAATTTTTGGAGAAAGCTTAAAAAAAAAAAAGTCAAAACTACAACAAAATTGTCCATAAAAATAGATTGGGAAAAGTGTCTGGAGGTTTTAACTTTAAATTTTGACCCAGAAAAACTAAAAGTTACAGGTTCTACGGGAAGACAACACGAGGGTTCAGTGTAGAAATGTGCAGCATGCAACTCATTTGCTTACCAAAAGAACTCCCGTTCCGACAAAGATGCCCATCACCAGTGCTGCTTTACTGTTAAAGACATCTGCGATGATCAGAGGACAATTCTGTAGGAAGACCAAGACAGGAGAAGATGTTAGCGGCTAGCGCCCTCTATACTGGAGCTAACCCAGAGTCTACAAGTATATTCAAACCGCTCAGTTTTCTTGGCACCAACTCACAGGCTGCTTGATCTGCTCCCAAAACCCATCTGCTTTGGGACAGGTGTTTTTGGCCAACTCTATCACCACGACGCCGGTCACTCCACAGCAATGAAGCTACAGAGGACGGAGATGAAGGGAGAATTAGGAACACTCCAATCAACCGATGTTCATGTTGGATATTTCACATTACATCATAAATGTGGAGCCCTAAAAGTTGGTAATCATGACATACTATGAATTATGTCAAATTGTCTAAAATATATAAATAAAGCAATAGGAAATAATACAAGTTACTCTAGTAATGTGTCTTCATTTAAATACTGTATTTTACACAATTTATTCACATGATTTCTTAAGTGTCTTTTAGTTATTTAACATTGAACACTTCAGGAGTCCATGTTAGGAGGCAACACAAGTTGCAAAGCACCAAGTTCAAAAAGACATTTAGACAAACAAAGTTAATAGTTGAACTGTGCTTTTTATCAAACTGGAAGTAAGGAAATAAAGTTTGTGATTACCATTTTGTGGATGAATGTGAGAGTGGCACCAATGACTGGGTCTCCGCTACTCAAATACAGAGCATACAGGCTACCGTAGAACTCCACAATGTGCAGTCCAACCTTAATAAAACAATGTTATGATCATAAATACAGGGTATTTACTGATTTATGATTTGACTATTTTTTCATCATATGTTTGTGTGTCCCTTCTTTTCCATTTGCCTCTTACCCGTTCCTTACTGGAATAAGCAACCACTCCAATAGCAATTTCAGCCATTGCCAGAATGGTCAGAAGGGCGGAGAACTGAAGAAAAAAAAAAGTAAATAAAGCTAATTAGCAAACATAACACTTTTCTCCAACTACTATGCATGTGCATCTAAACAAGGATGTGCAAATGCTTGTTTTTGTTTCAACCGGTAGGAAGAATGCTGAACATTTGTAAAAATACGTATAAAATATTTTCAACATGACATCATGACTTTGCGTAAACATACACGCCCACTTTCTTAAGCCAAGTGGTGTTTTATCTGTATGCATTTTGAGCTATCCGCGTGTTTGTCTACGCTGCATACAGCGGACATAAACATACACACCACTTTCTAAAGACAAGTGGCGTGTTATCTGTACACATTTTGAGCGCCGTATACAGCAGATGGGTTGGCTTTATTAAAAGAAGAAAGCAACGGTTGAGTTTAGGAAACGTGACACGCAGGACATGATCCCCGTTCTCCTGGGTGTAAGTCCTGTGTTTGACCCATCCACCATCCTGACAAACCTCCCAGATTTTCGCCCTTTCGTACTACTTCCATAAATTCACACGCAATCGTGAGCTAATGTAAGTCAATAGAGGCCAACAAACAGCGTTGATAAACAAGCTAAAAAGTGAGTATGCGTCTTGATAACACGCCAATAATGGCATACGAATTGGCGTGTCATACATATGCCACTTCATGAGACCAGTCTGAATATTTGATCTGAATACAAAAGATTGGTGGCGATCTTAAAAAGGCCTCTGAACTTCTTCTACAAGAACACTGCGATGAGACGGAGATAAACGTTTCATGGGTCTTCTCCTGAAACGTATAACTGGACAATACCATGAATCAGGAGATCAGAGGACATAATCACAGATACTTATGTGTGAGGGTTTGATTTTGCAACATAATTTAACCCCACTGCTTAATTGATTATTATAGCCACATTGTCGGGGATACAATGTTGCGCACTAGACTCAGTCTTTGCACATACGAACATAAATCTTGTTTTTTCAATTTTCAGAAAGGCGAATGAATGAAAACAAGTGCCAAATCAGACCCGACGTGCTGTGGACAGGAACAGGAAACAGACAGTTTCAATACTTTGTGGCTGCAATTCTGGAGAATATGTGTCTGCAGGTTTTAGCAAGTGAAGTTATAGTGATGTTAAAAGCACAAGAATGCAATCATTTTAAAGGGATACTTCACCGATTTAGCATTAAGCTTTGTATCAGTAGAAACACCGTAGTATTTTTGCTTCCCTCACTCATGTCCCCCTGAGACGAGAGATCTCTGTATTGTGGGTCTGGAAAAAAAATCTTCCGATGACGTAAAACGACGATTTTTGCGTCATCGGAAGATTTTTTGCCCAGAGGCTATGGACTACAGCCAGTACTAGGAGCTACTTCCACATTCTTTCAACCCGCCCATAGGGGGTTGGACTGTCGTCTTTCCCCGAGTATTCCCGAGGCAAAACGAGGGTCAGCCATCTTGAAGCATCGCTAACAGGCTCCGTCTTTTCAACAGAAAACTTTTACAACAATTATGTGCATTCAAACTACCGCACATGTGTACCACCGGGATACATTGGTACAGATCGGAGAACGTTAGTATTACTTGTTATTGTCTCCTTCACGAGTGAAAATGGGGTGCCTCTGTTTCAGATGCTCCTACATTGCTGTTGTGCTGGTGTGGTATGCCAACTCCATTTGGCAAAGAGCGCAAATAACGACACCTTTTACGCTTGGGACTAAATTTGAAGTATTCCCATACCTTCGATGATTTAGGCGAGCGGTTTTTTTAGGACTTTTTCTTTTATTGGGGCTTTTTGCAGGGCTTTGTTGGGAATTATGTGAGGAGGTTGCTGTTTCGTTCTCCATTCTGCAATGTTTTGGTCTCCCACGTGTGTGTGGTGAGCTGTTCCGAAGCGCTGATGCAAAATTTTGACGTTGACGCATCGCTACAGGCCTATTAAATGCCGACCATTCTAAATTCCACGCAAATTTACGACTGTGTTTATTAATCGTGTTTACAGTCCACCAAGTGCTAATACTAGTATGCGTTAGCCGAACTTTACAGCATACCTGTCAATTATCCCGTTTTGGCCGGAAAGTCCCGTATTTTACCCTTCTTTCCCGCCGTCCTCCCGTATTAGTATTTTCCCGTAAATCTCCCGTATTTTAACCTGCGTTATTAAAAAATAATAATAGCCCGGGCCCGAGCGGAGTAAAAAAAACAAAAAAAAACATTCCCAATCTGAGCTCTGTCACTAGCCTCGCGATAACTGCCACCTGCAGTAGGCAGTAGCCTACTACAGGTACTGTAGGTGGCATTTGTCGTGAGGTTAGTGTGTGAGGTCAGATGAGTGACAACGCGGGGAAAAAAAACCAGACGGATGATGGACGCTACGACAGGGACGGTGCGCTGCCAAAACTTCTGAAGGCTTTACTATGCATTCCCCATAGCAATGTAAGTTGAGAAAGGATGTTTAGCATGGTACGAAAAGATTGTTACAGAGAATGACGTTAGACCACAGAACTGTCTGTGCTCTACTCTCATGTAAAATGAACCACTCTGGCCCAGCCCACAAATACACTCCTTCCAAAACAGTCTTAAAGAATGCAAAGTCTGCAACAAATTTGTACAATAACTCACTAAAAGATTAAGAAATGTTATGTGAAATGAAAAGAAAAACTGTAAAAGAAAAGCAATATGAAATGAAAAGAATGTGTGGAATGAAAATAAAATGTAAATGTAAAGACAAGCAATGTTATAAATTGTAAATGTTTTCAGCATTCTGCATCAAGTGGTGATTTTAGCTTGTACACCGGTCTTAAAATGTAAGGGATACTGGAGCCTGGTTGGGGTGGTGGGACTGCTCGCGGTGGGCGCCGAAAAATTTCCCTTATTTTCAAATCCAAAACTTGACAGGTATGCTTTACAGAGCATATGTGTGTGCACTAAATGTAGCCTGTTTCGTAAGTCGTTTTTATATAATGTCGTTTTTATACATTTTAAATGTGTAACACCACTTGAGCCATGGTGAAACGTTGTTTCGTGTATATGGTTGAAATGACAATAAAACACACTTGAGTTGAGTTGAATGCTGCCTCACTGTCTGTAAACAGTAGGCGTGGCTTGGGGGTGGAGTCTAGCAGCGAAGCAAGTGCATTCTGGGATTTGGTGTCTTTCATCCATATGAGCCAGAAACACATTTTCTGGCTTATCTCGGCCTAGAAGGAACCAATTTCTATAATTTTTTCACATTTCTACTACATAAGTGACCCAATTTAAAAATATATTCGTCTTTCCAACGGTGAAATATCCCTTTAAGCAGAAAGTAGAGCGATTAAGTGGTACCACAACAATTAAAATACCTTCATATTACTTTAACCCTTTGCCTGAAAAAAAAGCATGGGCACTGAACCTTGTATTTACAGTAGAGATGCACCGATTACAACTTTCTAGGCAGATTACGATTTTCTTTGAGTTAGGCCAGCCGATACCGATTTTAGCCGATTCACATTTCATTTTTTCTAACCACTTTACAGCACACACAAATATTTTATATTTATTTTCTATCTTTTCTTTAATAGAACATAGAAAATTTTTTGAACAGATAATGGATCACTATAAAATAGAACTATATAAATTACTCCTGGTTTGGGAAATTCACATACATCTAAAGTGCAATGTTAGAACCATTTCCTTCTTTTCACATCCAATGTCCAACTAAAAATGATTGTGGTTTTTGGTGTTGTCCCTCCACGCCCTACTTTTTCCTTGCAGGTGTTGCATATTGCAAATGGTAAAGTTGAGAGAAAGGAAAAAGTGACTGTGCTGTGGCGTCCGTGTGTGCTTGCGTCCTTGAGAACTGTAACTCGTAGAACTTCTGTTGTCAGTTAATTGTAGCGTTGACCGGCATGAAATCGGCATATGTCAGACTGACCTGCCGGTCGCCGGTCATGGCCGAGTACGCGAAAACCGGCCAATTCCGGTCACCGGCCGCTCTATCGGTGCATCTCTAGTTTACAGTCAAGTTTAAGTATCAATTTAAGTTGGAAAAGCAAACAAGTGTTCTCAGCACAACAAACTACAACAGGCAACAGACACTTTCTAACAGAAATGTGTGTTCAGATGTTCAGCTGGTGTTATCTATTAGATAACTCTTAACACTTGGCCTTGAATGAAAAATAGTCCTGTGTCTCTAAAGCCCGGGACACACGGGGCCGATTATCGGCCGTTGGACAGTGTGGCGAGGTCAGTGACTCGAGTCTGTTCGGTGTGTCCCGTGCCGTCGTCAGTCTGGGGGGATGTCGGCGTTCATTTTGGCCGCCGACCTGACATGTTCAGTTGGAGGCAGGGCAGTCGGGACTCACCCGGAAATGGGGAGCGGAATGAGGTGACTAGAGTCTCTCAAAATCTGACGAAAATCTTTTAAACTGACCTTTGTTGAGCTGAAATGAAGACCGATTCAGCAACTGCACGGCCTATTTCTCGTTTAAAATGTTTTCAGAAACACGTTTCGGTGAACTATTTTAGTACAATATGAGATCGTATTCTGAACGAGCCGCCGTGACAGTCTGGCTTTGACTTTCCGGAGAAAACAAACCCATGTGACGCGTTCGTCCAACCAGCTGCCGGTTGTCATTTCTTGGGCAACAATACAGAGTAGCACCGCCTGCTGCTATGGAGACGTATTACGTTTCTCAAGTCGGTGTCGCCTCAGTCCCGAGGCAGTTTTTTGGACCTCGGGGACCCGACTGATCATTTCCACTGGCTTTTCTGCCGAGGGTCGGCCGTCTGGTTGGTGTGTAACCACTTTTAAAGAAAGCAGTGTACCGTCTTCTTAAAAGAGCTCCACCTCAGTTATTTATGGTTTACTTGTGGGTTCTTTGAAAAAGTTATAATCTCTCTGAATAACAACCATAAAACTTTATATAGGACCTGTAATGAGTTTGTGTCCGATCTTTGTAAGATAAAGCCATCTAAGGTTCACATTTGATGAAGTAGTCTTATCAGCTCTTGGTTTTCCCTGGCTCTTGATTTTAAAAGAAAGGGATTCACATATGGGTTTGTGTGGTTTGTTGTGCTCAGTCTGCTTTCAGCCAGGTTTCATGTTTCGGTCTTCTGAGCTGCCCGTAAACATCCCAGGGCTGATCAACTCACCCACGTCACTTCCACTGACCAGTGCCTATTAATCACTGCTACATATCTTAGCCTCACATGCGTACTAATAAATCTTTGACTGTCTGACATTTAACCGGTCTGTTGGTGAGGAGGCAGGGTGAGAATAGCAGTCAAGTGATATGGCCAAAATCTTCTATCCCGACATACATCATTTCATATCTCGATAACGATACAGCATGTTTTCTTGTAATTTAATAAATAAAGATTCTATATGAATTAACCATATCGTTAACTCCTGTGTGAATTAAGGTGCTCTAAGCGACGTTGGGTGACGTTACTTCTTGTTGAAGGTCAAAGTATTTTCAAACAAAAACGGAGGCTAGCTCGCCCCTCCCTCCTTCTCATACAGTCCCCTCCCCCTCCCTTCTGTGCTTCCTTGCACTAACCCCCCAAACCCCAAAATCCTTCTTGTCAGTTATTGGCTGGAACATTGTTTGTTATGTTTGGTGGTGCAGGTTGGCCAGTTTGTTTTTATTGCGGTTTGTGGAGCCAGAGACCGCGGGTTTATTTTTTTTATTTTTTATTTTTTTTAAACAGTGTGTTCAGGGGACAGGCAGCTAGCAGATAGTCAGGAGAGGTTTGCTGTATGTGACAAAACATGTAGCCTAAAAAAATTAGTGACATCGCTTAGAGCACCTTTAAATACTACAAATGAGAAAGCGATAAGTATTTTCTCATTTTATTAAGAACTTGTGTGAAATGAAGGTAACCTGCAAGCAGGCATGAAAATGGGTCAGGGGTGAAAAAGGTGAGAAAGATATTACCCCTCTAGGGGGGTCCGGAGGCATGCTCCCCCGGAAGAAAATTTTAAATATTCCACATTTTAAAGCATCAATCTGATGCATTTTGAGATGTATTTTTTGCCAACCAACAGTGTAATATTTCAATATGCACTCATTAAAGTTAATTTGACTGGCAAAACAGTTAAAGTCCTTCTGAAATTACACAATAATAAAAGTCATAATTTTTAAGAACTAAAAAGTTTTGGATCAATTTTTACTTCTTCCAACCATATGTTGAATAAATTGTCAATGTGGATTTACATATTGCAATATCATAATCCTACAATGAATCATTGTGAAAACTAAACTTTACTACTTGTGCCAGGTCATCATCAAAAAAGCGAATTAGTACATTCATGATTTTGTCCATGTTGATATTAGCTGCTTCATTTACATTTATTAAAAATGTAGCATTGTTTATTTTTTCATATAGCTAGATGTCTAGACTCTGGGACAAGGCTGTTATGTTTAAATACCTGCCATGCTAATTCCAAACAGACAGCTTTGTCAAGGCAGTTTGGGCTTCAGATAGCTTTTACAAATCAGCTTTTACCCCCCCTCCCCCCTTAAACATTTTCTCATCGAATCTACACAATTCACGTAGGTCACCTATTTTGGTTTCAAAACGGCGAATTTCGCCGAAAGGTGAATGATTTTCATGTCTGTGCAAGAATCAGAATGTAATAAGTCAACCAAGTTACGTAAACATTACCATAACGCAATATTTCACATTAAGGTTTCTATATTGTCATATCACACAGCCCCACTCTTCAGACTTTGCATGCATGCAGGCCGACAAAACTTAAATAAAAGCATGGGCCTTGTTGCCTTACGCAGAACTGAGAGAGCACTGGCGCACTGTGATTATGTCAAAGTTATCCTGAGGTAGTATGTCACATTTGCTGTTTGACATAACAGGCAAAACTAAATATTAGCCATTTCCACAAATCAAAGATTTTAGCTTAAGGTTTTTCAGATAATCACGAAGTTAGATTTGCACTTCCGTTAAATGACAGTACTGTACATTGTGAAAGGCAGGCTATTGCAATTACACAACAGGAAACTACAAAGAAGTAGATGGTCTTACCACTTGCAGAGCACATCTTTTCTCATTGCAGGCACCGTAGTCTCCAAACACCACCACAATCAGCATCACTGAGCCCAGAGCAATCAGTACAGTCACAGCTGATAAATAAAATAAAAATGAAGAGAGAGACACAGATCTGTGATGAAATATGTATTAATCAAGTCCAATCTTCATGCATTGTTTTGGGGAGAAATGACACAAATGTGCGTAACTTATGTACTGACCGATAACAAATGCACTTGAGTTGAAGTCCTCGATTTGAAAGATGCCTCTGGTGCTGTCGCTGAGCCTCAGCCACAAGCCGAGACCCAAAAAGGCAAAGCCCACCAACTGACAAACACAAATCAAAATGAAGCCACATTTCTCACAACATGGTTTCACGTCAAATCTGTACATGGTTGTGGTCAGATGTAATATTTTCGGGGCGGACAGCTGAACATGACTTTTTATTCACACTGTGTATAAGCACAGGGGGCATGTCGGGGCACAAAAATATCCTTTAAGAGAACAAAGTCACAGAATGAAACCAGCTGTGGGACACTTAGGTAAACACCTGGCAAACAACCAAAATACACTGAAACACAATGAAACACTTGACAAGACAGCACATGAAAAGCACAAAAGAGCAAGTTAAAACAGAGGGTGAATAAATGCCATCTCTCTTTTGGTTTCCTTTCATCTAAAAAAGGGTCCACCTTTTCGGTCCCGTTTGTTTCTTGTATGTATGCATGTATGTATTATGGCATTGATACCCGACCCGAGCCCGACGGGCCGGGCAGATATTTAGAAATTATGGTCGGGTTCGGGTCGGGCTCGGTCACATCAGCGTGATAAGGCATTTGTTGTAAAATGGTGCTGTGGCTCCTTTAAGAGAGCTCAGTGTGTGTGGAAAGTGGGCAGAAGAGAGAGAGAGAGAGAGAGGAAGCAGACGTGTTGTAGATGTGACCAGAGCAGAGTTGGTGGAATAAGTTGAAGTTTTGCTCACGTTGCCCAACGTTATTAATTTTATAATGTCGGCCCTGGAGGTAACGAGTCTCCCCTGGTTTTCTGATCACGGTCGGAAACGAAGCGAGCAGGGGAGGTTAACACGTTGAACATTTTAACAGTTTATTAACATGGGCTTGTTGCCCCGTGTGAGCTGATGCCCTCATCTGTTGACATTTCCGAATGCCTTCCTACAGTTGCTTAATAAAAGCTTTCCACACAAAAACGCAGCGTCTACATGTGTCATTAGTATGAGGGGTAGGACACGAATTTCTTAATACCTGTCGGACGTGGGCCGGGCTCGGACAGAAAAATTCAGTCCGATCCGGACTCTAGTTAGTTAGAGATAGATTATATATATATATATATATATATATATATATTGTGTATATGTATAGTATATACACACACACCACACACACACACACACACACACACACACACACACACACACATATACACACACAGTTTTGTTTTTAAGATAATTTTTTGGGCTTTTCCATCTTTAATGGACAGGACAGCTAGGTGAGAAAGGGGAGAGGGGGGGGGAGACGTGCAGGAAATCGTCACAGGTCGGATTCGTCTGTTCATTTTTTGTTTGGTGTGTGGAAGTAAAAGCAACAATGTTATGTTTTGTCTGTTGCTTGTTATTAGTGCATTGATTGTTGTGGATTACAGATGGCTGGAAAAAAAGAAACATTTATTTATAAAAATAATAAATCTTGTTGGTTATTAAGACCGTAGAGACAGGGTAGTGTATTGTTAGAAAGTAGGAAGTAAATCTTTAAGCACTGACAGGTGTTGTTTATTCCAATAAATGAAAGTGGCCCTAGCCTTAGTTGGTATTCAGCAGAAACGAAACCTAATAGGAGCCAACAGACAAACCTCCATCTTCCTTTATTTTTTTTTTTCATGGGAACTTACAATACCCCCCGCAATATGCACACACAAGGAGGAATGTAGGTGTGTGTGTGTGTGTGTTTCCAAACTATGTGGTGATTTGGCAGACTTACCGCAAAGATAGCGTTGAAAATGAAGAGGGTATACTTGCAGAAGAGGCCACATCCATCCAGCGCCATGATGAAAACTGGGATGTTTTGCTGCGTGTAACGTTACTTGGGGAGGTCTGTAAAGGTGTGCACACGGTAAAAAAACACAAAAAAAAAAAAACAATTACCTCATCATTTCTGACGCGATATTGTAAAAATATATATACATATACAAACGCATGTAGCCTACTAAAACTTCTTAGGGTTATAAGTATATGTAAATGTCGTATTGAACAATTTGGTAATACGTTTAAACACCTTAACAGCGCTCTTCTTTTAAATAGACCTAAATCATTGAGTAATATGGCAGCCATGCTACACACGACATTAACTCCGAACGAAAAGAAATACCTGGATTTGTTGAAGGTTTTCGCGGTCTCTCTCTCTCTCCTCAAGCTCCTAGTGGGAAGAAAAACATCTACAGGTACACGTTTGCTGCGTGCTCTTTTAACAGCCACAATGTGCGTCACGTGGCCGCCACTTTGACCTCGCTCGGTCTTTCATTGGCTGAGAGGCGTGACTGACATGAGCTAACACCTATGAGCAGGCGGCGGGGGGGCCAGGGGGGGGGGGGAAAAAAGGGGGGAGGGGAAGGGGGGGGGGGGTTGTGTTTTTTGGTTTTTTTTTTTGAAAGGAAGAATGAAACTTAAGGAACTGAGGTGACCCCATTAGTGACTCTTTTCAACGCTGGCTTCAATCTCAAGGTATACTGCTGTCAATTCAAGCTGGAATATTTTTAAAGGATAAGAATTTAGAGTTCTTGATAAATAACTTGAACATTGTATTCATATAGTTCAGAAGTATTTAAAGGTCACACCCCACATCAACGGCTGGAAAAATGAGCTTTGCTACATCTCTTCAATGCATGACAAAGGAAAACGCGAAGAGACTCTTTTATTTGTTGGACTTACATTCCCTACTTGACTAAAAAAGACCCCCAGTATCTTTATTTTCTTTATAATAATAATAATAATTTATACTTTATTAATCCCGCAGGGGGAAATTCCAATGTTTTCACTCTGTTGTTATTACACACATTACACACAGGTCTGAATTACACACACATGCTCAGAACCTATACATGCACTAATGGAGAGATGTCAGAGTGAGGGAGCTGTTTATTTGTTATGTTTTGTTATATATATTGTCTCTACCTCAAAGCTGTCAACACTTTTTTTGACAAATGTACAAACACATTGTGCTTTGATTGTATCTCTATTATACAGTAAAGAATAATGAAAAAAAAAATACTTAAGGAAATGAGAGCTACGGAATGTTAAAGGCTGAGTACGATTTTTTTGATGATTTGATGTGACGCAAATATCAAATGAATTCATAGACAAATGCAGGGCCAAATCAACATTGTAGCCCATTCACATTCTTTATCCTGAAGAAGTGTATCAACAGAGTAATGGAGAGTTTAGACCCTGGGCAATGTGAAACGTAAACCCTGAGAACATAGAAAGGAAATAAAGGACAGGAAATGTGTGCAATCTCTACCTCCCCCTCTATCTACTTTGCTCCAGGGGCGGGTCTAGAGGGGGGGCCCGGGGTGGCCCCCCCCCCCCCCCTCTAGACCTCACTTTGCTGCCTGTTCTGCAAATCGCTGCCTTTTCATTTGGAAAATGGATATACTTTAAAAAGACATTGAATGGCAACTGTGTACTTTGTTTTTCAGGCCAGATTAGAAGTAGAAACATATTGAATTTACTGTAGAGCACTTGTTGCTGTAAGAAATAAATTGTGTATTGTACTTTATTTCTGTTCTATTTCCTATTATCTGAAAACTACGGAGCCCCCCTGGTCCCACTTTGTCAAAAAAAATTAATTATAACTATCTCGTGGCCACGAGATAATTCTTCTTCATATTTTATAGCCTATATTTATACTTTTTACATGTATATATGTCACAAAGTGGAGCCAGGCAGCCAGAGTTTTCTTATGTTGTATATAGTGTGGTGTTTCGGGTGTTTTATTTTGTATTATGAATGGCTGAGACACAAGGAGGAAAGAGGAGCGGATAGAGAGCGAAAAAGAAACGTTGGGGACGGAGCACAGATAGACGGGCAGGACAGCGGAGCCGGAGCCGGAGGACAGCTGTGGATGTTTGGAGGATCGGCGCGTTGGCGTTGTGCGAGTGCGATTTGGGCAAAAATAGAAAATCTGATCAGAAATTAAGAATCAATCCACTAAGCACCAACTGCAAAGTTTAATTTTAAATGAATGTAGCCTACTGGCAGTCTGGCACACGTGGGTGCTCAGTATTTTCCGTGGGTGCTCGAGCTCCAGAGCACCCACGGTATCGGCGCCTATGCTCCTGATGAGATCTGCCTCAGGTGCACTGAGAGGAGTCTTCCGTTCTGTGCCAGGCAAACCAAAACACCACACTATATACAAAATAAAACACCCGAAACACCACACTATATACAACATAAGAAAACTGTGGCTGCCTGGCTCCACTTTGTGACATATATACATGTAAAAAGTATAAATATAGGCTATAAAATATGAAGAAGAATTATCTCGTGGCCACAAGATAGTTATCTTGAGGCCACAAGATAGTATCTCGTGGCCACAAGATAGTTATAATTAATTTTTTTGACAAAGTGGGACCAGGGGGGCTCCGTAATTTTTATACGGTTCTGTGAAAAAAACCTTCCCAGCCCTTGTCACATGACCAATTAATGTTTCCGCATATCCAAATGTTTGCCTTAAAAGCCCATAGAAAATGTGTATTGCATTTGGATATACAATTTGTTTAAAAAAAAGAAAGTTACATTAATAATGAATGTGATGTTTTTTTTGTTGTTGTTTTTTTAGCAAAATTGAATTGTGTTGTTCTATCCGATCCAATATTTCCTATATTTCTAAGCAGATTTTCTATGCTGTATTCTGATAAAATCCCCTGTGCACCCCCTGAATGATTATTGGTCCCCACTGTGCCACCCCACTTTAAAAATCCTGGCCTCGCTCACACCCAGCCACCCACACGCACACGCACGTGCACGCACACACACACGCACATGCACGCACACACACACACACAATGTACACAATTCAACAGGATGCATTGCTCCCTTGTAGTAGCCTACTGACGCTGTTTGTGTGATAAACTTTGATTGTATCAGGACTAGTACTTTCATGCAAATTCTGGACTCCTGGCTCTGTTGATTTACATATTCTCCTTGTCAACTCATTCAATAATAATAATGCATGTCATATAATTCTGGTAAATAAGGGTAAACTACTGTAATCAGAAAATGAAAGTGCCAACCCACCCACTTACACTTCCTCTGTATTTATTCATTCCTTTACCTCTACCTCTAGTTATATACAGTACAGTATAAAAACAGTATCAGGCAGTATTACAGTAAATGTGCAAATAGCTTGAAAAAAGTAATAACACAATTCACTAAAAAAAAAAACAATAGTAAAATGTGAGAAAACAAAGACTGGTAGAAAGCTCATACTTTACTCTTACATACTTTATATACTATTACATATATTATATACATACTTTACAGATATAAGCTACACATCTTTTGTGGGTGTAAATAGTTGAAGATGTAAGGTGTTTTTTTTCCAGCAGTGTTTGTGTTCAGTGAACGTCACACAGTGTGGTCAGGAAGTGTTGGTGGTTTCCAGAAAACTCAGTTAACACACAAACAAGTGGTTTAACCCCACAGTGTGTAAGCATCAGCCAATGCTAAAACACCATGTGCTAGCTGCTAATTAAAGGGGCGCTATGCAGTTTTAGCAATTTCTTTGCTGTTTTCTCGCAGGTTTCTCTATAGAGCTCCCCCTACAGCTTCGGAATAGATATTTGGCAGCTCCTGTGTTTACCAAGGGGGTAATGCAGCGTTCTATTTACCTCTGAACTCTGATTTTCCGAGGTCAAAGTCGGAAACACGCCCCCTTGACCTCAGTTCGGAACTCGGACAACCTCGCAGTAGCCCGAGTTCAAAATCCAACATGGCTGCCCCCTGTATCAACAGTAGTGAAAGCTGCAGTAACATAAAGTTATAAGCACTTCTGTCTTATTTGTGTCACTAAATCAGTCGTTCACACAGGCATGTTCAACTTCTATCTGTGGACATGTTGTTACGCTGTTTGCATGCACAAAAAACGGCGTGATGCGTTGTTATCTGGTATTGCTAACGATAGCTAACCGGGCTAGAGCTAACGAAAACAATGAAAATCCGACTTTTAAATAGAACGCATTCAAATCGGGCGTGACGTCATTCTGAGTTCCGAGGTAAATACAACACGGCATAAGCTTCTCCTCGGAACGCGTAGCTCCTATGGCGCCATTTTGATGCTAACCAGCCATCACCTCCTGTTAGCTTCCCATTGACTCCCATTCATTTTGACGTCACTTTGACAGCGAATAACTTTACATCTGAAGCGTTTAAAGACTCTATTTGTCCATTGTTTATTTCTAAAGAAACACGACAATGTATAAAAGGCTCCATTACCTTGTACCTCACGTTATGGCTCCGTAGCAGACGCTTTTGTAAAAATAGGCTAACGATTGTGTCATAACCACGCAATTTACTGTCGCAAAGTAGATGAATTATGGTGCATTCTTTTTGTCCACCGAAGTCTATCTACAAGTCGTTTTCCGGAGTTACGAACCGGAAGTTGCAAAAAGAGCGCCCCCGAGGTCGTATTTACGACTCGTCAAGTCGTCTGAACTCAGAGGACCCCGAGTTCACTTTCAAAGATGGCTACGTCGTGCATCACACGTAGTAAACATTGTGGTTTTCTACAATTTTAAGCACTTTTGTCTTTGTTGTAACCAAATGAAGAAGTCGTACACATAGTACTGTATACTGCTACCTATAGGCATGTCTCTACAGTCTTATTAGGAGTTAAACATAGCTGTATGCACTGCTACCTATAGGCATGTCTCTACAGTCTTATTAGGAGTTAAACATAGCGCTGTATACTGCTACCTATAGGCATGTCTCTACAGTCTTATTAGGAGTTAAACATGCTGTATACTGCTACCTATAGGCATGTCCTACATCTTATTAGGAGTTAAACATAGCCGTATACTGCTACCTATAGGCGTGTCGCTACAGTCTTATTAGGAGTTAAACATAGCGCTGTATACTGCTACCTATAGCATGTCTCTACAGTCTTATTAGGGGTTAAACATAGCCTATATACTGCTACCTATAGGCATGTCTCTACAGTCTTATTAGGAGTTAAACATAGCACTGCTATACTGCTACCTATAGGCATGTCCTACAGTCTTATTAGGGGTTAAATATAGCGCTGTATACTGCTACCTATAGGCATGTCTCTACAGTCTTATTAGGAGTTAAACATAGCGCTGTATGCACCTACCTATAGGCATGTCTCTACAGTCTTATTAGGAGTTAAACATAGCGCTGTATACTGCTACCTATAGGCATATCTCTACAGTCTTATTAGGAGTTAAATAGCTAGCCGTATACTGCTACCTATAGGCATGTCTCTACAGTCTTATTAGCAGCATAAAAGCTGTATACTGCTACCTAATAGGCATGTCTCTACAGTCTTATTAGGAGTTAAATATAGCGCTGTATACTGCTACCTATAGGCAGTCGCGCTACAGTCTTATTAGGAGTTAAACATAGCGCGTATACTGCTATCTATAGGCATGTCTCTACAGTCTTATTAGGAGTTAAACATGGCGCTGTATACTGCTACCTATAGGCATGTCTCTACAGTCTTATTAGGAGTTAAACATAGCGCGCTGTATACTGCTACCTATAGGCATATCGCTACAGTCTTATTAGGAGTTAAACATAGCGCTGTATACTGCTACCTATAGACATGTCTCTACAGTCTTATTAGGAGTTAAACATAGCGCTGTATACTGCTATCTATAGGCATGTCTCTACAGTCTTATTAGGAGTTAAACATAGTGCTGTATACTGCTACCTATAGACATGTCTCTACAGTCTTATTAGGAGTTAAACATGGCTGTATACTGCTACCTATAGGCATGTCGCTACAGTCTTATTAGGAGTTAAACATGCGCTGTATACTGCTACCTATAGGCATGTCGCTACAGTCTTATTAGGAGTTAAACATAGCGCTGTATACTGCTACCTATAGACATGTTGCTACAGTCTTATTAGGAGTTAAATATAGCGCTGTATACTGCTACCTATAGACATGTTGCTACAGTCTTATTAGGAGTTAAATATAGCGCTGTATACTGCTACCTATAGGCATGTCTCTACAGTCTTATTAGGAGTTAAACATAGCACTGTATACTGCTACCTATAGGCATGTCTCTACAGTCTTATTAGGAGTTAAACATAGGCGCTGTATACTGCTACCTATAGACGTATCGCTACAGTCTTATTAGAGTTAAATATAGCGCTGTATACTGCTACCTATAGGCATGTCTCTACAGTCTTATTAGGAGTTAAACATAGCGCTGTATACTGCTACCTATAGGCATGTCTCTACAGTCTTATTAGGAGTTAAACATAGCTGTATACTGCTACCTATAGGCATGTCTCTACAGTCTTATTAGGAGTTAAATATAGCACTGTATACTGCTACCTATAGGCATGTCTCTACAGTCTTATTAGGAGTTAAATATAGCCTGTATACTGCTACCTATAGGCATGTCTCTACAGTCTTATTAGGAGTTAAATATAGCCTGTATACTGCTACCTATAGGCATGTCGCTACAGTCTTATTAGGAGTTAAACATAGCCCTGTATACTGCTACCTATAGGCATGTCTCTACAGTCTTATTAGGAGTTAAACATAGCGCTGTATACTGCTATCTATAGGCATGTCTCTACAGTCTTATTAGGAGTTAAACAAGTGCTGTATACTGCTACCTATAGACATGTCTCTACAGTCTTATTAGGAGTTAAACATAGCGCTGTATACTGCTACCTATAGGCATGTCGCTACAGTCTTATTAGGAGTTAAACATAGCTGTGTATACTGCTACCTATAGACATGTTGCTACAGTCTTATTAGGAGTTAAATATAGCGCTGTATACTGCTACCTATAGACATGTTGCTACAGTCTTATTAGGAGTTAAATATAGCGCTGTATACTGCTACCTATAGACATGTTGCTACAGTCTTATTAGGAGTTAAATACCGCCTGATTAGTTATTTTGTAGCTTGTGCAGCTGAAATTGGCTAGAGACGCTCGGTTGCTATATGACAACAATGGCTTTAAGCCGAGTCTTGAGCAGAAAGCAGAGCAGTAGCCTTACGTTAACGTTAATCAATACGTAATTTTCATGTATCAAACTGTTAGATATATTTGTGTAATATGTCAATAACTGGGTGAATAGAATCCTAAATGTTACTAAAAATGTTACAAAAATCCATCTTTTCTCCGACTCGTAGTATTGTGTGACAAAAAGAACGCAACAACCCGCGGTTATTCGTTTTTCGACACGGATGTGACGTCACGCTCGAGCTACTAGTCGCGATTACAAGACAAAAAGAACGCACCATTACCGTATAGTACAGGAGAAGCTCGCAGACAGTTTCGACTTACATCAGCTGTTTAAGTATAATTACTAATGTTAACTAGCATTTTAGTTTGTGATACAATATCTAAAGTGAACAAGCCACGCCCTATGCCAGTTAACATCAGTAAAATGAGAATTCCAGAAACATTTCCCACAAGGTGTTATTTTCTAATGTGCTTATTAGTACAAGTGCTGCTCATAATATCCATATCCAAATTAAAACCAGTAACTTCATTTTGTTCATTAATTCTAATATGCCATTAGGTTTAGATTTGAAAACTGAATTATATTCTTTGAACGTTATTGGGAATGCTTTCTCTCTGAGAAAAGATTCATAATTAAGTAATTGACTATTACAATCAAAAAGATCTTTTACGAAAATAATATCTCTATCGATCCATTTCTGCAAATAGAGTGACTTGTTCCCCCTAGTGATGCGTTCATTATTCCATAAGATAGACTTGTGTGGAGAAAAGTTGTGGGAAATGACATAGCTTCCAGGCCAAAAGAGCTTGTTGATAAAATTGGGATAGTTTTAACGGCAATCTTGATCTTAATATTGTAGTTACATTTTAATAAAAATGTAAGACCTCCTACACTATATGCTCTCAAACATTCCTTCAACCATTTCACCTTAAAGGTGTAATTCAAGTCCAAAAAGTCCAGAAGTTCAAATCCACCTTCATCCTTACAACCATAGAGCACAGCTTACCTACAATGCTTTCCTAGCTTTCTGCTTCTTTCTGCCATGACGATAGTGTGAAAAACTCCATTGCTACCTTGTTCTTACAGCTAGCTGTTCCTGGATGTGTGCAGTGCCTAAAGCAATTTGCGCGATACTTCCTGGTGCTGAGGCTGCCGGCTTGCCGGCCGAAAGTTGCAAGGGTGGTTTTTCCGCTAACAGTCGCTAGGGGGGAGCGAGACGACCACCATTCAACTCGAAAAAAAAGTCATATAACCATTCCAATGACTCCGAAGCTGTTTACTTAAAGTAAAGAAAAGCTAAAAACAAACTGCATAGTTCCCCTTTAAGTTAGCTTGCAAACTGTAAAACAGTGACCTGCACAAATCTATATAACCAAGATTAGAGGTGTGAATCTTCACTGATCTCCCGATTCGATTACGATTATCATGTCAGCGATTCAATTCGATTCGATATCTCGATGCATCACGATGCGTCAAATAAATGTTTCTATTAAAGCCATGTAGGATATTTCATTCATAGCTTTTCAAGCTTCAAAAACCAAACATTCTGCAGTGCTCTAACACTAAATAAATTGGATACATAAAACTATACAGCACTGAGCACATGGCACTTCCTGAATGTGCAAAACATAAGAGAATATGTAGACAGAAATGTTGTTAGGCCTATATTAAATTGTAAACAGAAATAATCGATTATGAGCCGGCCGATTATTGATGCAGCATCATCCATGTCCACGATTAGATGCATCGATTATTTGATTAATTTCAACACCTCTAACCAAGATATATGGGAGGTGAAATTACATATACAATACTTCAAAAACACTCATTTGTCTTTAAAATCAGCAAAGTACTGTGTGTGTGTGTGTGTGTGTGTGTGTGTGTGTGTGTGTGTGTGTGTGTGTGTGTGTGTGTGTGTGTGTGTGTGTGTGTGTGTGTGTGTGTGCCTTCTTCTAGGCCTGCAACTTGATTATTGTCATTATCCATTCAGCTGATGATTATTTCCTTGATTAATCTTTTGTCTATAAAATAGTAATGGCAAATAGTGGGAAATGCCAATCACCATTCCCCAGAGCCTAGCACTTTACACTTTAATTGTCTTGTTTTATCCATCGAAAACCCAAAGAGAATATGTTTACTATCAAAATTAAAAAGCCAGAATCAGATGTTTGACTTTTCTGCTTGAAAAATGACTGAAATGCTTAATTGTTTATCAAATAGTTTTTGCTGTTTTTCTGTGTTTCAGCTCTAAACTAAACACTGTGGAGGCTGGGTGACATCTCTGAAAAACTTGTTTATGAAAGTGAAGGTGTTACTGACCTGTTATACTGGTGTGCACAAATTAATTGTACAAAAAAAAGAAAACACACCAAAGGACATATGCTACCAGTGTATATCTATTAAAGTGTGCAACGTGAAGACTACAGGAACTGTAGAGGAGATACACAGCTCCACTATAAAATACAGATGTTCCTACAGATACCATGGTGTATTTTTCACAACCAATATCTTTTCATGACCTGTGAGGTCTGTGGCTGTGTTGTGTAAGAGAGAGAGAGAGAGAGAGAGAGAGAGAGAGAGAGAGAGAGAGAGAGAGAGAGAGAGTAATGGCTTCTGCGAGCTCTCACTGCAGCCTCCGTCAGTGAAACAGGCGGCTTTGTGGAGTGATGCGACCTCACCTGTCGTCCATCATTGCAGGGTTCAGTGGGTGGCGGAGGGACAGGTAGCAGGAGAGAGACAGAGGTTGATAGAGTGAGTGACTCAGAGGGAGAGAAAAAAAGCACACACACATTACACTACGCCCTTAGCTTCTTATATGCACACACAAACACACACATTTACACCTCGACAGTCGGCCGAAAGTGACAGCAATCATTTGGTAAAGTGAGAAGTGAGAATTCAATGCAGATTTTATCACATAGGTGTGTGTGTGTGTGTGTGTGTGTGTGTGTGTGTGTGTGTGTGTGTGTGTGTGCTGTGTGATAGCAAATACACAGCATTACTCTCTCTAATGTTAGTGCACTCTCTCAGTTAGTGCACCTTTGCACCCATAACCTTTCTACACAACAGCAGTAATATTTGATTAGTTTTTTTCATGAATTATATGACAACGATTTCACAAGAGAGTAGTGATTTTTCTTCTTTCAAGATGGAAATGCCCTTCCCTCCAGGGCGCTCTATCATGTAAGACCCACCAGGGGGCGCAAAAACATAAAAAAACAACCCATGACTGTACTGTATTTCATTCCTTCAAAATAATCCAACTCAGAGACTGCAGGACTTTTCAAATTATGATTTGTATTATATTTCCGTCCTTGAAACCTTTGGTTATTAGGTGGGTTTATTTTACTTAAATTAGCCATGCTCCAGAAATACATAGACAAACTAAATATAATTCATGGTATAATATATGTCTGTATATCATAATGTCTTGAACAATTGGGATTTAAACTCTCATGCAAATAGGCTACATTAAATAATTTCCCAATTTTACAATCCATTGTGTGAATGTAAAGACATTAGAGACATGGTGTTATGATAGGCCTTCTGCGTTTGCAGACCTTTGGATGTTAAATAAATAAATGTATAACTCCTCTGCTTATGTACGTATAGGCCTACACGCATATGAAAAAAATAGTCCTGTGGTCAATTTTTTGTTTTATATATATATATATATGTATATATAATTTGTATGTGACTTTTGTCCGTCTTGTTTGTAGACCTTCTTTTTTTAAATATTCTTTCATTATTCTGACATAATTAGTAGTACATCGTTTAGCAGTGTTATTATGAGCAGCAAAATAGTAACATCTATATTCTAATTCGGCTAAACACTGAAATACGTGAGGCCAAACGGAGGAGGGGGAGCTCTGACGGCGGTGGTGGGAAGTAGGGAAAAGAAGGAGAAGACAGAGGAAACGCAGACCTCAGACCAGCCCACTTCGCCTCGCTGTCCTTTCTCTCTGCTCCCGGTGTCCTTAGACAAATCTGACCGCGGATCGGCAGCACTCGGGTTCCTTCCACGCTCAGTCGCACCAACTGGGACTCCAGAGGAAATCGTGTTCGTCGTCAGCCAAGTCCGCACGCTCAACTCAAGACACATCCATAGCAGACCACGGCGAGGGACACGGGCGGTGAGACGAGAAGGGACTAAAAAACCAACTGCTGGTAGAAACAACAGAGGGGCTTTAATGCAAAAAACACATTTAGCGGCGAGAGGAGAGAAGACTGTCTGCTCCGAGGAGAAGTAGTAACCGACGCGAAGCTAATTTCCAACATTTTCCATTATTGGCTGCGAGAGTGTGCTCTCTCCCGAGCCACATTTATAACGAGAGCTAGCGGAATGTAATGCTAGCAAGCTAGCTAATGTTAGCTAGCTAATTAGCTTGTCAGGCATCCAAGAGTCGGACGTGATCTTTATTAAAATAGGTCACGGTTAGGCGTCGTTGTACTTTTTTTTTGGGGGGGAAACAGCTGTACGTAATTTGCTTTGTCCGGAATCCTGGCATGGTCATAATGTTCTGCCTCGAATAGCTAACGCCAAGTTAGACAATAAACAGGACCAGCTGCCTATATTGATGAAACCAGTTTAGTATACGTCTACGCTTTTTTTGTTTTGTTTTGGGAAAAGCCAAATCCTTTGTGAATATCGAGCTGTGGACAATACAAACGGAAAAGGCAAAAAAGGTACAAAACCCAAGACTTTTGACTGGTGACTGTCTGCCGTCCAATGTTAATGTCGACCGACGTTGCATCTATAATGATACCCGTTAGTCGGGGAATAATGGAAAGAGACATTGATACAACAGCCGGACCCCTTGCAAACGCGGCCGGGGGTCCAGCAGCCGTCCGGGGGATGAAGCGAGGAGACCCGGCGGAGCCCGACGCTCAAACAGCCGCTGCCCTGACAGACTTAGCCGGGGCGGAGTGCAAAAGACCCAGGATAGACGGAACCGGGGGTGTTGTTGGTGATATTGGACAGGTAAGACTGCAATGCAAACACGTACAGTACATGTGTAACAAAGTATCATCTGCCGTCCCCCTTTTTCTTTTTCTTCTTCAGTGAAAGCTTTTGTTCCCAGGCATCAGCAGGGAATGATGATAATGTTTTGACAGCCCCCCCCCCCCCCTCTTTTTTTCCCTTCTAATCTACAATATAATCATGCATCACTGCAGCCAATAGAAAATGCTTCAATTGAAGCTAAATGCGAGATTTGTGAATTAACACAAAAGTGTGACGATAGTAAAATGGGGTTTGCTGCTGTGCTCCTGGAGCTGCTCAGTAAGAGGGAGCATGACCAAGCCAGACAAAGGTAATATGATACAGGCTCCATTGCTATGACAGGCAGCACAGCAAAGATCAGACCCATTCATCATGCCTGTCTTACGAAAAGTAAGCCAATGCTTACTCCCACTGTATTTTATCATTGACATGGATGAAATCAGAGCTGTTATGATGATATACAGTGAGTCATGGCATCAAATCCTGATACACACAGCATGTGCCATTTATCGGTCCATGCCCCCCTGATTGTTGCTAGGTGTTAAAAAAGAGAGAGGCAGACGGGGATTGGGGGAGGGGTCACTTTTTTTTTTTTTTACTGATCAGAATGATGAAAGATCAGCAACCATTCCTGCCTCTGCTGGACTAATCTGCGTATATTACAGTAAACCAGAGGACTGCCGCTGAGGCACGGGGTGCACTGACTGACTCTATTACTATTTATTTCTGTCACTCGCTTTCTCTCTCATAAACACATGCACTGCATATCATTCTCACACCCACATGCATATGCTTTGAACAGTCCATAATCCAACAGCAGAAGGGAACATTTTTAGCTGACGTCTGTTGTTTAAGTCCTGGGGAAATGGCACTAACAGTAGTCGAAGGGCAGGCGGACGTGGTTTGAGGTCATCTGCAGGTAATTGAATCCAGGGGAACTGGTAAAATACTTTAAATGGTCTGTGCGGCTGACCTGCTGCAATGACAAATAGGTCCCGCGTAATGCCGTGATGCTCGGCGAGCTTCACAGAGGACGGATGCTGATGATGGGGAAAGGTTATAGCCCGCCGGGCAAAGATGATGTGACAATGAGCAGCGCGGCATGGAGAGGATTCTCGCTGCAAATCAGTTGTATTGATCGCTGGGCACTGGGGGGGGTCAGGCTGTAAAATAGGAGGGAGAGGAGCAGAGACGGAGAGGGAGGGAGAGTTGATGGATGAATGTAAAGTGATCATTGGATCCACATAGGAAGAGTGATGGGGCAAGTAAGTGGAGGACAAGGAGCAATAAAAAAAGTGAATGGACACAATATTTGGGTGTATTACAGGAGAGAAAGGAGACTGTGGTTAGCGCTGCAACGATTAGTCGATTGGCAGAAATATAATTGCTGACTATTTTGATATCGACTAATCGATTAGCTGTTAGTTGCAAAAATGGCAGAAAATGCTGTTTTCAGCCTCGCAAATATGGAGATTTATATCATATTATATTGAATCTTTTTGGGTTTTGGACTGACAAATACAACAATACATTTAATGACATCACCTTGGACTTTGAGAAACTGGGAGGGACATTTTCCACTATTTTTTTTCTCTCCACATTTTCTTTAACCAAGCGATTTAATCAAGAAAATTCGGCAGATTGTACGATAATGAAAATAATTGTTGGTTGCAGCCATAGATGCGGCCTTGGTGGATAGATTGATGTAGGGGAGAAATAAATAGGATGGAAGCAAGGAGAGAGCAGACAGAAAGGAAACCGGAGCCATTAGTCCGCATCCATCAGGGACCATGATAAAGGATGAGAGGGAAGTGATGGATGGCAGGAATGACACCATGAGATAAGCAGGAGGATTGGCTCTGAATGATGAATGGTTGAAAAACACTTTATGCAATGGGTATATAAAAAAAAAAAAAAAAGGGAAGGAAAATGACATTAAAGGCTAATGCAGTCATGGTAGTTGCATGGCAGTGTCTCACGGAGGCTGCGTGTGTGCTCTGGGGTGAAGAAGAGGAGTTCAGTGGCTGCTCCTTGACTAAATGCACCCAACAATTACCATAGTATTCCCATTGAAAGGAGGTAGTGGATGGCTGACCTTCCAGGTTGACTGTAAATCAGGACTGTAATAATAAACGAGAGTGCCGGCTCTTCTCCCTTTTGTTGCTGCTGCTCTCCTCCCCCGCTCTGCCTCATACAAACTGCAGACCCCCCCCACTGCTCCCCTCTAGCTGTCCTCTGATTTCTCCCCCAAGCATATTTCCAGATTGCTAATTGACTCCTGGTTCACACAGGCTTTCAGTGTGCCAGTGAGGTGAGGCACCCAACCCCCCCCTTCTCTCTGCTGTCCCACCAACCCCCTGCCATCTTTGATCCGTTCTCGGTCCATCTCCCTTCACTCAAGTCTATATGTCCCCCCCACGCACCCCCCAAACTCCACCTCTGTCTCATCGCTTGTCGTCTCCCCCACCGTCTCCTTCTTGTCTCGTCCCTCCTCTATCTCTTTTCATCGCACTCTCTGTAGTATTGATGCCTCCCCTTGAGGCAGTGCTGTGGTCCACTCCGATGCAGGGGAAGTACAGTTTATAACTCCCTCTCGGCCCTGTCTCTCTCTCTCTCTCTCTCCCCTTCTGTTTCGGAGAGCCGATTTGTCCTATCGTTGGCAGTAAAGAGGCTTTGTGTCGCGCTAACTAGATCAAAGCTCATTTAGGAGAGGGCATTAACCAGACTGATCGCTTTAACGGGCCAGAGCAAAGGCAGGGGGGCCAGGCAAGGGTGGGTTGATATGAACGGACAGATCGCATCCTACAGACTAAAGAAAAAGTCCTTGTTTGGTACAGATCCTCGCAAAAATCACACTGTAATCATTTTGGTTGCACTATGCTCACTGCGAGCAGTTTTCACTGAGTGTTGCTTGTTTCTGTAAAACACTTGCGTAGACTTTTTTTTTTTTTTTTTTTGAGGAGCCCAATGAGAAATTTAGTCGGCCATATTGGTCGCTAATGAAAAATGACCATTTGACCTGGAAAACCGGTGGGGCTGTACTGAATAGTTTCTAGTACTTCCTTCATATTGTTGACATTCAAGTGCAGCACAGTATACTATTATTCATATTATACTATTTGTAGTAGGGCTGCTTTGGTCTTGTCAATGGAACCATTTGGCAACTTTTTAAAAGTAAAACTTTCCATTCAGAATCTTACTGGCATCCATTTCGGCGTCTTGCGCTCGCCATCCACTCCAAACGTAACGTTAGCCTGCTACTCTTTGGCCGGCTCGCGAGCCCAAACCAGCGTGCCTGTTGTTTAGTTTCCGGTCTAGCTAGATCCGGTGTGGTGTTGTAGTTTTTCTAACGTTACTAGTTAGAAAAAACTACAAATTTTGCTAGGCCAAAAAGAACGTTAACATTAAAAAAATTGATGCCATTAATAATGCGTTTAACTGATAGCACTAGTGTGTGTGTGTGTGTCTGTCTAGTCGGACAAACTGTACAACATGTTTTAGGCTTAAACATTGCAACGTTACAAACTAATGAAAAGAGTCATTGCTTGGTGTCCCTAATCACTGACAAGGTAAAATGCTGTTGCTGCCTTTCATATTTGCCGCTAAACCCAGCGGTTGCATAGCTACAGTAGTAACCTGCATGTACCCAGAGGGCCTACTGTATGTGTGTAACCGTCGAAGTGTCCTTCAGAAGTCAGCTGCCTTAATTATTCACAGAATAGAAGAAAAATCCCCAGAAGGGGAACAAGGCAGACGGGCAGAGCCCGTACTGATGGGTGTGTTAATATTTGTTACAGAGGGTCGCACCCGATCCTACCTATCCTAACGCCAGGCACTCTACGGCTGTTTAATGAGTACTGTTAAACTTTGAGCGGTAGCACAGGGGAAAAGTCACCTTTGACTTTTGAACCGGCAACGATAAGCTAAATGTTCCCCACACAAAGTTGCTCAACTAATATTTTCTCTCTCTCTTTCTCTCTCTGTGCGTGTTCAGTTCAATTCACCGTGCTTTATTGTGCAACGGCCGTATTTTCGAAACATAAAGAAATAATCAGATTGAAGAAATAAGGAGGAAAGGAACTATACAAAGAAAGAAGAAAATAGAACAGATCTCTCTGTCTCACATTTATTTATATCTCTCTCTCTCTCTCTCTCTCTCTCTCTCTCTCTCTCTCTCTCGTTCTCTATCTGTACTCTTGTAAAGCACACTGGTTTCAGCTCCTTAACATGACACTCGCATGTTAACTCTCCCTTTATGGTCATCATGTCACCACTCCCCCACCCTCCCCAAGGCTGCCCCCAAACTGTCACATGTGCTCCCATCTACACACACACACACACACACACACACACACACACACACACACACACACACACACACACACACACACACACACACACACACACACACACACACACACACAGAGAGAGAGTGAAATGTCAATTCAGTGTTTCCCTTACATGGGGTCATCTGTGATGCACTGCCACAGTGTTGTCACAGCTGCCACACTGTCATGGATATGGAAAATTCAGTAGTGAAATATACAGGGATCCATTAAGGGGTGTGTGTGAGAGATGTAGGGCTGTGTAATTAATAAAATTTTGATTGCCCCTCACTTCGAGGGCTAAACTCACTCAGCCAATAGTCAGCGAGCTCCAGTTTGTGGTATCTGGCGGCATTTAAAAATGAGCGCGAGTGAAAATGGCAGAGGGAGCGAAGCAGCGTTTAGTGAGCAAGAAGGGGAGAGCAAATCTGTCGACGGGGAAACTGAGAAATCTGACTGAATAATCCTGATTTCAATCTTGACCAATATAATTGTGATTATGAGTTTATGAGCATTTAAAAATCAGCGCGAGTGAAAATATGTTGGCTCTATACAATAACTAAAATTATGGCCTTGGAGAAAGGAGTCTGGTGGGTTTAGGGCTAGCGACTTCAGAGCGGTTTCCGGTTAAACAGAAAGGTCTCAAAGAGGTTTTAAAGTTCTATCTCTCAAGGGATCCTTTCCATAATGTCGTCAGACACTTAGAATATTAATCTCAGCCTGTCAGTGGCAACAACAAGCTTTTGTGTAGGTACAACCTGGCCAATTGCCCCATTAACTTACATTGTAAGCAGGTTCGACTCCGACCTGCGGCCCTTGGCTGCATGTCATCCCCCCTCTCTCTCCCCTTTCATGTCTTCAGCTGTCCTATATAAATAGAGGCCTACAATGCCCAAAAAAGAATCTTCAAAAAAAAAAAGTAATTTGACCTGTTTCGGACTCCTGGGTCTCCTTCACACCTCCTGTCTTGTCACGATTTTGGGTAATGCTGTGCTGTTGGTAGCAGGTGGGATTTTTCGTTCATTAGATGGTATGATTGGGAACATGGTAAAGCCAAACCTTGGCACAAACCACATCCTCAGGCTGTTCTGTTAGGGTCCACTGGATGTCTGCAGCAGCCCCCTTAATTACCCCGCTCCCCTCCTCCCTCTGTCCCCCCACCCACCCTCACCATCTGTTGACCTCATGTCATTTTGCCTTCGTTCACCACTGCTGCTCCTTTTTCCTTGTCCTGCTCCTACCCGCTTGCTCCAGCAACTCTTTTCCTTCTCCTAAAATAGCAAGTTGGAGAGAGTGAAAATAAACAAGAGAGACGCCCTTCACTTTGGCCCTCTGTGGAGTCAAAGAGGGGGACAGAGAGCGCGGAGAGTGAGAGAGAGAGAGAGAGCGAGAGAGAGAGAGTTTGTGTGTGTGTGACTGGTTTTCTGTGCTTTTGCTGATCCCTGCCAGTGCAGTCTGAATCCCTCACAGTCAGCCAGCCGGCGCCTTCAAAGGCTCCTCCTCACTCACAAACTATATGGAATTGACTTAATGGAAACGTGCAAATGTGCAGTACGAAAAGCCCAGCTTTCCACCCGGACAGGCTTAGAAAAAGTATGGCAGGCATAAATGAGGGTGCCTTTTGTATACTTTTCAGCACATGCAGACATGTGGTATACTTAAAAGCAATGGTGTGTGTGTGTGTGTGTGTGTGTGTGTGTGTGTGTGTGTGTGTGTGTGTGTGTGTGTGTGTGTGTGTGTGTGTGTGTGTGTGTGTGTTTAAGTAACCAAGAAGTCTCTGAGTACTAGGTATCAAGTTCCGAGCCCCAATCCCCTCCCCTTAAGAAAATATAAATCACATGGCATTCCTCACTTATGACTCATTGTCTCCATT